>NC_133594.1:5819599-6120466 GCF_964106895.1 Numenius arquata
AGACAAGTCACCAGCAACTTTTATGCTCCTCATCACATAAAAAATCCCTTGATAACCAAAACCTATATATCACTGAATACAATTAATTAACGAGGCCAGCTGAGGAACACCCCCCCTCCCCAGGTGTTGTGTGTCTACGCTGGAGCAGATAACCAGGCAGCGCGGTCTGCAGTTGACTCAAGTTGCAGATGATGAATGCGAAGGTCACATGAAGGGAAGGCATCAGTATATTGCCTGTCACAAAATGGTAGCACCCGGGGATTTGAGCATATAGGAGAGAGATAACCCCGTCCTTCCCACAGCCTCCCCGCAGCTCCCGACATGGCATCCGCTATGGAGGACAGCGAGGCAGGGCTGGGGGAGGGGGATGGAGCAGATTAAACTTAAATACCCCACACATACACACACCAGCGACAACATCCATCCCCGGGAGCCCCGCGGGGGGGGGGGTGGGTGGAAGCACCGAACCGGGGAGGGAAGGGGGCCGGTCCCCGCTGACACCTCAGTGTGTCCCCCCCCGTTATGTAACAGCCGGGGCGCACCTCCCGGTGTGTGTGGGGGGAAATGAAGGGAAGGAAGGGGGGGCTCCCACCGGTCCCGAAGGTGCGACAAAGGCGGGGACCCCGATGCGGAGCTGCTGCCCCCCCAGTAAGGAGGGGAGACCTCCTCCGCCCTTCCCTGCCCCTGCACCGCAGCGCCCGGGCGTCCTGCAGCGCTGCCCCGGCTCCTGCGCCGCACATGCATCCAGCACGGCGCTGCCGGGGAGCCGCGATGCCCCGGGCACCCAGCCGCGATACCCGGGCACCCCATCGTCTCTGCACCGCGACACCCCGGGCCCCTCAGTGTCCCTGCACCGCCCGGTCACCCCACCGCTCTGCCCGTACCCCCCTCAGCCCTGGCTGCGGCGGGGCTCCCCAGGGACCACCACCACCGCCGCTGCCGCCAACACCACCTCCTTCCTTACCTCCCGACGAAATTCTCCAGCACGGAGCTCTTGCCGGCGCTCTGCCCCCCCACCACGGCGATCTGCGGCAGGTCGAGGTTAGCGTTCTGCCCGATGGCGGCGAAGGCGTCCTGCAGCCGGTTGACCAGCGGGATGAGGTCCTCCATCCCGCGGTTCCCCATGGCTGCGGCGCGGCACCGGCTCCTCGCAGGGGCGAGCTCAACGGTAACGAACCCTTTTCCCGCGCCCTCACCGGCGGGTAACCCGGTTTTCCCCGCCCCGGGCCGGTGGGCACGGGCACCGGCACCAACCCGCGTCCCTCGCCCCGCTCGACGCCGCCCGGGCTCGGCTCGCCTCAGCCCGCCCCGCCGCGCCTGCAGTCAGCCGCGCGCCGCCGCCAGGGGGCCTTAAGGGCGCCGGCGCCGCGGTGCACCCTGGGAGATGTAGTCCAGGCGCGCTGAGGGGAGACGCTGGGGGGGAACAAAGCCCTCACACACAAACCCTCCTCTGAGGTCAGGGGTGGCTTCAAAGTCCGTGTCCGGAGATGCCGGGAATGGGCCAGCTCGATGATCTGAAATGAGAGCGGCACAGCTTGACCCCAGGGCTCTGGGGTGCCATGGCGGGTTGATACACTGCTATAGTCAAGCTGGTGTACCTGTATGGCCCAGTCAGCGTGCCCCGTGGTTCCATTGGTAGGTGCACCTGCCTGCTTTGGGGACTTTTTACAAGGGCATGTAGTGGTAGGACAAGGGGTGGTGGCTCCAAACTGGAAGAGGGCAGATTTAGATTACATATTAGGAAGAAATTTTTTACTATGAGGGTGGTGAGACCCTGGCCCAGGTTGCCCAGAGAAGCTGTGGCTGCCCCATCCCTGGAGGGGTTCAAGGCCAGGCTGGAGGGGGCTTTGAGCAACCTGATCTGGTGGGAGGTGTCCCTGCCCAGGGCAGGGGGTTGGAACTGGATGATCTTTAAGATCCCTTCCAACCCAAACTGTTCTATGGTTCTATGATTCTATACCTGTCTGTGAGCCTGTACATCTTGGTCACTATCCCCGTAGGGTTCAGTCACTGTATCTATGCAGTACACTCAAGGTACAGGTATGATTTGGTCAATGTAGCCATGTGGTCTGGTTGCTACACCTGTTTGGTCAATGTAGCCGCATGGTTTGGTTACTACACCTGCACAGCTTGGTCTTTGCACCCATACAGTTTGTTTGATACACCCGTGCAGTTTGGTCACAGTACTGGTGCAGTTGCATGGTACACCAGTATGGGAGGTCTTTGTGCCAGGACAGCACTTGAAGAACATAAAAGAAATACTTGATATGATTAAACTGGAGGCTTGCAAAAACACTACTGAGCTGCTGCTGCTTCATCTTCATTCAAATATGGATGAAAAATACATCAATTTCTGTTTATGGCTGCAAAACAGTACATATTGCCGTTGTTGCTATGTTTGTTTTACAGAAACACAAACAAGTGCTTCACTTTGTGTACATAGATTTTGTTTTTAAAAATAATTTTCTACAGTAAAGAAGAAACTGATTTTAGGCTTTTAAAAGGGCTGAACTTTTAGTAAGAATATAACACGAGTCCATGTTTAATTTGAAAATGTAGCAGTGAAAACAAGCGTTCAGAAAAGAAGCCGATGGCTAGCGGTGACTCAGGAGGATGGAGAATGCTGCATTTCACACACCTCTCAGTTCGTGCTACCCAGCACTCTTGTTCACAGCTCAGAGCGAGCTGGGGGTGGTGGGGGAAAGGAATAACAAAAAATTGCAACAGATTTTCCACTGTATGTTTTGTTTTAAACAGCAACTTTTTAGTTATAGTGATTCTAAGGAAGATTTCATAGATGTCCATCAAGTGTAATCCATGCAGAAATACCTGAGTATACAGAGAAATTGGACAAACCATTTTGAGGTGTCAATTTGCCTCACTGTATTAGTGAAGATGCCCAAGGAAAAGGTTCTGAAAATATCACTACAGTGCAGGTGAAGGAAGGGAAGGGAGCTGCTCCATCTGTATGGGTAACACCATTGTAGGGCATATGTGGGCTGTTTTGGGGGCTGTCAATGCTATTTTTTCCTCTCAGCAAATTGCCTAGCAAATCTCAAGAAACAAGCTTAAGAAACGCAATATAGACTGTGGACAAAAGTCTTTGAGAATCTCTGCAGCCATTCTGATCATTTGTGTTGAAGGAACCTGGAGAAAAAAAAACATTGTTTTCCTTCAGAAGTTGGGTAGCTGCTGCTCGTTAGAGGTCACCACAAAAAGAACAGTGAAGAGTATCAGAGGCTTAAAGAATGGTGTCACCTTCCTCCCTGGATCAGAGCTGATGCTCAGGGAACTTTAGACCATGAGGATCTTTGAAGCTTTATTTAAGGAACCATAAGAAGAGAATTTTCCTTTTCCCAGAGGTTGCTGTAACCTGAAATTCACCCGTACAGTTCTAATTTCAATACAAAGGAAGATTACCCAGCTATGTCACTGCAATCATCTCACATGATTTAATAGCTGCACTAATAACCATTAATGGCCATGACCAGCCTCACCTGGGGCCTCTCCCCACACCTGAGGGCCAAGGAGGTCTATTTAAGCTCAGCCCAGGGCCATTAGTCCCTGATGAATTATGGAGAAGTACTGGTTTCTACCTCAGTTGCAAACTTATATGCTTGTGGCATCCTTGAGTCTGACTTTGACTTGTAGGCTGATTCCTTTGTTATTTTCATTGCTATGGATGTGCCTAGAGATCACTAGATCTGGTCCTAATCCTGGCCTGCAGGTTGGTATCTCTGCTTGACCTTGGACCTGCCTCATTGCCATACTGTTGACTTAGAATCTGAATTTTTTTATTGGGCCTAGCTGTTAGTTTTAGTTTATGCTGCTTGCTTTCCTTGGGTGCTGTGGGACTGGGCCCCAGTTAGGAATAACCTTGGCGACTGTGGGATTTATCCCTTGGCTCTTTTCTCCCCTTTCCCTGGGGAGCAGCCCTGCTCTTGCTGCTCCCTGACAACAGCATTAGCTCTTAGCAGTACATAATATGACTTGACTTGACTTTCCTCCCTTTCTTGTTCCTCTACCCCACCCCATGAATCCACACCTGCCTTTAATACTTCTACAAAAGCAACTATTTGATTGTGGCTACTGACGTTTTTGCTAACAATAGAAACATCAACTTGCAAGTATTGTATTCCACCGGGGTGAGCCCACTTCAGTCAAGGAATAATAATGCAGGATTATACTGATTTCTGGAGAAGCTAAAATTAAATTAATACACTTGCTCTGAGAAATGTTTGTGAAAGAATATCAAAAGTACAGTATGTCAGCAGCTGATATTCAAGACTATGAGGGGGAAATAGGGCTTATTGCTAGTTAAGGAGCTGGTACAGCAGAAAAGGTTAAGTGTAATTTCTCTGCAGGTGTTCTTTCATATGCTCTTTGGTTTTATTTTTCTGTGAAACTGGTATTTGATTCTTGGGAAGTGTCTAAGGGGGTCCTTGGCCTGACTTACTGTACTCAAAGGACAAAAGTACTCTGGAGGGATGGGGAGAGTTAATAGTGAGCTTTCCAGGTAGAGAACAAAGGAAAGGGGTGGCAGAAGTGGTAAAAACCTGCAGAAATATTGGTGAGCTTTACACAGATTTTTCAGCAGATCAATATTAGTGTAAAACTGTAAGATGCACAAAATGTGCTCCTTCTTCCCCTGGCTTGCAGTGATGCTTGTAAGCAAACGAGACCACGGTGTATGCCTGCAGCGTTACCCCCCCCCCAAGAACTCATTAATGTCCCGGAGTCTGTCTAAAAGCTTCTGCAGCAATTGTGATCACACAGCCCGGAGAGACCCAAACTCAGAGTCAGAGTCAGCACGGTTTGGTTTTTAAGAAGCTTTAGAAACCTACACCTCCCACTGATGAAAGAAAGAACTGCAGGCACTCGCGATCACTGCTAAAGCCTTCCATTTTCTCTCCTGCAAGAAACTGAGTTGCAAGGATGTTAGCAGTGAACAGGCCTTTTGATTCTATAATACCTCCCACCTGTGACTTATCCGGCAGCATGGAGCATCCTTCATGGGAAATACTGAAACACTGCAATGTCTGTGAAATAAAAAGGAATTTTATAAACTGGAGTGGACAGGAAAAATCTATTTCTTTCTACCTTGGTAGAAAATCTTAAGACGTGAGTAAAGAAAAACAAGGAGGATGAGAGCTTTTTTTTTCGCCCTGAAAGTGCTATAAATATTTCTGGATGTACTTTAATATGAATCCCTAAAAATGCATATGGGCATAACTACGCATGTTTCTATGTATGGCTATCAAAACGATGACAGCTTTGTACACTGATTTTTGTCACCTCATGCAAATAGAACTCCCAGTTTAGTTAGCATAATTAGAAATAGACACTTGAGTGCTAGTTTCTGTCCCTCATTCCTTGCCCTTGCAAAAATAACACATCTAGTCCTTAGCAAAAAAAAAAAAAAAAAAAAAGAGAGAGAGGTGAAAATGTGGAATACAATCAGTTTAAGATTTTCCTAGTCATCTGCAAACTCTTTCTGTTGACTCCAGGTAGAGCTGTGCATGTTCAGAACACTTTGCAGTGGGTTGTGAAGTGGATGCTCTTGGTCCTTTGGGTTCCTAAGAAATATTTCTGAAGTACAGGTAAGAATTTAAATTAAATGTTTACAAGCAGAGGTTATAATACGAGTTCCATCAAGAATCAGGGCTGGGATTCTCACTGTCTCTATCATTATAGTGTACATTATACAGCTGTCATAGTTAAAAAACTTAATTAAAATTAGCCTCTTAAATTTCCATGACCACATAAAGCTGCCTGTAGAGATAGAAACAATTTAAGTATCTGTTTTATAGGTACTTAAATGCTACTATAGTAGCAATGATACCAGACTAACATTGATCTCTTGTAGTATCAGTTGCTCAGAAAAGGAAAAGTTTCTCTATAATTTCCGTATCGGTTGGAAAAGCTATCGGAAAGAAAAGCAGTCTTTAATTTTTGATTTTCAAACATAGAGCTTTTCTTTGTAGAATAAAATAGTGAAATGCTTCCTCATTTTCTCTTCAGTTCTAAAACAAGAAATTTGCTGAACTGGTCTGATAATCCCTCAAGAAAAGGTAAAATAGGGTAAATCTAGTGTATGAGACACTGGGTCAGGCTTATTTTTGGGGTGACTCCACAGAAGCCAGAATATACATAAGGAAAGAAATAAACTGATTGTTAGAGTCCACTAGGAAAGGGATGTGGACGTGGATGTGAGTTTAAATCAATATTTTAAGAGCAACAAAGCTGAGTTCTCTGTGCTTTCCACATCCAGCGAGATGATACAAAATAACTCCTGGAATAAATTTTCCTTGTGAGACTGAAAATCACTGACAGAAGCTGATTTGCCACATGGCAAATGGGTGTAAAACCAGTATCTTAGTTTATATCCTGTCCTGCCAATCAAGAGATACTGGGAATAGGTTTCTAGAGCAATAGAACAAAGAGTGGGTGCAAATATCCCTTAATGCACAGATCATTTCACTTTGAAACGTTGTGTGCTGTTGCTTTCTCGTGTGTGAATACGGTCTTCCTCCAGATAAAACAGACATGGAAAACAGTGTAACTCCAGTAATTGATATCAGCTGTTTGAGAGCAGGTCTGGTGAAACTTGACCCATTCTTTCAATGGACAGGCCCCAAAAGCAGGAGGAAAAAGTACTTTGAAGTTCCGTATGCCTTTTTATCCAGGGAGTTTGGGAGGTTTAAGGACATTATGGTGAGAACTAGTTGTATCCTAGTGAAACGGATGAGTAATAACACCATCCTTGTGGATAGCAGAGGAAATTGTGGGCATCACAGTTTCTCGGTGCTGTCGTAGGCACTGAGAAACACTTGGATTTTCAAAAGCTATGTGGCTTCACCGAGGGCTACATAACAAGTCTTTTTCAAAGCCAAAATTAAAACCTACAACTGCACAGTCCAGTCACGTGCTGAAAACTAGAAATCCCCAGTTATCTGAACACCTGATCTGGTCCCTGGAACAAATTCATATAGCCCAACAAAAACTTGGCTATTCAATGCAGCCCAGCTCCTGAATAAAAAGCATTCCTGTGGTCTGTCAACAAATCTGCAAGAAATTTCACAACCCTGGTCTAATCATATAGAGGTGTAACGGAGGTTGCCTTATAGTGATGATCCCACAACTCTGCTGATGTTGGTGTCCATATTGCAGGGTACGTTCTGGATCATTTTCTTGCCTCGACCTTCTAATTCTGTTTCATTCACTCCCATTGTCAATGAGGAGCAATCTTTGTGTAACCACCCCTGAGCCTAGTGGATACCTTGGTTGTTATTGAGTAATAATGTTGTAGTCTGTGTTGTAGCACTATGTTTTTAAGGTTCCGTGTATTCTCACATAATGACATGTATTTACCGCTGCGTACTGAACAGCAAGTTGCTTAATAATTGCAAGCTCCTTGCAGGAAAAAACAACCGTCAGTAGATGGGATGTCAAGGGCTGTACAACACTCAGTGGGCACCGACAGCGAGTACCTTTTGGCTGTCAGCTTAAGAGATGCTGTTTTATTGCCTGTAATGGAAGAAGGGATCCTTGCCCAATTTTCTGCGCTGTGACTTTACGTCTCTGTGTGACTTTCAAACTGAACGGTGCGATTGGCTGAATCTGGAACCTTCTCTTCTGGATTCAGTTAAACCATCTCAGGGAGGTGTGATATCTACGTCTGGCACATAAAGATATCTCTGAAAATCAGCCCGTGGATCGTAGGTTGATGGCGCAGCTTGTGTCTCCATTTCCTACAGCCCTAAGCCTGACTTGTGTTGTGTGTGCAGGAGACTGAATCCACATCCAGACTTGGGTGTGACGCAGTAGTGTATCCGTGCATTGAACTGTAGGTTTACTGTTCATAAACTCAAAAAGGCTCTTTATTTAATAACTTGTATATAGGACCTCTCGGAAGAAAGCCCAGTCTTTGAGGAGAAGCCTCTAGGCTATGTCAGAATATAATATTTAACAGTAGATTTAGTTAGTTACCTATCTCATTAACACGGTGCTTTGTAGATTTCCAAAGGTTACATAGAAAGAGCTTACAAGAACTTGAGGTGTAGAATTAAGAACAGAAGACATCCATTTCGGGTTTATATTTATTTATACAACCTGAATTCTGTCTTTCGGGTGTCTGGCTCATATACAGACCAGCTAGACATTTGTAGGGTCATAAAATTAACCCTCTCCCTCCCCCCCCACCTGCAACTAGCCAGGCCGGTAGCTGCTGTAATGGCATGATGACAGGGGCAGAGGATCAATTATGCAAAATGATTTGATAAAGACCCCACGTATGTTTTCTGCTCCATGTCTGTATTCCCTGGGATGATACTTAAGCTTTTTAATGCTTAACAGGAGAGCATTTTCTGTGTGTGCAGACGGCTGTGACTGGATGAAGGACTCTGGGCATTAACATGGTCGGTCATTGATTCATATGGATGGTCATCTCCAAATTGATTATTGCGAAATCGGGATGGTATTAAAATGCCCCAAGGAAAAATCAACATATGCTGCTGCATTGCAAATTATGAATGCTAACTGTATATCACCAGTAACTGTGTTCAGCTTACAATACTTTCAGCTAAAAATCAATTCCAAGGCCCTTAATGAATTGTCTTTATTGGCATGAATAATAAGACCATAAAGTAAATTATTTCAGGATGGATTCTCCGGAACGGCCGAGAGCAGAAATGCATCTTTACTCTTGCTAGGTTTAGTATAAGAAGAAATGACAGTCACAGTATATTTTCATACAGAGGCTGTGAGTACTGAACACCCTTAAAATTAATTTACTTATAGAAAGCAGGTGCTGCAGGAAAGGTTTTGCTGCAAACTCACAAAAAAAAAAAAAAAAAAAGAGAAAAAAAGGATGGACCTGCTAGAAGTGTCACCTCAGTCTACAGCAGAGTGTAATATTGCAGGAGTCCCTGTTTGTTTTCTTGCAGGTTCTCATGGCAGACCTGCCAGGATGTGGCCACAGGCTGTGTTGGGTTTTTTCCATCTCCTCGGCGAGATGGTTACCAAAGATTCCCTTGGACTATTTAAAAAAAAAAAAAAACAAAAACAAAACCCAAAAAACAAAGAGCAGAAAACCCACGCTGTTGGAAGCCATCTGCTCGCCCTCTCCAGCCCTTTATTCCATTCCCCCTGCACAGATGGTGTCCGTCCCCTCCCAGCCCTCTCCGAGGAGAGGGGACGAGACACGGAGGTGCTGCGAGATGGGGCGACCTGAGCGGGGGCTGCGGGGGTGATCCCGCACCTTGCGGGAGCGGGCGGCTCCTCCAGCCCTGCCGGGGGCCGGGCAGGTGGTTATTGTCCCCGGCGGGAAGATGGAGGCGGCCGGCGGGGAGCGGTGAACGCCGTGAGTGCCGGCGAAGAAGGGAAGGGGCTGCGGCGGGCGGCCCGGTGCGTCCCCGCGGCGGGGAGCGGGGCGGGCTGGGCTGGCAGGGGAGGGTGGGGAGCGGGTTTGGGGAGGTGGGGTTTGGAAACCTCCTCCACAAGCTGCCGCTTGCGATGACCCCGGGGGGAAGGAGGAGGAGGAGGCTGGGGGGGATCGGCTCAGTGAATGAATGGGCGGCAGCGGCGGCGGCGGCTCCCCTGCTCAATGGCTGCTGGGCTGCTAGGCGCCAGCCCCGCAACCGGTGCCTCCCTCACCCTCCCGTGTTTTGTCTCAGGCTGGCCCCGCTCGCAGTTCCCCAGACATGTTCAACCAGCAGCAGTTCCAGCAGCAGCTGCTGCAGCTCCAGCACCTCCTCCAGCAGCAGCACCACCACCACCCCTCGGCGCAGCAGGGAGGCCGGTAAGCGCCGCTACGCGAGGCCGGGGATCTGGGGCCTGTCCCGGGGGACCGCTCTCCTCCGCCTCCCGTCCCTCCTCGCCCAGCCAAAGCCGCGGCGAGGCTGGCTGCGGGCCTGTCCTCCCCCGGCGGGGAAGGCGACAAAGGGAGGCCGGGGCGTGGGGGGCGCAGGCCGCCGCCGGGGCAGAGTCGGGGGGCTGGAGGCCTCGGGGAGCAGGGGAGCGGTGCCTGAGGCGGGCGGGCCGGGGGCTGCCGGTACTGCCGCGGCTGTTCGACTCCTCTTCTCCCCACGGAAATGCCGCCCAGCTCCCGCCGCGGAGTCCCCGAGGGCGACCCCGGGCAGGGGGGGATGCTCCTGGGCCGGGCGACCCTCTTCCTGGGGGGGGCTCGGGGGAAAACGCCTTCTCCCGCAGAAATGCTCGTACGCACCGAACCGAGCCGCCCTGAGTAGAGACACACACTTTATTTTATTATCGGACTTCACTTATTTATTTATTTTTGTTCTTTCTCAGGCTGGGTCTCCTGGCCTAGGTGAGATTATTGAACTTATTTCTGCGGTGGCACCAGCGCTGAGGATGTGACTGAGCACTGGGGGGTGGGGGTGGAGAAAATCATGTTTCGTTTGTTAAAAGAAAAATGACAGCTGACAGAAATGAAAAGGCATATAGCTAGGGTTTTCCTAAAAAACGCAACAGATAAAATAACTGTCTTAGGTAGGAGTAGTTGTCTCTGATGAGCTGAGGTTTGTAGAACAAACACAAATTCTCTGAGATGATGCATTTATTGCAGTTACTGTTCTCTGTAAAGCCTCTGGAAATTCAAAGCAATGGGGGCGAATTTAAGAAGAAAATAAATTCCTTATTTAATAAATTGTAGTAATTATTTTATCCATATAAGGCATATATCTCTGAGGTAAACGTGGGAATCTTTCTATTCTGCGAGAAACACAAATATCTCTCAATCTTTTTTTAACATTTTCTTATGTCTTGTACTATAAACAAAGCTGCCCTTAAAATGCCAGTATGGGAGTGACTGCAAGATAGCATGGATGCATCTTACACCTTTAAAAGTACGACTTTTCTGGTATAAATATCTCAGCTCTGAGACTGGAACAATCTGGAGCAGCAAACGTGAAGATGAGCTGCCGTGAATGCTGTTAGGAGGGTTGGGTGTTTTTTTTGTCAGTGTGGATATTTTGATCCATGTTTATCCCTCTTTACAGTCCTAACAGATATAGCTGTGTCAGCAGTCGTGCTTAGAGGTGGGCCTGACCTTGCAATCGCTTGAAGAAGTGCCTGCCAGTTTCTTCAGACTTTTCTCTCGTGTCTGCTCCACCCTCCTTAGGACTGGAGAGTCCTTCTCGCTTCTTCCTCCTTGTGTTTTAAATATGAAGGCTGTGCTTTATTTTTCCATCCGGTTCTTGCAGTTAGGGGGCACCATTTACAGTTATGGCCTGTCTGGCTCCTTGTGGGAGGCATCAGTTTTGGAAAAATGTGCTTTAAGCTACTGAGAAAACTCCCTGGTTTTTAAAACTTCTTTTTTGTTGTTGTGTTAAATTCAGGTGCTGATCTAGATCACTCGTTTCTACTGACAAGTGCTGCATAATTCTGTAGAACTGCAGTCAGCTCCTGGGCTTTTTTTATGCTGCTTGACAGGCTTTATGTGGGCTTGGTGCTAAGGAGTTCTCTCTGACCTCAAATTCCTTGATAGACAATCTGTCAGCTTTGGAAATTCCAGGAGAGTGGAAGAAAGAGGATACAGTGCTGGTGTATGGTATCTTTTAATGCCTGTATATCAGCATTTCAGCTGTTCCTTCCCCCTCTGCTTTATGCTTGTTAGGTGCCTGGAGTTGAAGGGTACTGTTTTTATTGGGTTCTTCTGATTAATGCCTTCTTTTCCAGGGGTTTGCCACCACCGCAACAGCAACAGATGCTGAGCTTACGGGCAACAAATCAACCATCGCTGCTCAATGCCAATCCTATGCTTCAGCGGGCCTTACTCATGCAGCAGATGCAAGGTACTGTCGTTATGGGAGACGCTTACTTATTGGAGTTATTTAATCATCCTTCATGGACTGAAACCCTAGCATGGTTATTTCTTGCCAAACCATTGCAGTCCTTGTATTTGGCAGTTCCGTTTGTCTTTTTTGTTGTTTTTTTTTTTTTCTCTTGTAATTTGTCCATATTTCACATCACAGAGGTTCTTCAGTTGTTGAAAATCCCACGTGCCCAACTGTTCACAACTGGGAATAGCACTAGAAGGTATCAGGTTAGATGCTAAATATGTGCTTTCCCTCTTAGACTTGGTGGAGAGAGTATATTCTTCCATCAATATATTTAGATAAAATACTTAGATTTTTATTATTTGTTTGTCTGTCTTTGTTGGAAGGTTAAAACAATTTATTTCGTTGTCTGTTTCGCATGTGCCAACCTTGTTTGCAGTATATGCTTGTCTTTGTCAAAACTTAGCACAGTACAAACAAATGAAGTATATTGTGGTGGAAAATGGTTCGGGTTTCAATCACCTTGTGAATTTCCTATTCCCTGAAATGATTTGTCATTTGTGTGGTGGATAATATAACTGTTCCTCCATCACTGTGTTTCCACAAGTGGATTTTTTTGCCAGATGTGATGTTTTCAAAACAAATTTATGAAGCTGCCTTAGTAATAGCGTTGCTAACATAAAGATATTGGGAATAAAGCGATGTTTTTTATTTTTGCTTAACGTCTTAACCTGACAGCTCTTTTCAACACAGAAAATCAGTACCTGGGATGGTTTTAAAGTGCCGAGTTTAGATTAATGCCCACAATTTTAATCTTGCCTGTGAATCATGCCCAGATGTGAAGACAATAGATTTATTCTGCATGTCGTTAAGGCTCCTTTTGTTCTCTCTTGCCCATTTAACGGGAGGGCTCTCTAGTGACTCCAGTGGCTCTCTACAGATCTCTCTCAGGTTGTAGGGAAACTGGCAGTGAAAAAGGGCAAGCCCTGCTCTAAAGATTGGTATATGTATTTGTGTTGGGAAAAAAGTCTGGCTCTGCTCGAGTCAGCCATACTCCTTTCCGATATGTTTGATGTTAGCGTGGGCTGACCTTTTCCCTAAAGCAAAATCTCTTACTGAGAAGTTGTATTTAAATAGTATGCCAGGGACCTGAGGCAAATTAGATACGAGAGCAGGATAAGGTGTGTTAATGAACACTCTACATGCGCTTTGACTTAGCGTTTTTCCTCTTTCCACTTCTACATGCAGAGTTGAGTTGTGACTTCTCTTTCAATAACCCATATCAGCTAGCCACAGGTAACATGTCATGTGGTTGCAATGTTCAGTGTGGCCCTTCTTAGGGATCTGAATTTTTTTGGTCATTCAGGTTTGGGTTACATGTAAGAATATCTGATGCTGTAGTACTTCTGTACCTGGGAAACATCAGCATAAATAATTAATTGACTGTATGTGGCTTCAGCAATGGGAATAGGAAAATATAAATACTTCAAGTGGAGATGGATGTATGGTTATTTAAAGGTACTAAACTGAGAGCAGGAGATAACTCTTGCCTTCTAGGTTTCTTTTCAATCTAGCTGTGGCTTTTTACAGCAAGAGATTATTTATGGTAAATAATAAGAGATTAGGTTACTTTTGAAGACAAGCATAGGGGAGTACTTCCTTTTGTGTTGCAGGCTTTAAACAGTGTAGCTTGGATTTTCAGATTTTGGGGTGCCTGTCTCCAAACTTCTCTGGCCTCTTTTGACAGCTTCTAAGAAGCCAGAGTATGCGCTAATTCAAGTGTGAGGTAAAAAATTTGCAATATAAATCCAGGTTCCGAGAATGGTGGACAGCTTCCGAGGGTGTAGCTGAGGCATCTGGTCACTTCCATTCGCTCACCCCTGAAATGGGGATAGCAAGGACTGCCTTCGTGAGAAATTGTTGAGACTTAGTTAATAGTCTGTGGATGCTGAAAAGAACTGTTCAGAAAGCAGAGCATTATAATTGGAAATGGCAGAGTCTCAAGTGTCAGCGTTTAGGTTGACATGTTGAACTTGCATGACAACCAGGTGGCAGAGAGGACTCTGGAATATTTTGTTTGAAAAGTCCAGTGTTGTTTTAAATGAAACGCTGTTACTGGCTTGTGTTGAACAGCATCTGTACTATGGTGGGAGCTGCCAGCTGCACCAATGTGGGATGAATTTTCCTTTTTTTACAGAGAATTTCTGTAAAACGAGACCTTGTTCGTTGCAAACACAAGCGCTAGTGTGCTCAGATCAAATAATTGCTCTAATGATCTTAGCCTGCAGTGACAATTATAATTAAATAGTCTGATACACGGTAATAGTTGCTATCACATCAAATTATTTGGTGGGTGCTGAAGAGGGTAGAGCACAGAGCACCCGTACGGTGCCCAGTGAAGTACAGGCTCTCGCATGGAGGAGCCCTTCCCCTCTCTACCTGATGCTTGTATAGGTGGAAGATTTTCTCTCTCCTTTGCACACTGCAGGGTAGTGATATGCTGTGTGTTTGCATTTATAGGAAACCTGCGTGGATTTAACATGACAGCGCCAGCATTGCAGCAGTTTTTCCCTCAGGCTACAAGACATTCCCTCCTGGGGCCGCCACCTGTTGGGGTCTCATTAAAGCCAGCTCGGCTGGGCTTCCCCAACCTTCCCTTCCAGCGACAGAACCGGACCTTTCGCAAGGTGGGCTTGTGGTTTCCAACTGTTCAGGAGCTTGGTGTTCCTTTTGCGCAGCAGTTGACTGTATTGTAGGTGGAGAACAAAAGAGAAAGAACAGAGCTTTACGATGAAAACTACGTTTTGCACCACGCTGCTGGCACAGAAATGTAGAAATAAGTCCATCCCTAAGGTTCTTGTGGTCCATATTTACTTTTATGATGCAAAGGTTTCTTGTCACTTTTTGCCCAAGAGAGAATTCCTCATAGTAGAACTGTTGAAACCTAAGATATAAATGGAGCCTTGAGAAGTACTAGCTTCAAAGTAATTGTGATAGAAGAAATCCTGGCTGAGTGCTTTGCTCTTTGCAGAGGCCAGAGTTCTGCCCCATTAGCCTTCCAAAGCAGTTTGTTGTTCCCAAACGACTTGCTCCTACCGTGGACGCGTCACTTTGCCTTTTTGGGCTATTTTCCCTCCTTCTAAGATCGTATTTGTTCCTGTGGATTTTGTAAAATCTACAAGTTGTTTTTTTTTTTTTGTAAAAACCTTTCTCACTTTCCACCATTAAGACGTCTTTTGTATCCTGGAAATGGTTCTTGGTTTAATTGACTGGTATTTCCCTCCTCTTTGATTAGCTTTTGCATATTTGGTCCCATTCTGTCAAAAAGATGTGCCGAATAAGGTAGACTTCCACTCTTGGATTGTCTTTTCTCCAGAGTCAAAGCAAAAGGGGATTATTTGGAACTATTCTTTTTCCCTGCCCATGCACCTCTTGCCAGAGTCCCTCTAGAGTGATCCCACTCTCTGCAAGCAGCTGGGTTTCCTAAAGCTGCTACTTAAAGCGCTGGAGAAGTGTCATGGTCTGCCTGTGGAATTCAAGTCCATTGCTCTGTTTAACCATATAAATTTGCCTGAAACAGGACAGTCCGTTGTAAACCATCTCTTCCATTGCCATGTGCTGGAATTCCTGTTCCTGTCCCACAGTAAAAGTCCGGTGCTCTGGGCAGTGTGTTTGGGTTGAGGAAGGACTGAGAGCTGGCAGTGACTCTCTACCCATTGCAGGACTTCCAGAGGGTCCCTGACAGGAAGCGGGAACTGGATCCTGGCTCTTCATCTCAGACACAAGGTGATGAGAGAATGGAAATCCCAGAGGGAGTGCACACAAAGTCAGAGCAGAACAACTCGCCGTCCACAGGTAAAGGGGAGCCTGTAGAGAAACAAATGCTTCTAGACATTATAAATTTCTCTTTGCTATTCCTGCAGTAAGGACGGGAGATGGCTTTAGTCCTAGTCATCTACATTTCGCTCTAATTGTAAATAAACTGCCTGTGGCAGCCCCCTGCTATGTGCTTCATATATACTTTTTTCCTGGGTATTTTGGGGTTTTATAAGCTATTTCCATATTTCTTGCGTGGAAGCCTCTCCGAAGTCACTTTTACAGAGAGCCCCATTTAAAATGGGGATGGGGGGGAAATACAGCTGGTTTTATATTAAAGCTTCCACATTGCCGTACCTGTGCTGAACTCAGCATCTCGTGGAGTCACACGTATGAAGCAGAACCAGTTGCAATCAACATGCGAAGGAAAAGAGGAGTTGAAAGAGTACTTGTGCTCCAGTTGTCAGAACAGAAACTGCTGGCATTGAATCTCTTGCAGTGTCAGATGTGGGAATGTTGGGAATGTTATTTCTGACTGAACAGTGCCTAATCTAAAAGTGCAGGCATATGATGATGTTGTGACTAGCGTATATGCTGTGGGGAAAATTACCTGTCTAAATGGTTGCTGTCAGGTAGATTTTAACAGACCTTTATTGTCATTGGCCATTCAGTTAGGGAATATGCTCAAGGTGGCATAATCTGCTTTGCTAAGGAGATCTCCCTCTGTGTTCCTGCAGAGCCAAGAATTCCAACAGAATCTGTGTTGAACATTGAGCCTGCAGCAAAAAGACTGAAGAGGTATTTATTGAATGGGGTATTGAAATAGTTATTGCCTTTAGAATTATTGTCTATTTTTATTCTCTAATAATGAGGGCTGTACTATATTGGCCTGATGTCTAGCATGTAGGAGGTATTTCAGATGCTTGTGGACAATTCAGAAGATCTCATAATGCTGAGATCCAGGATTGTAGGGTCTCTGCTATGGGTGATCCAACTATGGGAATGAAAAATAAAGAGATGCAGCTCATGTAAATGTGCAATAAAGTGGAGTTTGATCATGTGTTCTCCTGCCAGGATTCTTGTGAGAAACAGAGTTCTTTTCTATTCTGATATATTTCTCTAATTTTCTTCCCCAAATGTCAAAAAGGAAATGAGCAGCCATGTGTCAGCAGACAGGAAAAACCTTGGAATATGTTAGGTTATAGTTGGTGTAGGAGAGGATACCTTATTTAGAGGAATGAGAAAAGGAAGGGAATCAGTACTCCCTAGTATCCAAGCCTGTATCCACGAGTGGTGAGTTCTGTATCCCTTCTGGAAAGATTGTCTTGCCAGTACCCCTGTCTGCTGGGTAAAAATAGACAAAGGCAATCCTATTATCCGCAAGGGATGCGCATCGCAGGCATGTTGGCCATGGCAGGCCCGTCTTGGCACTCCCTGCCTCTCCTGGTGCAGGAAGGAACAGACAAGGCTGTATTGCCATCTAGCGGGAAGGCACATCAGGGAGCTCCTGGTGCCATCTGTATGGTGCTGAACCTCTCAGAACGGTCACTGTTAGCTGGTGCAGAGGGAGAAGAGGAGGGAGTGAATACAGATTTCTGGAGGCATTGATTTAAGAATTCTCCAACATATGTTAATGACTATGAGTCAGGACTCCTGGGTCCTCTTATCTTCCCTGTTAACAATTTACTGCGTGGTTTCAGACAAGTTTCTTCACCTCGCTGTTTCCTGTCTGCAGATTAGAGATTAATGGCTAGCTTTAGGGAGAGTATTCCGGGATTACTTTGATGTTCAGATACTACCTTGATCATGTAAAATATTAAAGAGTGATAAATGCTATGTGAGCAGGGACCATCGTGAATTACGGACTCTGATTAGCCAGAAAGTGAATAAATTCAATTAAAGCTAAGTCGAATGCATTTGAGCATATGCTTTGTTAATCTGTTTGCCAAAGCTAATTTAATTTTAATTACATTAATATTTAGTAGGGTATTAATCAAAGTCCTGTTACATACACTGAAAAAAAGAATAAAGTCTGAGGAATGACAGATCTCACTGCAGCAAGCATGCTACTAGGAAAATCCTTTCCTAAGCAGTAGTTGGGGATTGCCAGATTTGATGCATATATTATGGCTGGTATTTACTTAGAATAGATAATTCCTTAGGTTTTTTGTTTTTTTTTTTTGAAGTGTTTCTGCTTACTTCCAAAGAACAGATGATGGATCTCTGAAAAGAAATAGTTTACTGTTCTCATATTGTCCTTCACAGATGAGAAGGGCATTCCCCCTATCCATGTCACAAACTTTTGTTTCATGCTTCATCGTTCCATTTCCCTTTGGCCAGGAATACCAGCCTCCTTCTTCATTTCAGGTTTTTCCCACTTCTGCCTTTTCTCCTATGTACCATCTGTATGCCTGGAACAACATCCTCATTCCAGTGCAGAAAGCACTCATCATCTTCAAATCCTCCTTGAACACCCACTTCTAGCATGGCCTGACAAGTATCCATATAATACCATTTCCTCCTTAGATCATGCTTGTGATGGCTTTTGCTCCCTTAGAATTGCTCCTTAGATTTGCAGTTTAGACTGCAAACCCTTGCCCTGGAGTGCTGTCACCATCTGTGTGTGGTATAGTGTTGAGCCTGCTGGCAGCACTTGACAAATAATGTTAATGCCAGCCACTCTTGTTTTCTTCGTGTTTGCACTGCCCAACCCCTGCTGCATATTTATAGCCACGTAACCCAGTTACATTATCACTTACCAATCTGGTAAATTATGCGGTGCGTGCGTGTTTGGATCACTGGATGCAGCACCTGCACGGTCTGCGTTCTTGCTCGTGTAGAACGTGCTGCTCCCTGTTGGCAGAAGGACACCAGCAGGTGGGATTCCGAGCTGGCCCGAGAGAGAATACATTCAAGCTATGGTGAAAAGTGTTAGCCCTGATGGAAAAATGGGAATGGAGAAAGGCATTGCAAAGTGCACTTTGTGCCCTCTGCAAATCAATCGTTTATTCTCAGCAGTCCCCTCAGGATCTTTTTTCTCCTTAGCAAATCACCAATACCATAGAAAACAAAGTCTTTTTTTATTGGTGTCTTGTACGGCTCCACTTCCCCCACAAGTAGAACTGTAGGGACTCCAGAGCGAAACACAACTAATGTGAATAGAGCAAGCAGTTACAATGAAATCCCTGTAAGACACCATTGAAAACCAGTTCTGAGAGGTCTCTGCATGTTCCCTCACTCACAGAGCAGCCTGGAGTACTGGCCAGGTATTGCAGTTTCCCGGCAGGTCACCAATCAAGACAGGAGTGAGCTCTCGGAGCTCTTATTAAGAATATTTCCTGTATGAACTTATTTCTCTGCAGGCCTTTTACAGGAGAAGGCAGTGATCCAAAAATCAGTTGTAACCTCCTTGTCTAAATTATTTGGCTGCTGTTTCTGAATATGTTCTAGAATGCCACTCTTCGTTGTTTTTATTTATTTCTGCTGAATCCTTGCCTGAAATACCACTTGCAGTAGCTTGTTGATTTGAGGGTTTAGCGGAGAGTGTGGTAGCTTAGACCCCAGCCCGTGCCTTGGTCTGAATCTCTTTGTCTGTAACATGGAAAATAACCTTATTTTCTTGATATCCTTGAAGTGTAACTGAGGAGTCTGCATTGGCGGATGTAACAGACAGCAAGGAAGCGGAGTCGTCAAGCGCCCTTGTCCAAGCTGATGGTGAGTTGCTGGGCACCATGATTTGCACTTTTAGGGCACTCGTTGCTGGAACTGCACCCGTAGATCCGGTGGGTCTTGCCAGAAATGTCCTTCCTCCAGTCATACAGGATGGGGAAAGGAGGAGAAAAATCTAGGAACCAAATCCCAACCCCTAAAACCTGTTGCCTACTAAATGCAAATGGTGGGAACTTCCCCTCTTTAATAAGGATTTGTTTGGAGAAAGGTTTGTGAGCTGGGCTTATGGCCAACAGCACTGTGAGGAAAGCTCCCTGACTTCACTCACCTGCTGCTTTGTTTTTTCTGTCATTGCTATTTTGATTTAAGGCAGCTAAAAGGACTCTCTCATCCTAGGTACAGGCAACGCAAAGCAGTATACAGCTGAAGATCTCTCTAAAGAGAGGAAATTCTCTGAGGAACCAAAGGCTCCTGAGGTGAGTAGACACCACTCTCTGCAGTCTGGGGTGGTGCAGAACATACAACCACCCCCTCCATCCCAGAGAAGCCCGTTGCCACTGGGAACCAGATGGCACCCACGTCTGGAGCTCTGTCTCCTGCTGTAAGCTATTGTCCCTGGCAATAAGGCATAATATGTCTGCAATTAGTGCGCAGTCTGCTCTGACTCGCTGCTTTTGTACCTCTCCTTGCCTGTACCTTACCTACTGCTGCCTGGTTGTGGATGCCGGGGTTCATTAAGATTTCAGAATTCCTCTGGGAAGATCGAAAGTTGAATTGAAAGAGCCACTGAAAAATACATGTATTGAGGTCCATAGCTAAATGTGTGCCTTATGTTGCTGAAAAGCAGATGTGAAAAAATTCAGGTGACGGTAGTAAAGATGCAGCTGCTGTGGCACTGGTCATCACAGCAGGCAAGAGCAGAATGTGGGAGTCTGTGCTTTTGAAAGGCGGCTTGGACAAATGAGACACAGGTGAAGCCAGCAACCTGAGAGCCTTTTGCATGAAAGACCTTGCCCACATGCTAGATGTTAAACCAGGACCTTATGCTGTGTAAATCTGTAAGCAGACAAAGATTTAATCAATGGTGTGAATCCGACTTGATAGTCTTCCATAATTTAAGACATTAGTTGATGTGGTCGAATGTATCGTCCTGCCCTTGTTTGAGTGCCTTAGTCCATGAGGTGTGGTGCTGGGTTGCCTTCAGTTCTGCAGAGGATAAATGTGAGCTGGTCGTGTCCCTTAACAGTTTGTTGTTTGCTCCAGTCTCCAGAGGCTGGATGACACAGTGTCTACAGAGGGTGTAGAAACAACTGTTTGTATTGATAGGCCTGGTGCTATGACACAGGGATCGCTGATTTAGCAGTGCTGGGAGAAGGAGCGTGTATGAGAGTCTTCCTGATCAGCCTCCTGCGTATTCAAGCTTAAATGCATTTTCTTAAGGAGTAGAGCGCTTAGGTCGTGTACAAAAACCAGGTGTCATTTTTAGTGTCTTCTACTGAGAGATTGGACTTAATCTTGACTTCTCCTTTTGGCAGGTGTTGAGCTCTGGAGGTTCACTGAAAGTGACTATCCAGCAGAGCAGCGAGAGCAGAGCTATCAGTACAACAGCTCTGAAACCAGGGCACTGGACCTGTGAGGTGGGCACAGCCGATCCCAGCCCTGAATCCGTCCTTAAATTCTACTGCTACATCTGCAAGACCAACTGCTGCAGTCAGCAGGTAAAAATCCACAGGTCTGACTGCGATATTGGTGGTCAAAAGAAATGACTTGGATGGCCAGCTGCCATGGGGAGGTGCAGCAGGAGACTTGTTTGCAAGGGCTCATGCTTCGGGAGTAAGGAACATAAAAAAAAGATGACAAGCACGCAGATAAAATAAAATGCTCCTGAGGAGCTGGCAAGCAACCTGCTAGAGAGCGAATGTGGGTGGATCCACAGGCAGCCATGCTCTTAAGCTTTTATACCATTTCATTGTTAAACAGCAGTTGAGAGAACAGAAAGCATAGCTCATACCTATTATTTTCTGTATTTTTGAATACATTAAAATGGATTTTTCTCCTAACCTCTCTCTCAGAATTTCCAGTCCCACATGGCTGGAATTCAGCACCAGCAGCGACTTGGGGAGATTCAGCACATGAGCAATGTTTGTTTTGTTTCACTACTGCCCATGGTGAAGGAGGAGAAGGTGCTGGCAGAGAAAGATGGGTAAGTGTTGGTCTGTGCTAGAAAACACAATCTGAATGCGGACCTACGTGTGTTCTGAAATTCCTCACTGCACCAGGGTGCCCTTAGGTTCTAGGTAAGGTACAAAATCCCTCTGGTTTCAGGGGCCTTAATCTCCTTCAGGTAACTTTCTTCCTGCTGAAGGACACCAGTGTTGACTTTGACGTGCTATGTAGTTTTTAATACAGTAGAACAGGTCAGAGACTTGTTTTAACTAGCACCTTCTTGTCAGCGTGAGCTAAAGCAACCCCTACAAATGGCTGTGAAGGGGAGAAGATAAATCCAAGCCTGTAAAGATAGGAATTCTGGGGAAGACAATGCCGAGAACAGATTGCAGTATTCCATGGAGAATGTCAAAAGGTGTGACTTGCAGATATATCTGTTGTCATTTCAGAGAGACCCAGCAGCGATGGTGTAACACTTGTCAGATACATTTCACAGGAGATCTAATCAAGCATCGCAGGACCCAAGAACACAAGGTAACAATCATAGCATGGATTTCGTCTTTGCACTGACCTTTTGTGGGGACTGAGTGGAAGTGTCTGGCATCTCCTGCTCCCCAAGCACCAAAGGCAAAGTGATTGTAGTGGAGAGATGCACATAAAGTTCTGCCAGTAACATCCTGGCTGTCTAAGGGCACTGCCACGTTACCTCCTGCCTCTGAACACCAGCACTGTTAGAACTCCGGTTGTTGTGCTATGTCAGTGTGGCCTGAAGCGCTTCGAGTTTATAATTCTTGACTTTTCTCAAGAAATATGGCCTGTCGTACTCACCGACTGAATGGAAGGATGGGTGGGCAGCCTGTAAATTTTCAAGCTAAAAATTAGGTGGGCCATCATGTTTATTGGCTCCTAAAGGAGAAGTGTCAGAACACCTTTTATAAGCCACATTTATTTTGCTCTGCATGTTTTCTATCTTTTGGCAGATAAGAGCTAGGAAGTCCTTTCTGCTAAAAAGACAACTCTCTTTGTAGTCTCCCTGTTTTAGATGCAGAACTCTGACTTTGACTTAAGATTTACTTGCATTCCTCCAAAGTTGTGCCTCTTGTGACTTACTTGAATTGTCCCCCTTTCCTTAGCTGGCCAAACGCTCGCTTCGTCCTTTCTGCACTGTCTGCAGCCGCCACTTCAAGACCCCTCGCAAGTTCGTGGAACATATGAAGTCCCCTGAGCACAAACAGAAAGCCAAAGAGGTAATACTGCCTGAGGGGAGAGCTACGCTGGACTGTAGGCAGCTACACTGTGGAGCAGCTTAACTTTCTGCTTCCCTGACTATTGCAGGGATGGAAGGAAGACGTGTGTTCTTCCAACCCTATTTTAATTTTCTATCTTTTGCTGGATTTCAATTGTTAAACCTTAAAGAAATTGAGTGAAAAAGGGACAAGGAGTTAGATGAGTCTAGAAGCAAGATAGCTTTGTGCCTCTCTTGCAGTCCCTTCTACTCATCAGATGCAGTCTGTTGAGAGTCTGGGGGTTTCCTTGGTTAAATGGAGAGTTCAGAGTGGATCTAATGTTTGTTTTCTGTGTCTGACAGGTGAGGCTGGGAGAGAAGGAGTTGGGCAGCCCAGAAGATTCAGAGGAGTTGATCACAGTGGATGCTGTTGGCTGTTTTGAAGATGACGATGATGAAGAGGAGGAGGAGGAGGGAGGAGCTGGTGAGGAGGAAGACCTTGATGTAGTGCTGATAGAGAATGAGGATTCTGCTGCCAAGCAGGTACGCTATGCAAAAGAAGGAATGACCTATCTGAGAATCTGTTGTGGGATCCTGAGACTTAGTTGGTCTTGGCTTGTTGAGCTCAGGGATTCAAGTGTCCGGTCAACCTTGTACCCTGCAGCAGGAGGGTGAGGGCTCTGGGGTTCTTCCAGAGCACAGGATGATGCAAAGATACAGGAGCGTGTTTCTGCCATGCTGTACAGCTCCTACAGGTGTCTTTGTTGAGGAGCATAAGCAATGTTTTTCCAAGGGAAAGAATTTCTGACAAAGACATTGGCATAGTCTCTTTGGATAGCCCAGCAGTAGCTTGGTGTCGTAGCAAATGTATGTGTGGAGGTTTGTCTTGGTGGATATAATTTTCCCAGTAGAGGGGAGTAACCAAGAAGGAGGTGCATGGCTGAGCTACTTCAGGCTTGGAGTGCAAGGGCCGTTTTTAATCCTTGTAATGAATTGGCCTCCTGACACTGGGTTTTGTATCTGGCCCTAACCAGATGCTGTATAACTCCTCCTCTGGTGTGTGAATCCTCTGGTTTGCTGCTAAGCTTACCGGGAAAGTGTAAGAGCCCAGGAAGGGAATTGACATAGATACAGTAGGCACTAATGTTCTTTTGGTTTCCAGACTGGGCTGAAGGAAGTGTCTTTGGAGGATTACGAAGGAAGCGAGAAGTATTGTCCAGACACAGCCTATGGTAAGCAAGCAGAGTTAAGCACAAAGGCCCACAGAACCTTCTCTGGCCACGTGTTGTATCTGTAAGAGAGGACAGTTATCTACCTACTGCTGTAATGAGTTCTTGGGCCATAGTGCTCAGCATCTGCATTGGACTGGTGCAAGTCACTGCTGCCTGGAGAAAGAGCCAAACGTTGCTTTATTACTGTGTGATAAAACAAAAGGATGTGATTGATGTTTGTCAGCTGCCTTTTGCTTTGAAGAAGAAAGAATGAGAGCCAGATCCCTTACTAAGGTAGGAAATGGAGTAAGTAGGACAGGAGTACTGAAGAAAGTAGGTAGCAAATGAAGGATGCTCTGGAAAGATGGAGCCTGAAAGCATATTGATAGAATGCTTTCCAACAGAAATGCAGCTTGTATAGAGATACTGAGCAGTACTGACAGTATCGCGCTCTGTGCCAGAGCCCAAACTGTGCATGTTTCCTCCGCTTCAGAACCCCCACGCTCTACCTAGCGGTTACTCAGACATGTTGCTGGACTGGTGGGCAGTGTTGCCTCCAGATGGCTGTCTCTGGTCCCCACCCTGCAAGCGATTCTGACTTCACACCTCTAACGGCCACTCGTATTGTGGGGAGGGCAGCTCTGCAGAGCCTGTTTTGTGCCCAAGGAGAGCTCTGTTTACACCAATCTTCCATATCGCTGTAACCTTCCACTATCGTGTGGCAGATGGAATAATGATTCATGCTGTGAATGTTCTCTGCGTGTTTCTCTTGCGCGCCTGCTGTCTTCTGCTTGGTTTGATCCCATTACATTAGATCACATGTTCTCTGTAGTTTTCCATTGTATTCTTTTTTCCTTCCCCCCACCCCTTAACGCTCTGTGTAGTTTCTTTGCTCTGGCAGCTAGATTTCTCTCTGAATATCAACCACACAGCCATTCCATGGTAAGATGAGATATTCAGCAAGTCATCTTGCAAATCCCTGATTAACAGAAGCAAAGCTTTCCACTTTTCTTTTTCTCCCTCCCCTTCCCTTTTAACATGCTTTCATTATTTGAGTTCCATTCAATGTGATCTGTGATTTCCCTTCCCCTCCCGTTTCGCAGGCCTGGATTTTCTGGTCCCCGTCGCAGGTTACCTCTGCAGGCTGTGTCACAAATTCTACCATAGCGACTCTGCTGCCCGGCTCGCACACTGCAAGTCCCTGATGCATTTTGAGAACTTTCAGGTTAGACCCTTTGGCGATTGCATGGCCTGGCATTTGTTACCCCCATGCGTGTCTCTTCAAGCGAATCCACCACGTCAAGCTGTCTTGTCTTTGGTTCATTTCCATCATCCTTGGTGTCCGTTGTGCCATAGCTTTCTCCTGGTGTGCTCTCTGTTTGTCTCCCATCACCACTGTAGATCTCAAACTAGTCCAGTCCTGCTTCCTGGCTACTGCTGCTGTCATCTTGTTGCCCATTTCTGGCTGGAGATCTTCTCAGAGTGTCTATTCTGTTTGCTGAACCTGTGGAGTCTGTCGTTCAGTCTAGGCCTCTTCTCTGTTAGACAGATTACAGGTGGGTCAAGGTGGGGAAAGAACAAGAGATAGAGGCTGTTCCTTTTAAAGAAAGGGGGTACATTCGCATCTTTTCATGCGTTACTGCAGGAACAGCTCCTTTAGCCAAAATTGTGGGTGTGATTCATCTGTGAAGGGGCCTGGTAAAATCAGGTATTCACCTTAGAAATCTGGAAATATAACTTTACAGACTCTTTATGTGATGGAAGCCACAAGCTGATGGGAGTCTGTTTGATCCCCAGGGTCAGCCTGCAACAGGAAGTCAGTCTGTCTGTCTGTCTGTTACCCTTTCCTAGAAACTCCTTAGCACAAAGCTCTGCCAGCTGATGCTGTTCCTTTGCTTTACTGGCTCCACCTAAAGAAGCCCTATTGCCCCTTGCTGCTTTTGTATCTAGAAGCTTTTCCTACTGGGCTGGCCTGGAATCTGCCTCCATCGTTCTGTCCTTGTTGACTTGCCAGGGGGTGAGGGGCTTGGATTAGCACCTTGTGGTGGGTCCTCAGGGCTTGCGCTGTCTCTGCCCTCTCCCGTGGCCACTGCCTGGGACCTGCCCGTGCAGGAGAGCAGTGTCCCCTCACCCTGCCAAGGAGGGAGGCTCCCACACTGATTTTGTCCTCTGCCTGCACCCAAAACCTGCTCCAGCAAAAGCCGTTGTGCTTCCCTACCACAGATGTATCCAGCTTTTGTTAGGGTTTAAAAAAAAAATCTTACTGGTTTTCTGCTAGTCTTCAGACAGGTTAACTATTGCTAGTCAATCCTCACTGCCTCCAGAAAGAGGTGTGGTGCTGCAGAAGCCAGCACGTAGAGCAGTGGATTTGGAATGGCAAGGAGCACGAGGAGACCACAGCTGTTCCTTCATGGTTGCTCATCCTCTCCCACTCTTGCAGCTAGTAATTTCGGGAATGAAGGACTCAGGCTTGCAGTTTTCCTGACTTATTTTAGATCAGCTTAAGAGTGAAACTGCAGCAGCAGTGCGTGTGCCTCCCTTCTGGCCCACTTAGAGCTGAAATCATACACTCCTCAAATGGATGCCAGAGTGACCTGGAGGGATTATTGATGATGAGAGTCCAACCTTAAATATCTGCAGGCAGATAATTATTATTCTTGGCTGCCTAGGTGTCTTGGAGTTGCCACAGTCTGAGTTAAATCGTTGCCAGTTTCTGGGGTGCTTGGAGAGTAGCTCGGCAGAGGGTTTCAAAGCAGAGACTTGTCTGCTGGTGAGGCAGTTCATGGCATCGCTCTGAAAACAAACTGGCATGCCTGCGCCTGGCTTAGTTCGGGTACAACATTATGACTTGACTGATGTAGCTCCAATGTGTTACGATATCGTGCATATCCCAGTATTTGAGGACAGAGAAAGAACAAGCCTGCAATGGTAAACTGAATTACAGTGTAAAGCTGCCTGTCTGCCGTGCTGTAATTCCACCACATTGCAGACTCCAGTAGCGCTGCTTAAGGCAGCAGTGAAAGCCAGTGTGCTCAAAATAGTTTCCTTAAATTGTCAGGTTTGATGCTGGTTGCCAGTTCGAGGGACCCTTTAGCAGAAAGCTGAAAGGGAGTTGATTGTGGAGGGAACCGCTGTGGAAAAGAGGGAGCTTTGTTTTATTCCTTTGGCTCATGCTCTGTCTGGGTCTTGAAGACCAGATCCCTGCTGCATGTTAGATAGCTGTACGGAGTTGATGTTTTTCTGAAATCCCATCTTGAAAATGGCTAATAGCCATTTTAATCTCTTTACAGACCTCTACTGGTTCATCACGATAGCAAGTGCAAATGAGTCATTTTATTGATGATAATGCTTACCTTTATTCGGTAGAGAACCTCAGTGCCTTATATCAAGAAGATATTCTTGATATCTTAGTGTTCCTGTCAACAGTTTCACTGACTGCACAGATTGTATCAACAGAGTGAAAAAAATCTTAAGCTTTCAACTTAAGTCTTGCTTTGGCTGATGAACATTAAATCACAGCTCTGGCTGAGGGCGCTGCGCAGCCTCGTGTATCCAGGGTACGTGCCTAGAGTTATGTCCTGGCAGTAGCTGAAGCAAGAGCCGTCACTTGCACTGTTACATCTACACAGTCCTGAGCCTGACTGAGATTAACAGTTGCCAGAACCTGATTTTTGTCTCGGGAGAGCCACAGGTCTGCCATGCACTCGCTCAGCATTGAGTAATGTGAGAGGGACTTCAGTTTTTTTAATATCGCCACTTTTCCTCACAGGAGCTGACCCTTCTCTGCTTAAAAGCCTCAGCAGCCAGGCCAGGAGAGCTGCTGAGACAAGCCGTGCCCCTGCAGATTGTAGCTGCCACTCACCACCGTTTTTGTACAGGTTTTCCTGGACCAGCTGCTGCTTGCTGCAGTGACAGGAGCTGAGCTGGGCTCGTCTCTCACGTTTGGTTTGTTTGTATTTGCAGAGATACAAGGCAGCGAGGCATCGCGCCACAGCTGCCTACCCCGAGGCTCCTTTGCATTCTCAGGGCTCCAGCTCCCAATTGCTGGATGATCCGAAACAGCCTCCTGCTACAACAGCAGATACCAGCAAGAAGTTGAACAATGATCGTGGGATAGACAAGGAGGGTACGGAGCTGTCGGCTCTGCAGGAACAAGCTTTGAGGTCTCCGGAGGGTAAGGGTGAGCTGGCCACCTCTGTAGCAGAGGGGAAAAGCCTAGCCAGCGTGACTGACGACGTGTGCGGAATCATGGTTGTAGAAGAAGAAAATCTACAGGAAGAGAGCAAGTTCACTGCCGCTAGTGCCGATTGCCCACTCCCTGAAGAGAAGCGCACTGTAGGGGAGTTGCTGGGACACGCTGTGTCTAAGGAGGAGGAAGCCAATGCAGCCAGGCAAAAGGAAGGCACAGATGACTGCCAGGATCCAGGGAACAGAGGGGGTTTAGGACAGAATGAGGCAACAAACGCAGGCCAGGAGGCAGAGGCAGAGCCTTCCTCCCTAGCCAAAGGTGAGACAGCCAGTCTTACCTCTGCTGGGTGCAGACGCTCTACTAGGCGCAAACCCAGATAGAGTGGCCTTAAAGGGGAGAGCCCTTTACATATGATATTTGCTGGAAATGTTTATTTTCGGAGTCTTTTAATAGAGCAAAAACCTTCAACTTTACTGCTGTTTTTATTTTAAGAATAAAATAAGCCTGGCTTTAGCGTGTCTAATACAGGATGGTGTTGGTTATTACTTGTACAGTTGGGATACAGCAATTACGTGGAAAGACTGAGGCTTGGATTGTTGAACCCAAAAGAAGATGGTAATGTGATTTCCACAGGGGACAAAGTTCATGAAGCAGATGGATCCAGACTTATTTTTCACTAAGAATTCTTTGTAGTTCCTCTCGTTTCCTTTTCAGGCAGAGGAAAAGTTTCTCTCTTGGGAGACTGTGTGCCCAATTCTGCTTCTCAGTCAGTTTCCTTTCAAAGATGCACCCTCTTGGACACGCGCTGTGTCCCAAGCGAGGCAAGAACGTGCATCTTGGTCCTTTTGTTATTATTACAAGGCTTAATACAATTTGTTCTCATAGTGGAGACTCTCAGGAACAAATTTTGTTTCAAACTGATTTTAATAAAACAGATTTCTTATAAATAACTTCTTTAACTTTCAACAAAACCTCCTTTAACTCTACAGCAGGAGAACAGTAGGACTTGCTTCACGGTGCTGGCCCCAGGCCATCCTGACCAGGTGACAAAGTTTCAGACCAGAATGCTCACGTGTACTCTTGTCAAAACGTACGGGGGGAGACTCCGCTCACAGCCCACGGCAGGGACGCCCCTCTCTCTTTGCTCTGCAGAGCTCATGCTGTGGGGGAGGCTAACCTGGCTGCCCTGCATCCCTGTAACGCCCGAGTCCTTAACGGCAGCTTATGGAGTTGGTAGCTTCCAATTATAACGGTCAAAAGCATTACCCTGGTAGCTTGTCTTAGGTGCTTAGGAGAGGATAGAGGTGTCCAGTGATCTGGGCCCATCTGAAAATATTTCTTACATCACAGTTAATGTGAATAACAGGGAAGCTGTAGTTTTAAGGCAGGAGCTGGTCTAGGGTTCCCCTCTCAAAGTCTGTCACCAGTTACGCTTGGGGGCAAGCCTGGAGTCGGGACAGCCCCTGCCCGCTGTGCTTCTAGAGGGAAGAGGCTGGAGCCATAACACTCCTTGCCTGGATTTAACAGGACAAAAAAGCAGAGATGATTTTTCCCCTTTATGAAGAAGGCCTGCTGGCAAAACCTGCATGGCATCAGGCTTCCTACAGCCGGCTCTAACCAAGTGTCAGTGCCAGGCTCATGGTGGGGAGCAAAAAGAACCAACTCTCCTACATCCCTCTGTGTGCTTCTGCCCCTGCCACACAGCTCAAGAAAAACAGAACATGGAGATGAACAGCAGGACACGACCACGGGAAGGAAAAAGTAACAGGCACAAGGTACCTCTCTATTCAAGTTTTAGGCTAAATTGGTGACCAGTAAATGTCCCCGTAGCAATACCAACTGGGAGTTTGTGGCCAGCACGCTAGGTGGGAGGCTGTGATCCCTGCACATCAGTTTCCATGTTCTGCTGCTCATTCTGCTGCTGGAATTCCAGGCGGGTCTGGCGGTTGGACTCCAGCAGTTCTTTCAAGCAGGCGTGTAGATAATCATTCTTCTCCTCCAGGTGATCCAAGCAGGAGTTGATCTGGTCCAGCATCGAGTTTATTGCTGCATATTCTAAAAGGAAGGGAAACGAGAGACTGAGTAACAGGAGTATATTGTCACTGCAGTTCGTGAAGGCAGCAAGAGCTCTTGCAAAACATACCCACGGCATTTTGGCTGTGCTTTATCTACCACTGGGTGGGTGAAGTAAAATGCAGCTGAATCCTGCGTGTGGTGTGTTCACCGATCCAACAAGACCAATGGGAAGCTGCAGGATTGGTAACAAGATCTAAGGCAAGTTACCTGGCCACTCCAAACGTGTTAACGGGCCTATCCCACAGCCTTTGATCTCACACGTGAATAGCTGATGGCAGGCGAGTGCTGGTGTGCAGTGATGCGCATTGCAACACTACCAAATAAACCCCAAGGACAAGTCAGCTGCCTTTTTAGCTGCCTTAGGGATCATCTTTCCCGAGGAGGGTGCAGGCATTTTGGCAGTGTGCCGAAGCGTCTGCTATATTCTGTGGATTGTTTGTGTAGGGCTCCCAGGGCTGGGGTGTGCTCCACCAGGGCCTGGCTGGGCTCAGGCTGCCGGAACAGCCCGGACGTGGCTGTGGCAGGAGCAGGGATGAGGCCAAAGGTGCTGGTAAGTGGCACCGATATTTCCAAAGGGAAATGAACTGTGGGGCACCAAGTTCAACCGCAGGATTTTCAGGTACCAGTAAGGCTTTGGGTACTTCAGATTAAAACCAAACCAAAACCAAACTCATTTGGGCTGATCCTGACAGTCGGTTCCTCAGGTACAGTTTCTTATTCATGGCATTTGTTTTAAGTTCTTCAAGTGTTTCAAGGCTTTAGCCTCAGTACCATGGCGTTTCACAGCAATGTGTATTAGCGCTGTTAATCAGATGAAGGTATCTGTGCTACTGTGATGAAACACTTGCTTTTGGGCTGCTCCAAGCAATATTCACACAATCCTAAGGAATAACACAAAAAACCAAATTGACAAACCAGGCAAGATAAACCTCTGCTGACAAGTTACTCAGGAACTGGAAGCCTGGCATCCGCTGAAGCCCCGGGGGGTTACGGGAGACCTCGGGCAGAGCCAGTCCCGCGGGCTGACGTTGGTGAGGATCGTGGGCTGCAGGACAAGGAAAGATGCCAGTGTGGGTGGGAAAAGCTCACACCTCGCCGTCTGGGGCTGGCACCTCTCCACCCGGCTCCTCCGGGAACTGCTGGAGCGCTGCTCTGAGCCAATGGAGAATAAGGAAGGAAGCGAGGAGGATTGAGGGTTGAGTTGTGTTGAAATCCTCCAGCCTCATAAGCCAAACTTTACCCCTCTCAGTTGCCCTCTTGATACTTTTGTAGGTCCCTGTGCCCCTGCACACCGGGCCCAGGCGCTGCCACTACCAGCACCTTTAAAAAACAGTGAATACTTAAATATTGCAGTCATTTGCATTTATTAATAGCTAAGGAGAAGTTTCATGATTAAAAAAAGTCCTCCTTTTCTTATCCTACTTTGGAACCATTCACAGCAGCGTCGCAGCCTTTAATTCTTTGGAGAATTGCATATATAACATCTAAGCTTGTTTATAAAAAGTTTAGCCTTGCAGGTGTATGCAGAAGCGGCATTATGAGCCAAGAGCACTGCTGACGCCCTTGCATTTAAAAACCAATCCCACAAACACATTCTTTCCAAGAAGTATTTATCCACTATGAGTATTTTGCAAACCCCGTTTCAAGGTATGTGATGCCTGAATGTCCACGAGTTAGAGCTCTTTACTTCAACCCAGTATTTGTTCTGTGTGTGATGCTCCACGTTCCAATTAAACACTGAGCGGCTCCCAGGCAGATACGGGAACCTCTTCTGACAAGTAACATCATTCATCAAATTGGCAAGTCTGTAATCACTGCAGGAGCCTAATTGTTCTCAGTGCCTAGAGCTCAAGTGAAGGCTACGTAAGTTGTGCAGCTTCAGGAAGTGAAAAAATAAGCTGTAAAATATTTTATTTGATTGTTTTCTGTTAGTTACAAGCTTGGTGTGTTTTTTGTGGAAACGTAACCACGTCCCCTAATGAAAATGTTGACCAGGAGCATGGCAATCGCGCTCTTTACTCCTCTGTGTTCTTACAAGAACAGTTGCCGAAAATAAGGTTTCCTATTTGAGATCAAGGAAGTGATCCACAGCTTCAGCTCCACGAGACCAGGAAATAACTGCAGACCTTATGACCAGCTGCTGCACACAAAGCCCCAGCTAATTACAAGCAGAACAACTGCATAGATCAGATTTAGTGACCCTCTGTCACATCCAGTGTGTCTCCTACATCTTCAAAGAGTTTGAAACAAATCACCGTGACGATGCAAAGCGGTGAACGCTCTTGGGGTGTTTCAGGGCAGAAATGATCCTCCTGTCACTGCAGGTGGATCACAGTCACGGCGACGAGATTCACCTGTGTGGGTAAACTGGATGGTCTTTTGGGAAAAAGAATAACCCAACTCTTAACCATTTTTGAGAGAAGAGTAGCAAAGTGCTTACTCTTTGAAAGATTTCCAATTTTAAGAATGATCCATGCGTGTGCATACATACAGCTCTGCCGTTGTCTCATTTCCTCCACTGGCTTTTTCTAACTGGACAGGGCAGTATCAGAAAGGTCACTCTTAGGCGCTGCAGAAATGCCCAAAAGAGGAATTTGCCAAGCTAATTGCATTAAATTCACTTTTTCCACCCACGACAACTTCTCCCAGACCTGCCTGCGTGATCTGTCCTGCAGTTTCACACTCCGAACGTCCTCTTTCTCCTTGGCCAGCCGTACCCCACACACCAGCGAAACCATGGCCTCGTCTCTCCACACGGGAAAGCTAAAAACCCCAATCCCCCCCCCGAGGCAGCAGCGTGCCGCAGCTCAGCGCCCCATCGCCGATCGGGAATCGTTGGACCAGCCCTGCTCTTGGTTTAAACACCCACCCGCCCCCGCAGCCCTTCACCGTGGCGCCGGGCACCGCTCCCAGCAGAAGCGGCAAAAACATCTGGGAACACCTGGGCCTCGCCAGCAGGCCCACGGGACCGGGCCGGGCCACCCAGCCCCGCCGGGCGGCTGGCAGGCAGGCGGCCTCGCCCCGGGCCGCCCCCACGCACCTTCCTCCCCGAAGCTGTCCCCGTCCCCGTCCTCCTCCTCCTCCTCCTCGCCGCCCACCGGCACATGCGGCTCCCCGTTGGGCCCCGACATCCCGCCGACCCGGAACCGGCCGCACGCCGCCTCGCTGCGCCCCTCAAAGGCCGCTGGCCAATGGGGAAGCTCGGCGCCGCTCGCGTCACGCAAAGCCGGCCGGTCGGCGCTGGGGTAAAGCCTGTGGTTAGCGGACGGGCGGGAGCGGCGGTAACGGGGCGGCAGGGCGGGCGCAGCTCCGTGCTCCCCATTTCTTGGTTGTTTTTTTTTTTTTCCCCCCCCAAACGCGTCCCCGAAGCGAAGCTGTCTCCTTGCCCCGCGGCGTTCTCAGCCCCCGCAAGGCCTCCCTGTCCTCGGGGCTGGCCCAGGCACAGCACACACCAGCACACGCAAGTGCCCTTGGGCACGAAGCTGTCCCGAGGGGCCGCCATCAGCACCCAGTGCTGCTTTCCCCAGGCAGGAGATGGTCTCTGCGAACAGGCCCCCGGTGCTGAGGCCACAGCAGCCAGGGCTTTGCTGCTCAGTGCCAAAACGAAGCCATGTCACCGGCCCCGCTCCGTCCCTGAGCGGCTTGAACCAGCCTCAGGTCACCTTCAGACCTCCTCGATTCGCCCTGCCCTTCCTTGTCTTTGGCCCAGTATTGGTCGTACCTCACGCGCCCTGAGGAGATCTAACCGCTGCGTGGTTTTTTTCATCCCCTAGAGATGTCACCGGGATAATTTGCAATTAGAGCATTAATTCCATCAGCGCTCCTGAGATAAACCCAGTTTGAGCACTCTGTTACTAAGTGGGTATTTGGGGCAAAGAGGAAAGAAAAGGTTATGTCCTCATTTAACACTGTGGCCAGCTCTTCCCTGTGAGGTAACCCTGTTGCGTGTTGCCGAGTTGGGCCCATGTGGTGCCTCAAGTGGGAGAACTGAGTATTAGTGTAATTAATGGACGTAACCACGCTTTAATGAAAAAGACGAGGACTTTCATTGTGAAGCTCTGTGCTCACGCTGTGGGTGCGAGCAGGACGTTCCCTCAGGGAGCGCATTATTTTATTTCCACTTTACACTTTGGCGTCCCCTCAGCGAACCCAGCGTTTACAGTTACCGCGGGGCCGCGCTCGCTGTGGCTCCCGGCAGCCACACGGCCTCACCGAGCCCGCCTGGGTGGAGTTTAACACCCTTTGAGGCCTTTTTGACCTCAGGGAAGAACCGCCGCCGCCATTTTGGGGGCGGGGGCCGCGCGGAGGGGCGGGGCGGGTCCTTTAACCGCGCCCCCCTGCGCCGCGCCGTGCCGGGAAGATGGCCGCCGCCGGCAGGGCCTGGCGAGCCGCCGCGTTGCTGCCGCCCTGGCGGCTGCGGGCCCCGCGCCGAGACTACGGCCGTGCCGCCGCTGCCGCTGTGGCGGGGGGCGGCGGCCGGGGCCGCCTGCTGCTGGGCGCTGCCTTCGCGCTGGGCGGCGGCGCCGGCCTCTACCTGGCGGCGCGGCAGCGCCTGCGGGAGCACTCGGCCGCTGAGGTAACGCGCCGCCGGGCCCCGCTCGCCGCTTAAGGTGGCTCCCCCCGCCCGCGGGCTGCGCTCTCTTCCCCTCCCGGCCCTCTCCATCCCCCCTGGGCTTCCCCGGGTGCCTGCCCGGCCCCAGCCCCCGAGCCCCGGCGAGGCCCGCGCACGGCCGCGGCGGCCAGCCCCTGGCGACAGAGCTTCGGGGGGGCGTGGAGCAGCGTGTTCCGCTCCCGCGGACCAAGCGGTTGCTTTTGGTCCGGTTTCAGCGAGGAAACTGCTTAAAACTGTATAAAAGAGGCCCCGGCAACGCTCTCCTTGAGGAGCTGTAAGGAACGCCTGTCAGAAAGCCAGAGCTTGCTGGGGATGTGAGGCAGCATTGTCTGTTGTTGCTTTTCCCCAGCACCCACGGAGGGTTGTGTAACCCAATAAATCGCAAGTGAGAAGCAAAGTTTTATACGGGAAGTATTTGTTTTATAATGTATGACTAATGATTGGCACGGCCTGTCAGATCTCTGGAGTACAGCGGTGTTGGGAAACATCCCTCACCCAGTGCCTCGCTCTCTGTGTTGCCCAGGTGCTCGCTGCCCTGTCTCAGTTGTGCACAGGTTGGTTAGTGCCAGGAATCTGAATTTGGGCAAACGCACGCCTGAAATCAACAGCAAACTCTCCCTCTGCTCTCCCCATCCTGTGACCTCAACAGAAGTTGTTGGGAGGGAGGGAATTGGATTTAAAAGGCTATATTGGCTTTGATCTAAAAATGATTAGGATACGGTGGTGTTTTTCTTTAGTTTCAGAATTGTGTGTAGAGGAGTAAGCTGTCTGGATTTATCTGCTTTTTTTTTTTTTTTTTTTTTTTTCCTGGCTGTGAGTGGGGAATTCCAGCAGATTAAATAGCTGTTTAGAAAAACAAGTATTTGATCCCAATGGAAGGTGAATATTTGTGATACCGTTTGAAGAAAGCATGTTAGCCAAGATATTTTGATCAGATGTTGAAACTGAAGGTCAATGACCATGACTTTATGACAAAAATAAGGGTGGAAGAAGGTAATATTTTTATTTTTACTAGAAAATGGAAGCTTCTGGTCTTTTCCTTTCCCAGCTGCCTGCAGGGAGGCTACAACTCACTCTCTACCAGTATAAAACGTGTCCTTTCTGCAGCAAAGTCCGAGCTTTTCTTGATTATCATGGACTGCCCTATGAAATTGTGGAAGTGAACCCGATCATGAGGAAAGAGATCAAATTCTCTTCCTACAGAAAGGTGCCTATCCTGCTAGCTAATGCTGGAAGCCCTCTGGTAAGTCATACTGCGATGAAAGCTTGATTTCCCCGCAAGCAGTGTTTTAGAGGCTTTGTCTCTGTCGTGTCTTTGTGGTTTATCATAGGCAGTGTAATCTTTAGATCGTCTTTTATTCTCTCAAGGGTCTAAGATTTTTTTCTTGCTTCGCAATTTCCTGTGCCTTGGCCTTATTAGAGTTTTCTGTTGGCTCTTCTTACAAGGGATGTTGTTTGTGTAGTGACTCTCTAATCCAGTGATTATCTAGCTTCTATCAGCCCTCATGCAGGACATATCATTTGTATCAGCAGTAACAGGAACTGCTTATATCTTGTGGGAAAAGAATGAGATCTCAAGAATACTGAAGATTCAACTTGGCTTTTTTTTTTAATGTTAGTGTTGCTTTTCCTCCTTCGCTGCCAAGAACTTAAACTCCAAACCCACTAGTATTGTACGCGTACCTGACCCTCAGGTCCTCTGTTGTCAGAATGAAAGACAAATTTGAAGTGATACTCTGAAACAATCACAGAAGAGATCTGAACGCAGGGCTGTCTTTAGATGTGCAGAGACTTGTGGAAAGGAGGAAAAGGGACTGCAGTACTAACTTGACAGGGGAAAAGGTTTTGAAGAATTTCCTATTCGATTTCACCAACCTCTTTTAAAAGTTTTGGTTTAATTCTGTTTTTCAGCAATTGAATGACTCATCGGTGATCATCAGTGCAATGAAGACCTATCTCATTTCCAAGTAAGAAAACAGGATGACAGGAGAAGAGTTGCATGTGAATGGCCCTAGAGAACTAGAGATTGAGAAGACTCTCTGAGTCAGTCATAAGTATCTTGGTGACCTTGATCTCTGAAGCTCTGGGTGTTTGGCCCAGCAGGCCTGACCCTGGCTGTGATGGTGTGGATGGTGTCTATATGTGTTGTGATGTGTGTGCAATGAAGCAAAGCTTTTACCTTTCAGAAATACTCTTTTTTTCACCTGTGGGATTCTCTTTGCACAAAACCTACTTAAACATGGACTAGTATTAGTCCTGGAACTAAGCTTACATTTAGCCAGTTATAACATGTAGAATGAAATGAAATTGCTGTGCCTGTGGCTTGTCCTTTAGGTCCATGTTAGAAAGCACTTGAGAATGGTAGGTGGTAGGAAGTTTTATGCCTGCCAAAATTTCTGTTCTAACACAGAGAGAGGTATGTACACTAATAATAGCAATTTGCAAGTGACTGTTCCAGAGTCTTTTCAAAATTTATTTCAAATAGAACTTGGAGCCTCATGCGCTTGTGTTTAGAAGAATACATTTTAAAGAGCGTATCTTTTAGCTGTCCTCTGATCTGCTCGTTTTTGTAGCAGCCAGGTCAGTGCTAACTGTGCTTCTGTCCGCAGGAGGAATAGCTTAGAAGAGATCGTGTCCTTTTATCCTCCTATGAAAACTGTGACCGAGCAAGGCAAGGAGGTATTTGAGTATGGGAATAAGTACTGGCTCATGCTGGATGAGAAGGAGACGAAACGAGTTTATCCTGTCAAAGAAGTGAGAGTGTGAGTGCTCTTAAGTTTTGGGGCTCTCCAAGTGGGGTCACAGCCTCCTCCAGAGGGAACGGTGCAGATACAAAATTCCACTGGTGCTGACAAATCCTGTCACACCCTCCTTGGTGTTTAAAACCTCAGTAGTTAAGAGTGGGTTTGCTGTGTTTCTTAGATAATCTGAAACAATGCTGTTAGATGGCCTGGTTCCCACCGTCATGGTCGTGCCAGCCTTCAGTTGCCTCCAGTTTCCTTCTTGGCTTTTCCTTTATGTCACAGAGGAACGCTATGGAGTGCTATTTTCCTTTTCTGCTTTAATTCTCGTATCGGGAGGAGAAGCTAGTGCTCTGTCTTAGTCTTAATTTTAGCTTGAGATTGGAGGAGCCTTGCCAAAGATGATGATCCTGAGTGCATTTCAGAGAGGTCACCAGAGCACAAGGCTGGGCAGGCGTTTTTGACACATTTGTCCTTGGCGGAACCTCTGGCTAATGCCACTGTCATTCTGTCTGCCTTCTGTAGCCCCACAATTTGTGCCTCGTTCACTGACGAGTCTCTTCTGAATGCTTGCAGGGAAGAAATGAAGTGGAGAAAATGGGCAGACGATTGGCTTGTTCACCTCATCTCCCCCAATGTTTACCGGACCCCCAGAGAAGCCTTGGCATCTTTTGATTACATTGTCCGCGAGGGGAAGTTTGGCACCGTGGAAGGTTTCTTTGCCAAGTACATGGGGGCTGTTGCCATGTTCTTCATTAGCAAGAGGCTGAAGAAAAGGTTGGTACCACCGAGCACCAAGTACACAAGAGAAATAGCTCCTTAGCCTCCCTAGCTGTGAACCCCACATGTCAAAGGGCAGAACCTCAGTGGTTTAAACCAAACCATTTAATCCAATGAGAGTAATGGCTGTACTTCTTTAACGGGAGGTACTGACCCTCTGTACTCATCTACTATTCAATCACTAACTGCCCCCTTCACCCTCAAATACCTTCCTAATTTGCAGGCAAAGATCAGGCTGTAATATGAGAGATGATAGAAGGTTAAAGAAAGGAACGAACCAGTGTCTTCAAACTAGTTCTTTTCTTTATCCAGACATCACCTTCGAGATAATGTCCGAGAAGACTTGTATGAAGCAGTTAATGAGTGGGTAAAAGCTGTTGGCAAACATCGACTGTTCATGGGTGGAAACCAGCCAAACCTTGCTGACTTGGTAAGGGGTTAATTTCTCCATTTATTGTCAGGTATATTACAAATTATCCAGTTGCTTATCTGTGTGAAATGGTTAATACCCATATAGACAGAGAAGGTGAGTTACATGAGCTGCATTGCCCGTGTCCTTTGTGCAGTAATACAATTCCCACATGAAGAAGACTTAGAAATACTTGTTACGTAGGATAGAATTCGTTGTTTTTCTCCAGAGAAATGTTTCCTAAGATGGAACCTGCAGTTCCCATGTGCAGGTGGAAGCCTGATAAAAGCAGGTTACAAGCCAGGACCCTGCTCTGGCTCGTGAGTAAAGCCTTGGACCTGCACAGGTTTCATTGCACGCAGCGCTGCCGGGGTTTCCTGTGCTGGCAGCAGCGGAGAGTGGAGCAGGATTCATGCCCTGCACCAGTGATTCTCCCTGGAATGCAAACGAAGCATTTCATACCAGGGCTCGATGCAAAGATAGGATTAACTTTTTGCCCCATAACTGCGCATGGATCCTGATCTTTCCTTACTGTTTTGTCATGGAAAAACACGCATATTCTTAACTACCTGTCTGCCGTTCAGTCTTCCTTGCTAGTCAGAGCGATGGAGTAGATGTCAGGACAGGGAAGGAGCCTTTCTGGCCAGGCTATTGTGACATTCCTTGATACCCTAAGCCATTCTCCATTGCTGACTCTATCTTTATCCTCTGGCGCAGGCAGTGTATGGGGTCCTCCGAGTCATGGAGGGGCTGGAAGCCTTTGATGACATGATGGTTCACACCAAGATTCAGCCTTGGTACCAGCGTATGGAAGAAGTCATTCAAAAAGCTGAAGCTGCAGTCTGATGCCAGCTGCAGCTGCATTCCTGAAGCACTTGCATGGTAAAAAAAGAAAAAAAACTTCCGAAGGAATGGCATTTATTTTTTAAGAATCGAATGGACTGGTCACGCCTAATGAACTGAGGTGCAGGCACAGAGACTTGTCCCGTTCGGAATATCGTCAGGGTGAGCAGAAGGGATCCAGCCGTGTGTGTGTATTTGAACGTGGTATTTAGAAGGACGGGGGCGAGTAAACGGAAGGGATCTTGGACGCTGCTGGAAAGGAGAAGCTCTGAACTGAAGAAAATGCAGCAAATAGGCTTCTTTCAGGGGAGAGCCGTTCTCAGAGCAGGTTACTGTAAAAGCAAGCGGCTCTCGGCTGGGAAGTGTTACAGCCGTATCAGGTCTGAGCAGCTTTGGCTTCAGGCTGTCTTCCACTACTCATCCATGTCACCTGAAGTGTTTTCCCGACTGAAACACTGGATACTAGTTTTTAAATGACAATTTTTCCTGCAACAGAATCCTGTAAACCCAGTGCTGACGGAACCAGAGGAATCCACGGCGCTGGGAAAGGCCTCCCTCCTATGACAGAAATGATGCTGCGCTCAGCAGATTGTACGCTTTTACTCTTCCATGTAAATGGTTCTTTTGGTACTTGATTCTGTACGGTCTGCAAGGATAAAGGCTTGCTTCTTCCTGTGCCCTGTGCGAGGTCTGTGAGTTCTTCCCTTACCCGTAACGCCCGGAAAGCACACCCCACACAGAAATCACTAATGCCGAGCAGTTATTTGAAAGATTTACTTTGCGTGAAATCTCTCTGGAATACCCCTGAAAGTCAGTTTGTTCTTGTTTTAGGGGGAAAAGAAGGATTAAAGAGCGATCTGCACGCCTGGGGGATCTCTAGATGTTTCTGCTGCGCAAGAGTAATGCGGGATTTGTGGTTGTAGCAATCGGATTAGGAGCCATCGCTGCGGGTAACGTTGTGCAAATACTAAGTCTGCTGAGCTGTGCCCGGTAGAGCGATTGTCGTAGTTGTACCAGGACGATGCAGGTCTGAATGAGAGTGACCCTCTGCGCAGCCCAAGGGCTAAAGTTCCTCAGTTGTCGCCTTGATAAAGTTCTGTTTCCCCAGGAGAAGGGGCAGGTTGCGGGGAGGCTGGTTTGGTGAGATATTTCGGGTGCAGCTGGAGTCGGTCTGTAACTCAGCTGCATGCAGGGGGTGGGTTGTTTTTGGGGGGGGAGAGGTGGGTGGGCACATTTATTGGGTAGGACAGCAGAGGGTGTGATAGAAGGGTTGGGTTTTTCAAAATGTAAGACTAGTTCCAAACTCAGTTACGATGGGACACAGAGAAAATATTTACAGTAAGCCCAGCTGGATTGCTGGTCTGTGACAAACTGGTTTGGTTCGTTAAAGCTGCTCTGTACTGAAAGCTGCGTTCTTTTGAACAAAATTCAAGCTGATAATGTTGGGTGGTTGTGGTTTTTTTTTTTTTTTTAAATATATTGAACATACGTCAACATGAGCTTGAAGAAACCCTTAAATGGAGATTGGAGTGAGTTTAGGGTTTTATCATATATTGAAACTTGTTCGTGTCTGTGATCCACCGGTCTGAGACAGGATCTCGGGCAGAAAACTGGTGGCCTGGGGATGGATGAAAACAGTCAAACTGCTTCTCTCGCTTCTGTAGCAGCAGCTGGAGCTGACTGAGAGGGGTTTGGCTCTGCCCTGACATCTTGGCGAGTCCGGGGCTACTTTTCTTGGGGAATGGGGATGCTGGGAGCCGTCTGCTTTCATGTGGGCTTGGAGAGGGTGCTCAAACCCCGTGGGCTCCTGTGAGGATGGTTGCAGAACCGTCATGTCCCCGAATACAAAACCAGGGCGGGGACACCGTCCCTGAGGTAGATGAAGTCCTCCCTGTCGGTGTGGGCATCCTCCGGCGGCTCCTGGTCGGAGCGGTGCAGGGGTACGATGCTGCCCCTCGATGCGTCTGCCTCTGCGAGAGGTCCCTGCCGGCCGTCACAGGCCGCCGGCGGCTCCTCACGGCCGGCCGGGGGCAGTGTGGCTCCCCTCCGGGGCTGCCCCGCGGTGAGCGCGGCCTGGGCTCCCCGGAGGGAGGAGGGCGGCGCCGGGCCCGGGCCGCTTGGCGTCGCTATGGCGACGGGGCCCGTTGCGGGGCGGGGCCCCGTGACGCGCGGCCGGCGGCGGGTCTTGTCACGAGGAAGGTTTGAATCGCCCAATGGGGGAGCCGCGGACGGCGGCGCGGCGGCGGCCCCGGAAGTGCGGCGGAGCCTGCTGCCCCTGGTGCGGCCACCCGCCGCCCCCCTCGGCCCAGCTGCGGGGTGTCTATGGCAGCGGCAGCGCCTCCCGCCGCCCTCCCGCCGCCGACGAAGATCTGAGGCGGCAGCGGCTGCGGACCCTGCACGGCCCTTCATGGTGAGGGTTCCGGGGCGCGCCCGGGGCCGCTGGGCCCCTGTGAGGGGGGGGGGGCCCGGCCGGGGAGGGCGGGGGTCCCCTCGCCGTGTGGCCGCGGGGATGTCCGAGCCCCCGGGAGTGATTCTTCCGGCACCTTCCCCGCCGTGTCAGCAGTGAGAAGTGCCTCCTGCCTTGGGGTGGTCTCCAGCGGGGAGGCCCCTGAGGGCCGAGTCTCCGTTGAGCAGGAGGCTGGCCCCGGGCTAGGTCCCTGCCGGCCTGAGGTGGCCACGGGCCCTGTGAAAAGCCGCGGAAGAAGCGACTTAGAACTTCTGAAATAAAGCTTGTTGCTAGGGCAAGCTGGGTGACAGCGTTCGAGTTTCACTTGTGGTGATTCCCAAGCTGTGGAAGCTCTCGGTCGGTGCTGTAGCCGGTGTCCACGCTTGGGCCTGGCGAGAGATGAAGCTTTTCTGGGAAAGGAGAGGATTATGGAGTTGTTTGTAGCTCGGAGCTGGGGTTTCCCGGTCCTTCAGGAAACTGTCGCTTCCCTTTCCTGATCAAGGGATGTAGGGATGTGCGGCTGTGTCTTCCCCTCTGTACTTTTCATAAATCTGACATGATATACAGCTATGTTTTGTCTTAAATGCATGCTAATTAAAAACAGATGAAGTATTATTTGTTTTATTTAGAGTAGGTTATTACACGAACCTTGGCAAGCTGACAAATTAACCAACGAGCTGTAAAGAGTGATCTAAATTAGCAGAAGTACTGTATTACCCCAAGATTCTTCTTGTATAAGACGAAGAATTCTTCTTGTTCTTAGGTAGCAAATTAGGAAGGGGTGTTACCATAAAATTAGCTAACTAAGCCTCTCTGCCTCTCTAATAGTTGGACTTCATTGCTCCCCGATAGTCCTTTGGGGATCCCTCCTCCCTCCTTCTCATTTCTTCCAAATCCCCCAGGTACCACCAGGCAAGAAGCTGCTCACGCTGTAGCTGACTCCCACTTCAGTGGGTGACGCTGGTTAGCCGACCAGTACACACAGCAACCCCACTGCAACACGAGTCTGTGTGGTGCTGGGTTTCCTTCAGCGTGAGCGCCAACTTGGATGCACCTCTGCACTCTGCAGAGCTGTATAAAACTAGAACCTCAACATTTCTGTTGAGTTTTACAGAATTTGTCGATAATGGCAGAATTTAAGGAGGGTGTGGGGTTTGGGAGGGCATGTACAGGTAGCCTGGGACTGTTCAAACCTGTTTCCTTATGAAACTGGTTAAAACTGCGGTTAGAATTTGAAGGTCTGTAACTGGGTAAAGCCATCATATATAATTTTGCAAAGCATTTTCCATTGTTTAAACAAACTTTAATTATCAATAAGTAAGGAATTGTAATCTCGGTCCTTCCCTCATCCCGTGTTTGTCAGAGGAAGCCAGGACACATCGACTTTTGTTGTCTGGGTGCATACATTTGATGTGTTTGAGCCCGCACGTTGCCTTAAATCGAAAGGAAGAGGATGTTCAGAAGTTGGCACCTTTTCCTGTTTGTGTTCATTTTACTATTTCTGTATCAGGTGTCCCTCATCCATCAGCAATGAAGTGACTTCAGTCTCTGCACAGAGCACGCTGTCAAGAAGAGCTAAAAGCTTTAGAATAACTGTAAGTAATTTTACCTCAGCTGACAAAACCCCCCCACCTTTCTGCCACAGTCAGATTAGTGCTGCTGGTGGATTTTTGGAAGATTTGCAATTGCATTATACCATTACCTCAACTGAAGCATCAAGCTCAAAGGTGATGACTTTAACCTCGCGTCTCTAGACTTTTCCATGTTGCGTTAGATATTGGTTAAGGTTATGCTTTTTTTTCTGAAGAATAAACAAATGCTGTGATTCAAAAGCTTTTGTTTAACTTCAAAAAGACACTTAAAATTAAACCCGTATGAAAGAGTTTACAGGTTTAGCGCTCTAGGATGGAAGGATCTGATTGTTTCCTGTTGATTTTTCTTAGCTAAACTGTTAATGCTTTTCTCCCCGCTTTGAATTTCTCTTCATAATCAGATTGTGCTGGTTACTGGAACCCTTGATTTGCTCACTTGCTCTAAGATTTTGAATGCCACTGACTCTTACAGGCGCCTGCTATCAATCCAACTGTATTCGGTCTTTAATAACCATATTAAAAGCAAAAAATACCAGAAAAAGAGAAATTACTTGTGTATAATCCTAACTTCGTGACAAAATAGTGTGGAATTCAAAATGGCAGATGCTACTGAAAGAAAGCTCAGGCTTTAATCAAAGCTGGCCATTGTCGCTTTGTGGCACAGAGGGAAATGTTGTTATTTCCAGTTTCCTTATTCACAGGTTTCCTTTCATTGTATTACCCTTTCCCGTTTGTGGGAGAAGAGTCATGAAGAACCGTTCCTCATCTCCCCCTTTGCACGTCCATGTGGATGAAAACACCCCTGTCCATGTCCATATTAAAAAGGGTCAGAAAACCACACCTGCAAAATGCCAGGTAGGAGTGTGCAGCTGGGTGTTTATAAGGGCTACAAAGAGGAAGGTGAATGGTCCTAGAAGCACCACAAAATCTTCAAGGTCTGTTTTACCGTTGTATTAGAACTGTAAGACTTGAAATCATATTCAATGGTGAATTTTCAGTACCACGTCTTCTGTGTTTAAGGGGATTTAAGCATGATATAGAAAGTTACTTCTCATGTTCAAGTGTGTGCTTGTGAGGAGTGTTGCTTCCAGTGTCATGTGGTTTGGGGGAATTTTGTTTTTCGTTTTTATTTCCTGGATTTGTGTCTTGATAATGTTTTTTCTTTGGCTTCATTGCTGGTTTTGTAGAGGAAAGGTTTGGGGAAAGGTAATATCTAGGCATTTCAAATTCCATCTTAAAATAAACATGTTTAGAAAAAAATAATCTGGATTCAAACCATCTTTTGGCATTAATCACCTTCTTGGTCCACTGAGCTATGCGGCAAAGGGGATCTCGTCATAGCCATATCCACAGCAGGTGGAAGGCAATGCTGAAGTTGAGTTTCCAGCTATCTCATATCCTCTTTTGTAGCTGGATGTTTGTGTAAAGTTGTTCTCAAAAGATGATGGAAGTTGCTAGCTCTTTCTTCCTTATGTGCAGACATCCTGTTCCAAGCCCTCTATTAATTTTGTGTTTGTTGCTAATGGCAAATATCAAATGGGATAGGTAAAATCAATGACTCCTGTTAATTAATTGCCTGTAGAGAATATTTAGAATATCTGATTTTTCTCTAAGGTTAGAATTGTGCAAAACCACTAACTTTCTTTCAGTTAAAGCACCTGAGTTCAATACAAATAAATGCAGATCTGTTAGTTGACTGCAAAGCAGGGAAAACCCTTCAGGGGCTTTTCATAACCAGCCACACTGCACTGTTCTTTTTTTCTCTGGTAGTGCTGTTGTCAAATGATAGAGCTGCTCTTTTGTGAGGTGAATTGGGATGGAGAAGGAATCTCTCAGGTTTTTCCTTCTTCACATGAATGGGTTGTATTGCGGGGTTTTTTTGGGTGTCTCCATACAGGGAAGACTTCCTTCCCCAGCGCCCCAATCTCCCACCCTGCCCTGCTGGGTAAGGCTCTCGTCACATCACAAGTGCAGGTATCCCAGTGATATAACACAGCTGCTACATGATAAACAAGAAGAATTTACTGCATCTGGCCATACTGTCAACCGAATGTGCAATAACCTTTCCTTCTGGCTGGCGTCAGCCTCCTCTGATGGCTGCTGGCTCATCTGATCGGATGTATCATGTGAAAAACTACGTGGTATTTTTGTATGAACGGATTTTCATTTGGTTTTGCAGCTCTAAAAATTGCACTTTAAAAAGTCTGTGATTTATTTTATTTTCTCTTTCTCTAGCAAAAGCACAAACAGAAAATTAAAGGGGATACTGTGAACATGTGCCGATCTGTCCGTGTGAAAACTAAGGCCCCCTGGATGCCCCCCGGCAAAACATCTGTCCGGGAGTCCACCTGCAGATTGGAGGTATGGCTGATTTTGTGCTTTAAAACAAACTTTCGGGTTTATTCGAGGTTGAAGAGAGCAGTTGTGTAGTGACAGAGCTGGGTTGATCTGAAAGAAGGCTACTCTGTCGCCTACCATCCATTTTAAGTGTATTCTGTAAGTCTCTTTCACTCTTCAGTATAGGAAAATTGGAAAATAATTAGCAGCTGCTGGCTGTATCATGCCTTTCTGTCTCTAGAAGCCAGACACATTTCTTTGTTTATTGTAGTTTTACTCGTCCCCTTCAAGATCTCATCTGGAGGCACAGCGAAGGGCTGCTGTTCTTGGTCTCTTCCGAAGCATGGAGCATTTGTGTAGTATTGTGTAATATTTTCTTTCTCATGGGTTGATAGTTTTGCCTTTTATGTTCCTGGCTCTTCCTAGATGAGAATTTGAACTTGTGTTATTTTTTTTCTTTTTCTGTTCTAGTCTTTTTGAATTCTTGACCTTTCCCTGATGGAAATGAAAGAGCTGTTTACAAATTCATTTTTTTTTCCTTACTAGCCTTGTTGCAGTGATGTGATCTGGTCTCTGGTTTTGGCAGAGCTAGGGTTAGAGTACTGTTTCACAGAATCACAGAATTCTGTGATTCTGGCAGAGCTAGGGTTAGAATACCGTTTATAACGTTATGCTAAAAAACCTGATGCTCTTTATTGCTTTTCTACCAGGGACCAACTCACCGCCTAGACATGACACCTCCAGATTCAGAACAAAAGGTGTCAGTATTGCGCTTGTGTGACCTCTCTACAGATGAGGAGGGTGCTGCTTGCTGCAAAATGAATGAATACGCGAAGAAGATCGATAGACTGATGAATACGGTGGGAACGCTGAAGAATGAGGTGAGGAGACAGTGTAAAGACTCGCTGTCTTTAAAAAAGCATGGTCCTTTGTTGGTTGGTGCCACTGAAGAGCTGCTTCACTGCTGTAAGATGTGGATTCTGTGTATCACTTCAAAAGCACCTGGTTTGTCTTAAGTTCTATTTCAATATCTTCATCAGGCCAAGCTGCAGAAAAAAGAGGAACAGCAAAAAATGACAAAGCGTCTCCTTGAGGAGCAGAAAGAAGAGCTGAATGAGGTCACGCAAGAGCTGGTAGAAACAGAACATGAGAATACCCTGCTCAGGCGCAATATTGAGCGCATAAAGGAAGAGAAAGATCTGACTGTGTAAGAAAGCTCCAGTTCTTCGTTGCTACTGCAAGCAGTGGTACTTACAGGGCACCTACCTCCCTTATTGCTAACGTTATTTGAGGTCGCAGTTTGTACCCTGGGTTGCAGTGCTGCTGAAGAAGTGATGTTCTTGGATTTTTTTGGGTCACCTTTTAGAAGGGGGACTTCAGAGAAGGGCTCCAGCATCTTTATTGGAATGGAAAAAACTAGTCTGAGAGGAAGCTAAGAGCAGTTGGCTTGTGTGACCTACTGGAGGGTCATCCTAGCTCTGCGATTAATATTTTCAAGGTTAAGAGATGCTGTTTGAATTGTGATGATATTGGTACAACACCAAATGAATAATCACGGAGCTGAAAACTAGAGGAGAATTTTTGGCCTTTGTGAAAATCATACTGAGAGAGGAGCGGCTGCCCCCAAGAGGACTGAATCATGTTTTTTTTTAATTAGTGACCCTGAAGGTGTTCAAGTCTGACATTTTTGCATCTGCTTTGTATCTAAAGAATTAGGGAAGTTTGTGTCTCCGGAGGGACACTAGTGTTTTCAGAGAGTTAGTTTTATTTTTTCCTTTAGAAAGATCACTTGGAAGTTAATACCGTGTATTCCTTTTTCAGAAAACTCTGTGAATTTCAAGCTCTGGCTAAAAACTTCAAGCTGTGTATCTTGGTGTGCTTTCCTGTTTTATGTTCAGCCATTTGGAGCCCTATTTCTGGTATGGCTTCAGTGCCCAGGGAAAGCACAGCATTGTGTTTTGGGTTTAGGTGTGTGTGCAGGCTTTGGGATAAGCCCAGTTTATCCCCTCTGTGAAAATTCCTGTTTCATATCTGTGGGCCTAGTGAGCTCCTGGTGTCTACTTACTGTATTTATCAGAATAACTTCCACGCTGAAAGAGGGTAAATCTTAAGTAGTGTTTGTTTGGAGCTTTTATCCTCTGATTTGATGGTTTTTTATCAGTTTTAACCGAATCGACTGTAATCAAGAGTGGCTGGTACAGCTGTCAAAGCTTCTCGTTTCTCTGATGGCTGACTTCTCATTACAGGCTGCAGAAAAACTACTTGCAGCATGAGAAAGAGTGTTTGATGTCCAAGCTGAGCGAGGCAGAAAGGGATGGAGCAGCAGCAGCCAGGCAGATCCATAGCTTGAAAAATACGATTGGGAGACTCAACATTGTAGGTGTTGTCCTTTTTTGTTCTCACCTTTACCACATTGTCCTGTTATATGGCTGTCTTAAAAATGTAATGTTACAGTTGCTGATCCAGAAAAATGTAAGGAAAAGTGGAGGGATTTAACATGCTTAAGGTGTTTGCTAGTTTTGTTTGGAAGTAGGGTGTTTACTTGCCGCTTCCAGTCACCTTCTGCACACGTGATGCTGGCAGTTGCACTGCTCATGCTTGTATCGGCTTCACACGTTCATTCCATGTGAACAATCCTCTTTTTTTGGTTGTTTTTCTCCTAGGAGAAACACATCAGCAGCTCAGACATTAACTCACTGACAAGGCAAAAAGAGCTGCTTCTCCAGAAATTGAGCACCTTTGAAGAAACCAACCGGACACTGCGAGAACTTCTCAGAGAGCAGCACAACCGGGAGGTGAGCAGTCCTGTGTGTTTGGACTTGGATGATTACAGAAGGCTGTATTGTCTTGTGAACTGAAATGGAATTTGGAGAGCTTTTAACTCCTCTTTTTTTCCTTTTTTCCAATCCTGTTGTTGACCTTGTGTCATAAGGGATGGATAGTTTTGTTTGTCCCTGCCTACATCAGTAGATTCTGCTGTGGGGATGTTAAAGCATCTAGGTCTTTGACTGCATTAAAATGTGTAGGTACTACTGTTTTGCCAGCCCTTTCTCATCTGATTGCGGCTGTATCTGCTGATCGTGTTCATCTGAAATGTTACTGCTGCAGCTGCATTGGTTGAAGTCTGAGGACTAGATGTGGCCTCAGCTAGTGAGGGCCTAAGGATGTTCACAACTTTTATTTTTGTAGCCTGTAAGAGCAATAATAGAGAAATTGAAACAATTCTGTACCTCTTGTGCAGAACAATCCTATATTGCTTGTAAGAGCAATACAGAAATTAAGCTGGTATTCTTCCTGTACTTTATGTTCCATTTGAGCAAACACAGGCCGATGCTAGTGGTTATTTCAGCCACCAGGGAGACTGGATAAAAGGACTGAGTTCTTCCACCTGACTTTCACTGAGTAGTGAGAGAGCTCTGAAAGGCCTTAAATTGCCATCGTGCTTTTTATTATAATCTTTGACTGAGAAGTGGAAAAGCTTTTCTGAGTGGAAAAGCTGAGTGATGATATGGGAAATATTTAGCAAATTTGATGCTTCTGGGTATCTTCTGAGAATTGCTGCTGCAACCGGGGGGGGAAACAGTTGATTTGCCCAGTTCCATCTAAAGAATCTGTATAAAATTGACTTTTCAGTTAGCCATTTTTCTCATGCATTTCTTTTGTAGAAGGGTGCTCAGAAGATATTGGAGCGTCAAGGAGTACTGCTGAAAAGGCTGGCTGACTCAGATGCAGAGAAAATAGTAAGCAAACCAAAATATACCTCTCTTTCTTTCTCTGATAAAGCAGAGATATCTGAAATTAGTAGCCTATCAAGTCTTATACTGTCTTTTAGACCAATTAAAAATATTTTGGCTTTTGTGGTAATCAGAGCCACTACATTGCCCCTCTGGTTAAAAACCTATATTTTGAAGTGGATAGATTTTCATAGCCTTTGAAATACGGAGGCTTAGAATAGGGATAGCACAACCGAGACCTACATATAAGACCACCTTTAGGATTTACAGCATTCAGCTACAAAGGAAAACTTAAGCTTGTTCTCATTATGTTGTTCAATTCAAGCACAAATGATTCTACTTATTTTTTCTTATGGTACTGAATGTACAAAGCAAGAAGTGTACTACATTTTTACTTTAAAAAGAAAACTCTGTGGGTGGAAGAGAAAAAGAAAATCTACCATCAAAATACCCCTGACAGTCAGGATAGAATTCTTCAGTTTGGAAATCATCTTATTGTTTCTGTATGTTTATCATGTTATGCTTAAAGATAGAAGAGCACTAGGAAGATTTTCATCTGTCAGCGAACGAGGGAGTGACCTGGTGCCAGTCTTTGTTCATTTCCTTATCTGTAAACTGAGAAAGGAGTTCTTACATTGACGGAAATTATAAAACTTGCTGTGAGACATAGGAAATGCCCCTTTTTGTCTGTGGAGTCCTGTCAGGTCCTCGTTCTTGACTGGGTATCCTGTGCCCTGCTACACAAATGTTCGTGTAGCCGTTTTGCTTTCTGCTTGAGGAGGACGCAGACTGTTTTTTCTGGGGCTGAGGATGCTGTTGCTGCGGATACCAGAGCGTGCCATGGATGAGGGGGTCTCGGGAGGCAGGCAGTTACACCTCTTTCCCTCCACCTGCCAACCTAAACGTATTTGTTACTTAAAATCTGAGTGGTGTTTGTTTTCCAGGAACTTCAGCTGAGGCTTCAGGAGAAAGAAGAAGAAGTGGACAGTCTCACCATTCAGATACAGACAGAAAAGGTAGTTTCCTTTTTCTGCTTTCCCCTCCCTGCTCCACCTTCCAGTTCTGTAGAAGCACAGATAGCCCAAAATATGGGGTTGTATTTGCAGACAATTACTTTTTAAAGGATCAGATGACTGGCTTGCTTATAAAACTAGACAGACAGCTACCTATTCCCACACAGTTCTGGATTCCATGTTCTGCTAATAAGACATCCATCACAAGGTTGATTAGGTAGTATTCTCTTTCCCTTGGGCTTATCACTGAATTAACTTTCTGTTGAAGATCCTGTTGGTTCCTGATGTCACATTCCAGTCTGTTCCTCTGTTTAGGAAGTAGAAGGAGAATGTAGTGGAAGAGCCCAGATATGAAGGATGTTTTGCCCTAGAACAAATCTTCCAGGCCAGTCGTTCGCATCTGATGTAAAATAAATGGCTACTCATTTGTTCCCCATTTTGTTGGTGTGGAAGAGCTGTGAGGGTCCATCTGAGGAAAGTGGAGGTGGCTGGAGATCATTCAGTGGAGAAATCTGAGACTGTTAACATATTACAAAGTGTTCCTTCTGTTAGCCTGTTGAGGAAAAAGGTGTGTATCTTGGTGCTTCTAATTTAGGACCAGGCAAAGACAGCATGCGAACTCTCCAAATCTATGGAGGCCGTGAGAGGCCATTTACAAGCGCAGCTGCGAAACAAAGAGGCTGAGAACAACCGCCTGACTGTACAGATACGGGTATGTTTTCAGTGGGCCTGGCGGACGGTCTCTTCGTTTACTGTCATGAACGGAATTGGCTGACAGGGGAAGTAGCAAAATTAATGTTTATGCCATTAATTCACACTGTGCTTTTCAAATGAAGTAAGAAAAGAGAAAGCTTTTCAGTTTTGATGCATGAGGCAAAATTGTAGCCTTGAGGTCTATGTGCATTTATTATTTAGATTTATTTTTTTTTCCTAAGTTAATTACTATATAATTATTTAAAAGATGGCTTTGGTTTAGTCAAGCATCAAGACAGATCGTAAACTATTTAATTTGCTTTCTGGGAAAAGCATGGTGCCATGGATTCCTGTGTTTGATCACACTCACGCATGCTTTCTACAGTATTAATGAGGAGGGAAAGTTCCCCTGGTTTATCTTGATGAAACTCTTACGTTTAACATATCTGTTGATGTTGTGATGGTTATGATGAACGTATATGTGCTAATGGTTCAGAAGAGCTTTAATTCTGTTAAACTATATAGCTGTATAAAGTAACATTGTTATATGCGAGCATTTCAATTAATAAAGAGAATGTTTTCGGGTAGATCAAAAGAGTAGCAGAGGTGAGGAAATCAGTATTCTACAGAGCAGCTTATGAAAGAAGAAAGGACTCCTGGAAAGAAAGGAAGATGTCGTGTTAACGTGTCTGTCAGCATTAGGACAGGATTGTGTAGGTGGAATGTGATTGCAAGTAGCTCCAGGCTGAAGTTTGGGGGTTTATGTCCAGCTCTCTCCCCTGTTTGTAGGAAATGAGTTGCTGATTTGGGTATGCAGGTTTAAGGGCATTATTCCGCATGTGTGTTTGCTCCCCCCCCGTCCCACTGCAGAATCTGGAGCGCAGTGAAGCTCAGCACAAGGCAGAGATGGAACATGCCATGGAACAGATGAAAGAACTAAAGCAGAAGGCAGACCGTGATAAAGAGGCCCTGAAGAAAGCCATGCGTGCACAGAAAGAGCGGGCAGAGCGAAGTGAAGCGTACGCGGAGCAATTGACTGTCCAGCTAGCAGAAAAGGTACCTGAGAATACAGGAGGAGAGACCTCATTTCAGGTCATGCATCTAAATCTTTGACTTCTGGGAGCAGCCCTGGGGAGAGTCTCTGCTTTCAACTAATGAGATTTATTTCTGTCTTGATGCTTTGGCCCATTTATGCTAAGTTTAGAAAAAATCCAGTTTTCTCAGCTGTCACTATATTCGCTGCATGTCCTTAACTTAGGACACGCAGTAACTTATATCATTCTAAACTAGCAGATCTGATTTTTCACCTGGCTCTTTCTAACCTTCTGAGAGTTGACAAAAGCCAATAAAATAAAGCCTTGTGGTTTTGGCTGACAATGCTGAATAGAGTTGGTTGTTAATCAAGAAACTAGTCAGAGCAGAAAAGTGCAAAGACTTAGAGGTGTACTAGAATTTCCTGTTGAAAAATGACTGAAGGCTATCAAGAAAAAGTAGAAAACTTTTAAGTTTTAGTAGAAAACTAACTGCTTTAGTAGAAAACTAGGACTAAAACAAATCAGAATGGAATTTTTGTTTTCTCCCTTGTTTCTAGAATTCCAGGGACCGGACCCACTAGTAGAATCTTAGCCATGCTTTGTATTTCTTATAGTTCATCTGCTTTCAGAAGAGGATTGATTCCTCTTTCACTGCTGTTACATCTGTTGGCTGACAGTAGTGTTGGAGAACCCCTCTCGGAAGTAGCAGGAAGAATAAAAATAAATACTTATCCTCAGTATTTTAAAAGTCTTAGTGAAGTCTCTGCGCGTATCATGCTTACCCATATCAGCATCTCTGTGTATTGTCTGCATATCCCGTGTCCAGTGATGTTTTTGTGACTTTTCCTCATGTGTTTCTCTTGTTTGGTAGGACACTTACGTTGCTGACGCAGTGTCCACTCTGGAATCCTGGAGGAATCGCTGCAACAAAGTAGTAAAGGACAAGAGTGACCTCGAACTGGAAATTGTTACGTTGAACAGGTTAAAATAAACTTAGTGTGGAGAAACTGGCATGAGCGGGGATTAGTTCTAAGTTCAAGGATAATTTAATTTAATTTGATAATTGCATTAATTTAAATAATTCAATCGGATTGCCTGTAAATATCCAAACAAAACCAGCACGGCCTAAGGGCTAGAGCACAGTTTGGAGAGATCAAGAGAAGGAAAGAGATGGCTTCTGCTGCTGACTTGCTACAGCAAGGACATGCCTTTTTAGGGTTTGCTGACCCTTAAAACTCTATTCCTTTGCCATTTTGTAATGCTTTGAAATGATTAAGGTTATTCTTCTTTTGAAATCTGTTTGAGAAACTTGAATCTCAAATATGAGAAGAAACTTCTTTACGGTGAGGGTGCCAGAGCCCTGGAACAGGCTGCCCAGGGAGGTTGTGGAGTCCCCTTCTTTGGAGATTTTCAAGACCCGCCTGGATGCAGTCCTGAGTAACATGCTCTGACATGCTCTGGGCAATCCTGCTTCAGCAGGGGAGTTGGACTAGATGATCTTTATGGTCCCTTCCAACTCTAAAAAATTCAATGAAATTCAGTGAAAAATTCAGTGAATGGAAGGGATTAGAAGAGATAGGCAGTATAGTTCATGCCAGTTTTGTTGTGAAAGTAAATAAGTGTGTTGGTATCACTGCAGTACAGTTGCTGCTGCAGGAAAAAATACGTAGGTACGAGACAAAAGAGAGGTAGCTCTTTATCCCGTGTATCTTGGAGGCGATGTGTTTGAGCTCCAAGGGGACAACTCAAGTTAATTTCCATCAGGCTAAGAAGATTGAGGTAGTAGAACAGTGTAACGGATAGGTGTGCACACATGACTGGAGGAGGAAGGTAAAAGGATAGAGAAAAGCCACGTTTCTGAAGCTCATTTTCAAGTGTTAGGAGTCTTATTCTTTCTTGTCACTTAAGGATTAATTTTGTTTCTGTATGGCAGCCGTGTTGCAGACTTGCTGGAACAGCAGGCAACCCTGGAGGACAGGATGCGGGAGGACAGAGAAGCTTTGGTGGAGAGATTGCAACGACAGACTACAGAGAACACTTCTTTCAAAATGGAGAATGAAAGGCTGAAGGTCAGTGATTCTAGGGCTTTGAAGCTGAAGTGCGAGGGAAAACAAGGAGAAATTATAACAAGCTGCTTGGCCTCTGAGGACAGAGTTGAATTGAAACCATTGCTGCTGTTTAGTTTAAAACCAGTTTTACCATAACCTGAGTATGATCAGGAAAGTATACTGGGGAGAGACAGAAAGAAAGAAAGTGAACATTCTGGGAGGACTGGGTTTCTTCCATGTTTTGGCTAGGAGTCTCTCCAATCCAAGTGCTGTTTCTTCCAGCTGGGATCTTATGTCTTGTCCTTACATCTTCACACTGCTGGCCACAGAATTTACAACTAGCTCACGCAGAAAGAATGGTAATCTCCAGAATAAAAAAAAAAAAACCTGCCCTATTTCTCCTGTCATCTCTCTTATCACTGGTGATCTTGTAGGTGACCTACAAAATTTTCTTCTTGGAAAGTTAGGCATTGATCCAAATAAGGAGTGGCCGTAATCCAAGTAGCACAGTCTGCTCAGGCAAATGGAAAGGTTGCACATCTATCCCAAACCTCTGTGCTCTGCTGGTGTAAATTTGTGGCAATTCACAGAATCACAGAATCGCCTAGGTTGGAAAGGACCTTTAAGATCATCTAGTCCAACCTTAAAAAAAAAAAAAACAAAAAACAAACAAACAAACAAAAACCACCACCAACAAAAAAACCCTACCAACAGTATACCATATTCCCAAGCACCGTGTCAACTCATCTTTTGAATATCTCCAGGGATGGGGCCTCAACCATTTCCCTGGGCAGCCCATTCCAATGCTTGATAACCCTTTCAGTGTAAAAATTCTTCCTAATATCCAACCTAAACCTCACCTGGAGCAACTTGAGGCCATTTCCTCTTGTCCTATCACCTGTGACTTGGGAGAAGAGACCGACCCGCCCCTGGCTACACCCTCCTTTCAGGGAGTTGGAGAGAGCGAGAAGGTCTCCCCTCAGCCTCCTTTTCTCCAGGCTGAACACCCCCAGCTCCCTCAGCCTCTCCTCATAAGACTTATTCTCCAGACCCCTCACCAGCTTCGTTGCCCTTCTCTGGACCCACTCCAGCACCTCAATTCACTGAAGTCTGGAAAGTTTTGCCAACTTACAATGACAAAAGTCTTTTTTTCTTAATCTAGACAGTGTTAGACAGCTGGTGTGGCAGTTACTTCCAAGTGCTCGAGGAAAGATGTTTTCTTTTTTCAGGCTAGTGTCATCCCAATGGAGGAAAAGCTGAACCAAGCACAGATGGAAGTGCAGCAGCTCAAGAACTCTGTCAAGAGCTATGAAGAGATGATTGAAAGCTACAAGTCACAGGTAGGCATTTTATCAAAACCTTCCGCCCTTACAGAAACATATTTTCTCCCTTTGCTGTTGTGGTTTATTCTGTAACGCCTTAACCCTTTGTTTGCTCTTGTTGCTGATCCTTGAGCAGTTTTAGTTACTCTAAAGCACTGCACATTTGTTGAAAACTATATATAATAGCTAAAGTTTGTGGGCTTTTTGGTATGTCCAGGTGATGAAGACCCAAATGGAAGCAGATGAAGCGGCAGCAAAACTGGAGGAGTATGATAAAGAGAACAGGACACTAAAAGATGAAATGAACAAGGAGATTGAACTGGTAACTATTCCTCTAAAGACTGATATGTTGTAGATATTCATGTATCTTAATGTTCTGAATGGAGTGAAAAATGGCTGTGAATAGGAAATAAAAATCTTATCTGAGTTTACTTTTTCCAGCAGTTTTTCTCAGGACTTGTTCATTCTGCACAATTTATTGAACATTTAGCAGCTTTCTTTTTTACTATCTGGCATTCTTCAGAAGTGTTTAAATTGCTTAGTGTGTCCTTTGCTGCAGAAATAGTGATTTAGAACAGTGGTGTACACCATTGTCTGATGTGGAACAGTTGTCCTCAAAAAAGAGCTCATACTTCTAGTAAAATTGAAGCCCAGGATCCAAAATACTAACTCATTTTCACTCCATCCGTAGGGAATGCCAAATCCTAAGAGAAAGCCTTTTGGAGTAGAAGACCTTAGGCTTTGAACTCCAACACTGGCCAAATATCCACACAGTGTCATCATGGTTGCAGACTAACAAAGCTTCCTTGAAGTAGAGAATTTTTTTAGTCTTGACATTATGAACATTTGAAAGTTCCTCATCTTCTCTTCTTTGACTGTAGGCACGTAAGCAGTTCCAGAGCCAGCTTGCTGAACTGGAAAAGCTGCCCGAGATCCTAAAGATCACGGAGACACAGCTAGCAGAATGTCAGGACCAACTTCAGAGTTACGAGAAGAAGAACATGGACCTCTCTGTCATGATTGCAGATCTTCGTCAGCGGGTAAGGGACTGGCAGAAAATACCTGCAGCACTGCAATCCACAAGTCTGACACCGAGATGAATTTCTAATCAGAGGAAGGTTCAAACTTCATCTCTGTTCTTTTTTGAAAAGATTAAATGTGCACTGCAAAATAAAGGTGTGTGCTATGTCTTTGTGCGAGAAATTAGCGGCGTAGCAGGTAACATCCCTTACGGTTTGAAAGGTTTGTCATCCCTTGACGCAGAACCTTATTGGGACTTGAGTAGCAGCAGTGACAGCACTTGCTAATGCCGACACTCGCTTCTGTTACTTCCATCGTCTTGTCAGCTTTCCCTCCTGTTGTTTTCTGCTAATAGTGCTGTCTCCACCTTGTTTTCTCACCCTGATTTCAGGTTGTTTTCCCAGTTCCTGTTTTTTTGTCCCAGAAGGACTGCGTAGGTATTGCAGGATAATTATAGACAGGCATGACTTCTACAACCATCCCTCAAGACAAACAGCGAATGATCCTCGCGATCCGACTGCTTTACTCTCATCGGCTTAGAATTATAAACCTTCCTGGCTCTAATGCCTTTGGGGGCTGCTGTCATGTATATGGCTGCTTTTAATGTATGTGCTTCGCTGTACTTACAGGTGGCTGCTCTGCATATAAGTGCTTACGGACCTCGCTTTTCATTTGCAGCATGGAAGAATTTTCTCATACCTTTCCAAACATTAACTACAAGCACCGGCAAAGTGGATGTTTGGCGCTTTGCTTTTCTATCCACTCTTCCTTTTCTGAGGCTCTCCGGGAGTTATGAATTGAACATGTTTCCTTCTGGAGAGTTTTAGGTGGTTGGTTGTGTGGGTGTATTGACTACTCTGTAAAGTAACTACTTACTGTAATTTTTAGATTGAGCTCCAGGGGGACAAAATGGAGATAACAAGAGAGAGGTATCAGTCTGCCCAGGAGGAGAAAAAGCAGCTCACCTTGAAGGTGGAGGAACTAGAAAGGTCAGAAATATTAGGCTTTCTTGTTCTTTTAACCTTCCACTTCATCCTCTTCCCATTGTTTTTTCAGGGGATTGAAACAGCTTCAGTCTTGTTCCAGTCCCCCGCGTGCCTCCAGGATTCTGTGCATTTCTTATCCCACAAGGATCTGTAATCAGTAGCTGTCCACTGGAGAGTTACAGTTTTTTGCAGCACCTTTTATGAATGTTGTTAAAAAGGATGATGACTTACACAGCACATAAACCAGCTCCTGGTCCAATCTAGCCTGACAGTTTTGAGGTTACTGAATATTACAGTGTTTTTACTCATGTTTATAAATTCCTTTTAGTGACAATGTCTGGTAAAACGCGGGTATGTGAATACTCTGTGTGTCCTTCAGTCTTTGAAATTTTGATTTGAGAAATGGAGAAGTGTTTCTTGGGGCTCTCGCCTTTCAAGGGGGAATAGAATTTATTGCCAGCCTAGTCAGGACCTGATAAAAAGGCAGACTGAAACACACTCCATTTAAAATGAATAGGTTTTTCTTCCTGTATTGTCTTAATCTAGAAAACTAGAGACAACGAGCGCCCAGAACATAGAATTCCTTCAGGTCATAGCAAAACGTGAGGAGTCGATCCACCAGTGTCAGCTGCGGTTAGAGGAGAAGACCCGTGAATGTAGCTCTTTGGCACGTCAGCTGGAGATGGCCATTGAGGATGCCAAAAGACAAGTAAGTCATTTTTTTGTGTGTGTGTGAATTTTCCCAAAACTACCCAGACTGTAAAAAGGGAACAGCGAGAATGCTGAAAATACCTCCTCAGCCTATGACCAAATTAATGAAAATCATCATGTGCAGTGAAATACAAATAATAAAATGTACTTAAACCATTGAAAAACTGAACCCGGCGCTCCAGTTTGCAACAGAAGAGAGGAAAGCACAAAACTGAGCTGCTACTTCTGTATGACAATGTGTCCAATTAAACTTTACAGGGCTTTTGTGGGCAGTGGGGTAGGGAAAAATCATTCTTTGATAGACACCCTTTAACAAAGTTGTTGTTCTGTTGTCACATGTAGGTGGAACAGACTCGAGAACGAGCCGCATCTAGAGAGAGGGTAGCCCAGTCCAAGATGTTGGATTTGGAGACCCAGCTGAGTAGGAATAAAACAGAGCTGAACCAGTTGCGCCGGAGCAAAGATGATGTGAGTGACTTGGAAGGGACGCTCTTGCTGTGCTGGTGGTGTCAAGGTCCTATAAATTGCTGCAAAAGTCACACAGAGCTGTGTCTGAACATGAAGTGTTGTTATGTGCGTCCGTGACAGATGTGTGATATGACATGTCTGTTATGTCACTAATTCAGGAATGCGGGCTCTCCTTTGCTTATTACTTACAGCAATGATTGGAATGAACTTACTCAAGACTTACGTGTCTGTAAGAAAAGAACCAGACCTTTCTTACATTCAAATTCGCACCGGATATCACGGACAGGTTTCAGCTTCATTTACTGTGCTTGTTTTTCTGGGAGAGAATGCAATTTCTCTTCTAGAGGAAAGGGTTTCTTCTAAAAGAAAGAAGGGAAATCTTTTCATGATGTCCTGTTTGCCCTGCTTGTTTATTTGAGTTTTACTTGGAATCTGCTTGGCACATGGATCGGGTCAAGCTGCTTTTCAGAAAAGAGTGTGTTTAATTCCCCATAACTACAGCTAATCAGTTTTAAAAGCCTGACGCTGATTAGCTGTGTGGTCTCCTGTTTTTATCAGCGGGTTGCTGAATGGAGTTGGAAACGAGCAGAACAAATTATAAATATCACAGCACCATCTAGGGTAATGTCATCTACTGCTGTGCTAATTCTTGCCATCCTCGGCATGTTTTGGGAGCAGCTTTACTGTGAATAGGGTGAATGTTGCTGTCTTTCAGCCTGTGATTTGTGCTTCTTTGCGCAGGCAGAGCGCCGGTATGAAAGCCGCCTACAGGATTTAAAGGATCGGTTGGAGCAGTCGGAGAGCACCAACCGCAGCATGCAAAACTACGTCCAGTTCCTCAAGTCTTCCTATGCCAATGTTTTTGGAGAAAGTGCCTTGCTGGGCTCCCCCAGCCGCTCTCGTTCTTCTCCATGAGGACAACCCTCTCCCTGCACCTCAGCTTCTAAGCACAGAAGGAGCCCTATTTCAAAGCCATACGGTGTTTGGAAAGTAGGTTGGCATTTCAGGGTCGCTATTAGGAGAAGTTTTCCTCTTTTTCTTGCAGCGTGAGACAAGAACACGATGGTGACATCTGTCCTCAGTGTAGGGTATCGACAATAGTGGTTTGGTGTTAGAGGTTGGCGTTACACCATAAACTGTGCCCCAAAACCAGATGGTTTTGCATATGACAGAAAAGGTCCTTTTCATCCTCTAAGGTCCCGATGTTTTCAGCTCTTAACCCGTCAGTGGTTTGTTGAGCATGTTAATGTTTATAAGAGCTCTTTTCCTTTTCATGCTTCTTTTTTCACTCCGTTTCTGTGTCGGGTAGATCATGTGGGGCTTTTCGTTTATGGGAGTTTTTTATATTTTTTTCAAACTATTGAACATTATATTGATACATTGAACGATAGGATGGTGGGAGAGGGTCCACCCACCAGATGTGTGAAGCTGAAAATAGCTTAAGTGCCTGGACTCTACACTTAGAAGAGATTATCTCCTGAACAGCCACAGTGTTTATAAACAGTTTTATACCAGAAATAATGATTTTGGTTTTTTTTAATTTTACTTGATTCTTGTATACTCTCTGATTCTTACCTTTGTTTCCGAGTGTGATGCTAATGTTGCTTTACTCCTCTCACCCTGCTTTCCTGATCCTGAATATGCCCAGGACTGAGCCAAAACCATCTGAATTCAAAGGAAAGATTGCGGTTTAACCGCAGTAACACTTCAGTTGGGGTCTTGCTGTGAATGCCACACGAGTTCAGGGTGTGCAGGAAATACTGACTTAGTCTTAAGCCAATTAAAGAGCAGCTACAGATACTCAATTTCTTCATCCAACCAGCCTCCACCTTCTCCTGGAAAATCAGGTCTTCATTGTGCTGAGTCCCTAAAACTCATCTGCCCTGTTCTTTCCAGTAAATGGTTCTTATGGGGGCAAAAATAAATACTCTTTTTATCTCTTTTATATCCTATTTATGTGCGGTTACTGGGCAGTATTTGTCATAAAGGTTTTCTAAGTTAATTGTTTTTTGAGAGTTCTGTGATTGCATTGTGTGTGTGTATAACACTTTTTAAAAGTCCTAAAGGTGCTATGGTAAAACAAACAATAAATGGTGTTTTAATTGGTTGTGTTGGGAATTTCCTCTTCTGTGTGCTGTGTCCAGGGTCGTGTCGTGGTTTGACCCTAAGCAGCAACTGGGTGGTGGTTCCCACACAATCCCCCCCGCTCCCAGGGGCACAGGGGAGTTCTTGACTTAATGTAAGCATTACTTAGCAACAACTAAGACAATGTGTTATCAACACTATTCTTGTACTAAATCTAAAAGCACAGCAGCTACTAGGAAGAAAATTAACTCTATTCCAGCTCAAACCAGGACAGGTCTCTGGCCCTTACTTTGGAAAACCAAACGCATCCTGCGCTCCTCACCTTCTTCTATGGTCAGTGGCCTCTCCCTGCCTCTGCAAACCGGGATAAACGCTGTAGCGCTCCCCCCTCCCACGAGAATACAAAAATAAGGGGAAAAGCGGCGAAACTGCTGGGATTTCACGGCCCTGCCCCTTTCCTCACCGGAGCCGCCCGCGGGGAGACTCGAACTCGCGCCCCTGACTCTGGCGGGGAGGGGCGGGGCTCCGCCCGCCCGCCCGCCAGGGGGCAGCCGCCGCCCTTACGGCCCGCTCGGCACAGGGCGGGAAGGCGGCGCCCTGGAAACGGAAGTGCGGAGGGAGAGGGGTGAGCCCGGAGCCGGGCGCGGCGAGAGCGGGCGCCGCCATGCAGCCGCGGGAGCTGCGCTGGGAGACTCTGGAGGCTCTGCGCACCTCCAGCAAGGGCCAGCTGAGCTACTGCCGCCACTGGCTGCGGGATGAGGTGAGAGGGCTGGCTCCCGGCGGGCGGCTGGGAGCCCCCGGGCCGCGGCGGCTCCCGCCTCGCTCCTCGTAGCGGGTCTGTGCGCCCTGTGGGCGGCTGAGGGGGAAAACGGCGACTCGTCCCTTCGGTGCTGCCCCAGTGGTTTCGGCTTCTTGTCTCGTTAACAATCAGGGCTTGAAATACATAAATCTCCCTTGTGGTGGCTCTGCTCCCCGCTCCGCCTCGCCTGTCAGCGGCTGGGCCCCTCTGCTCCCCCGTACCGGCTGAATGGTGCGGGGCTTGGGGGGGAGGAGGTGTGACAGGAGAAGGTTCAAGCGTGGCTGGCTTACAAAACTAGGGGAGCCGGGAAAAAGCGTTGAAAAGAACGGCAAAAGAAAGGCATAAATACTGATCTGCGGTTATAAATCACCTGCTGACCTGTCCAAGTTTTTTTTTTTTTTTTCAATGCGTGTTGATGTTTCATCAATTTCTTGATGCGTTTTGCGTTCATGGAAAATGTGTTCTCTCTAGGATATCTTGGAAGGATGCATGTCTCCTCTTGTGCTGTCGCCGTATTCCGGCTGGGTCTTAGACAGAGTGGTTGGGCAATCGGCCCCAGAAACTGTCCCCTCCAGGAGTTCAACACCTAAAGAATCCCCTCCCCTCACAAACCGGTCACCGTCTCTGGAGAAGATCACGTCTGCGAGCTGCCGGGGCTCTTCACCACTTCTGTCTACAGAGCCAAGTGAAACCAAGGTAGGTCTCTGATTATAATCCACGTGTGAGCAGCTGTGAGAAAAAACATGCGAACTCGCAGCCAGAAATTGTCTGGTAAAAGTAGGTTTGCGCCTTGTTAATTTGTGGGGGAAAAAACATGCTTAGTTTCAACTTTTTAGGATAAATGGGTGATGATAAAATTGGTATTAACAAGGCTTTCATAGAATAACGTTTCATAGTAGGCCAAAAGCAAACTCCTTTTTTAACCATAATTAAGGAAAATTTAGTTGGAATTGTATGATTATATAGATTAGCCATATGGATTCATCCATGCGGAGGGAAGGTCACAGAGTAGGATCAGGCCTGTTGTAGGGGTCTGTGAGTACCCCCTTGGATTCTCTGGAGCCTTTGAATGATTTAGATGTGCTGTGGCTCTCTTCTGCAAGGCGAAAGAGTAGGAAGCTGGGCAATGAGCAGTTGAGTTATGGAGGTAATGAAGTTGATGAAGCACCTAAACTGAAAACAAATGTCCGTTGCTATGCATTAAATTATGAATTCACCACCTAACAATCATAGAATCATATAATTCTCTAGGTTGGAAGGGACCTTTAAGATCATCTAGTCCAGCCATCAACCTAACTCTGATAAAAAACCATCACTAAACCATGTCACTAAGCTCTATGTCAACCCATCTTTTGTTGTCAACCCAGCCCAAAGCTTAATAACCCTTTCAGTGTAAAAATTTTTCCTAATATCCAATTACAAACAATGATACTGAGCAGCAAAGTTTTGCATCATCTTGGCTCCATTTAGACTTAAGAAATATATTGTGAGGAAAAGATCTTAATGAAGCAGCAAGATCTGATAAAAGTTGTAAGAGAGACTCTGAAGACTCCTCCTGAAGAACGACTCGAAGTATAAATCTGTCTTGGCTTATTCTAGTATAACATCTGCACTGAGTGTTAGGAGAACGTGGGGAGCCTGTCCAGCCTTGGCCAGTTGGCTTTCGTGAATGTCCTGTAGGCTCTTGGTATCTCTGCTGCCAATTTTAGTAATTGAGGAAAGTAATTATCCCAACCTCATAGAGGTGCTGGAGGATATTCAAAATGGTGAGGCTCCGCTACTGGGGTATATAACTACTCTAAAAAGTTGTGCGTTGGTTGACTCCTTTATCTGTTTCTCTACAAATAATGTGCAGTTTAGGAGACTTGTTCTACCCGGTTTCCTCCATGAGTTGCTCCATTCAGTCGCTGATTTTGCTTATGTGCTAATCACGCAGGGAAATGAAGATCTTAGTCTGCTGGAAATGGACCAAGAACTCTTTTCAGCAGTTCTGCCGTCTAAAGTTACAGAAGTCGAAGGCTGCATTCGGATGTACGAAGAGATGCACAGGTTGAAAGGAAAGGTAAAAAAGAAAAAAAAAAAAGTTGAACATGTGTGTGAATCAGAGGAGAGCTACATAACCAGACGTAGAAATGCCCTGGTAAAAGTAGCAGGACAGTAAGTTATCCTAAATGTTGGCCCACTTTGGTCAATTTAATTTGTGTTTTCTTTTGTCCAAATTCCGGTGACTGCTACGTCGTGGTGCTTCTGGCACCTCTGCAATCTGCAGGAGGGGCTAAGGCAGCGGCAGGAGCAGCAGGAGCAGATGGTGAGGGCAGTGTATGACCTGGCAAGTGAACAGCTGAAGCGCTTTGATGAACTGAAGGAGCTAAAGCAGCATCAGGAATTCCAAGATTTGCAAGAAGTAATGGAGAAGAGGTGAGATTAGCTCTGGTATCCTTAAAATACAGCATTTAATCAATGTGAGGATTAATTCTTGAGCCTGACAATTCTATCCTAGTCACTTGTGCTTGAATATCTCACCTGCTGCTTTTCTTACATTAACTATGCAGTTACTGTTTGTCTTTCAGAGTAGATCTGTGGCTACTATTGAGGTTTCAGTGGTTACATAAAGACTGTATTTGTGACAGTTAAAGTTCCTTTAAGTTTGGCTTATTTTAAAAGTAACTTGCTGTGTGTTTGTTTGTATTTTGCCTTGTGCATGTCTTGAGTACAGTTTTTCTGCCTTGGTCTGTTGTAGCTCAAAGGAGGCTCAGGGACAGCAAGAGAAGTTGAAGGAAGAACACCGACACCGAGCAAAGGTCTGAGACTTGTAAGAGTTATCTTTCATACAAGACCGTGACTCGGTGGGAACTGGAAAGACCAATTGATTTATTTGTGTTTGCATGGCACCTCTGGAGTGAGAATATATTTTCTGGTGCTGTTCTAGACACCTACTGCATTGTTGTGGAAACGCAGTAAAGGCACATGTGTTGTAGGAGCAGAAGGGATCTGCGAAGCCAGAGCCATCAGACCAGGAAGGGCCTGTAAAGCTGGACTCACTTAAGTATTTTCTGTGTTTTTTTCCCCAGATATTAAACCTAAAACTACGCGAGGCAGAGCAGCAGAGGCAGCGTCAGGAAGAGCTGGAGCGTTTGCGTAAGGAAGAGGGCCAGGAAAGATTGCGTCGCCTTTATTCCATCCAGGAGGAAGTGCTGCAGCTGAACCAGCAGATTGATCCCAATTATAGACACAAAGACTTGCCAAGAATTGATCTTTCTGCGTACAGTAATCGTGGCAACCAAATCTGTGGGCTGGTGTCAGGACTCATCCGCACCACAAGTGAGGTAGAGGCTTTAGGGTTGTGCTTAACTTTGGTTGTCATTTCTTCCTAAAGCTTCCTGTAGTTGTCTTCAAAGGCAGCTTGTTATAAGGCCGTTAAATAAGATGTCACAGAAATGTTTTTAGCTATTCATCCTATAAAGCACCTAATTTAAAAGGAGAATTCTTTTCTATGGCACTTCAGCTGTTCTCTTGAAAATGGCTTATAAAAATGTATGAGGATTTCTACAGGAGAAAGACTCAATATAGAGTATTGTAAACTATTGATGCTGTAAAGCCCCTTTTTGAGACAACCATGGAAGCAGAGTGGTTCATAAATTGTTAAATACTGAACACGTTCTCTTACAAGGCTTTCTGCAGTAACTGAGTTACCTTTAAAGTGTTTTTTTTTTTCTCTGTGTAAAAGTGAGATACAAACCTTGAAAAATAAAACACTATAATAAGGCTAATTTTCTGTTCCAGCTTGTCACAGCTGGCTTTCTGCAGAGGAAGCTGTCTAGGCTTTGCATTGGGGTTCCCTTATACTTATCAAAGTGTGTTATTAGTTTTTGTTTTCCGAGATCTTGTGAGATCTAGTTATGGACTAACATTATTTACAAATGTTATGACCAATGTTCATGTACAATGAAAGGAGAAAAAGATATTTTCACCAAAGAGGATAAAATGTGTAGTTGGGCTCTCAGATTATCTGAAGGCTAATGCTTCAAAGGCTCCTTGCTCTTGCTGTTGGTCCATAGATAACAGAACAAAATACTGATGTGATATTACCCCCTGTTTCTTGACAGAGAGGTTTCCCTACTCAAGTAGATGTGGCCAACACCGAACGAGCGCTGCAGGAGATGCGGGGGTTGATATCCAGCATGCAGCAAGAAATCGCTGCAGCTGTGGAAGAAAAAAGGAGGAGAGATGAAGAGGAAGAGAGACAGAAGCAGAAAGAGTTACTGAAAAAAGAGCAGGTGAAGGCTCAGACCCCTGCCCCTGCCCAGCAGTCAGGTGGAAAGCAGCAGAAGGAAGGTTGGTAAGGCTTTTTTTCCCCTTTTTTGAATTTTCCTTCTTTCCTTCCTTGCAGCAAGGAAATTTCCTTCTTTCCTCCTTCCCTTCTCTTTTACTGTTAGGGTGAATACTGCTTTGGAATCTGATCGTTGTGACAACATACTTTCTCGTAGCCTTTACTTTTAGCACAACTAGCAAAATGGGTTTAGGACAGCTGGCAGCAAACTTTTGAAATTAAACCGATGCAGCATCAATTGGCTGTATTAACTGGAGCAAAACCTGCTCTTCCTAGACAGTACGCCATATTTTGGAATATTAGAGAATAACATTGTGCCTTCTTGGGAGTGTAGAAGGGTCGTGCATGATGTGACAAAACATACAAGCAGAGAGCACTGAAACGGCTTCCTGCTTGAGAGGAAGTCTAGATATCCTGCAGATACAAGCTACTGAGCTGAAGAAGGAGGACTCCTGTATAGCTTGCAAACTTGTAGTTCATTTATGAACATAACTTTTTAAACTCCATCTTGGGGAAAAAAGCACTCGTGAAGTTGCTAGTTCCTTGCAATTTTTCTAAAAAAAAGTTTTCTTAAGGTTTACTAGAGATTTAGGTCTGTCTTAGTCTTCTGTTATTGATTTTTTTTTTTTTTTTAATATCAGGACTTCAAGTCAAGGCAGAAGAAAGTACCATGCAGTGGTACCAGCAGCTTCAAGATGCTGCTGAGCAATGCGTTGCTTCTTTCAGTGGAATCAGCAACTGCAAAGACAACAATGAGGTATGAACAAATGATTAATACTGCTGAAGAGGGATTGCCTTGATTTCTAGGGGAAGTAGAACAGCTTTCATTAAAACAAAACCAAACCACCTTTCTAGACAAGTAGAGTACTATGATAGTTTGCACGAGCAGACTGTTGATAGAACCTGCTAAGTTAGACTTGTTTTTATTTACAGTTGTTTGTTTGTTTGTTCTGCAGGTTAAGAAGATAAAAACAGACTTGCAGAAAGCAGCTACGATCCCTGTGAGCCAGATCTCCAGAATAGCAGGTCAGGAAAACGCCAAGAACCCAATCCAACTGCAATGCCTTTTGCTGTAAAGTTTTTAGGAGGACACAACATATCCAGTGTTTCTCTAATTATCCCTGTAGCAGAAACTGGTGTGCACACAGTCCAGGTCTTTGCAGCACAGTGTTTGCTTATGTTTTGAAGGTCTGTTGCTTCCCTCAGAGGCATCTTGCTTCATCATGGTTAAGTTTCTTTAATCAGATGGGACAAGTATGCAGTTGGAGGTGCCTTGCCCTTCAGGGTGTAGGTCTAGTTTTTGTGATGTTGTCTGGTTAAGACTTGTCTGCTGTTTCCTAATCTTCCGTCTCCGTACATTCTTTATATATTTGCAGGCTCTCAGCTGAGAGAGATATTTGATAAGATCAATAACCTGCTCTCTGGAAAGTCTGTTGTGAGTGGAGGGAGAACTGTATCAGTGACGCAGCATCCACAGGGTCTGGATTTCGTTTATTACAAACTTGCAGAGAAATTCGTGGTGAGAAAATGTTCTCTTTATTGGGGTGGCAAAGGTAGCTAGTGCTTTAAGAAGTTCTTTTGGACACTGTCCTCTTGTCTTCAACTGCTGAGAACAAAATTGTAGTTAGCATCTCCCGAGAAATGAAATGTCACTGTTTAAGTTGCTTTTTGAAGTTGGCAGTATTTTATTCTGTTCTTTATTTGCTAAATTTAGGCTGTTTGAAACTTTCTTTTTCTGTGACAAATAGATGCAAAAATTAGCCCATGGAGTAAAACTGCAACTGATTTAGAAATCAGTTTGATTGCTTGGAGTGAGAATATCTGTGCAGCCTTGCACTTTGTGCCTGTATTCACTAACCCCTTTTTTCTGTCCTGAGCCAAAGTTTATTGTCATCCCCTGTGGCTTCATCAGCTTTTCTGGGCTTGGCTACAGAGCCATGGAAATGTTAGGATCCTTTAGTAGAGGATAATGACACAAAAAAGGAATGTTTTTTTTAGTCTGATAAATGGCTTGAAGGGGTAGGGACTACTTTCCTCACCCCCTCCTCTTTCAGAACCAAGGAGAAGAAGAAGTAGCTTCTCACCATGATGCAGCTTTCCCCATTGCTGTGGTGGCCTCGGGAATCTGGGAAATACACCCTCGAGTTGGAGACCTCTTTTTAGCTCATCTGCACAAAAAGTGCCCTTATTCTGTGCCGTTTTACCCTGCATTGAAAGAGGGGACTTCTATGGAAGAGTATCAGAGGTAATTTTATTACTGTACTTTTTCAGCATGAACCCTGAAAGAGTGAAGACTCTGTTCTTCTGAGTGAACCCCACTTTTCCCTGTCTCCGATGATGTGGGCATGGTGACGTGCTGGCACAGACTGGAGATTCACTCACAAGCGTGCAGCTCCCCTGACCCTGTTTCCCTGGAGGATGCTGTGTCCTTCAGCTTTGGAAGTGCTTTTCTGCTGCTTCTTCCTCGTCCTTCTCAAAGAGCAGTCGATAGCCATAGCTTGATTTAAATTGAAAATATCCAGTACAGAACCTAAATATTCTACGTGGTATAAAATAGTGGAACATATGGTCCAGAGAGTAATGATCAGCCTTGGCAATAATTCTTGTATGGTTTTGGAGTATCTCTAGTCTCAATACAGTTGACTTAAAGTAAACTGAGAACTGCAGGGACTCATTGAATGTGTTTTGCTGTACTAATACTGGAATGTCTTCTCCTGCTTAGGATGCTTGGATATCAGGTTAAGGATTCTAAAGTGGAAGAGCAAGATCATTTTCTTAAACGGATGTCAGGACTGATTCGTCTTTATGCTGCTATCATTCAACTCCGGTGGCCTTATGGAAACAAACAAGGGGTATGTGTGTTTGGAACTGTAATTAAGACCTTGTTACTATCCTAAGAGTATGTATTGTAAACTTCATTCGTAATCAAGGCTGAACTTCAACCAGCCCATAATATATTTGAAGGGAGATGGTCAAAACCATAATCAACAAAGAAACACAAAGTAGTTTGTCGTGTAGACCTTTACTTCCTTCCTTTATATTTTCAAAATGATCAAGTTTTACGTTCGGTTGTTGTAAAATAACTTTATAAAGAAGAAAGTACATCAGAAAACTGCCAGTTTTAATAATAGCATTTTGCAAGACGTAAAACAAGTGGTGAGTAGCTTTTTTGTTGCTTTCTAGCCACATCCTCATGGGCTGAACTATGGATGGCGCTGGCTTGCGCAGATGTTGAATATGGAGCCTCTGGCTGATGTGACAGCTACGCTGCTGCTTGATTTTCTGGAGGTAAGTGATGTGGGTTACTGGTAGCTCAAGGGATCTTAAATTGGTGACATTTTAGTTTCTAAAGGGATTGCTGAGGTGAGGTTCATTGTGATTTTAACAGCAGTTTTTTTTTTTCTTTTTCCTTGTCCTTATTCCGTCAGAAAGGAATGTAAATATTTCCACATTCGTGCAAATACAGCTTTGGAGCTGAATGATTTAAAATCTGAAGTTTTCATACATGCAACTTCTGTTGTTAGATTTGGTTCCATTTAAGGTTCCTGGTAGCGTAAAAATAGTTGCATGGTGCTCTAAGTATAAGGTCTAAGTTCTTGTCATCAGTTTGTACAATGCAGTGAGATCCTGTGGCCTTCCCAGCTGAATTAGTTCAGAAAACAGGAATTTTCAGATTGAAAAAGGCAGAGCCTGATGTATATTAACCGTATATCCTTGGATATAAGCCTGAGCTAATTAAGGGCCAAAGTTAAAGGCTGAAGTCAGGGGAGACACGCGCTGTTGAACCCAAGCAGCTTCTGTGCTTATCAAATGCCTTCTGAAGACCTTTAAAAGTAGAAATGAGAAAGTGCAAAGTGAAACACACCGTGGGGGTTCTGTTAGTGGTGGTGAAGTTTGAGGGACATTCATCCTATAGACTGACTGTGACAAAAGCTGATGAATCCACACTGCAGTTATCAAGGTGGGGAAATGCCCACAACGTGCCCCATCAAATGGTATTAGGGAAGGCTGTTATTTCTGGAGGGAAAGGAAGAATAACAGTCAGTGGCCACCACACAGTCAACAAGAAAAAAAGTGATTGCGGAAGCAGTAATGGCATGTAGAGGATTTGCTTCTTTTATTGTAGGTGTAGATATATTTCTTTAAATGTCTGGGTACAATATTAAGTGGTCGATATCGAACAGGTTCATTGAAGTTGTCATGTCTAGTCTGAAACCCATTTCTGGAACCTGCTCTTTGTGGATTTGTGTACCGTAGGTGTGTGGAAACGCGCTCATGAAACAGTATCAGGTTCAGTTCTGGAAAATGATGTTGCTTATCCGAGAAGACTATATCCCAAGGTACGAGATCTGTGATTAGGAATGGGAAATAATCCTTGGTTTTCACTTCGTGAGTGTTTGCGCTTGAATGACTCATCCATCTTTTCCAATCTCTGCCGTTCACTCCTCCACCCCCTCGTAAATCAAACCCAACTTTCTAAGTAGACTTTGAAACACACTGTTATTTCTGCAGGATTGAAGCAATTACCAGCTCTGGACAGATGGGCTCTTTAATGCGTTTCAAGCAATTCTTGGAGGTAAAGATGGTTGGGTTTTTTTCGATTTTCAAGTGGTTTGGGTTTTTTCCCTTCGTTTGATATATGCATCATTTTGCTAATGAGGCTGGTGCTGCTCACAGCGAACCTGAGAGTCCAGACCTGTCACTGTGGTGTAACCCGTCTTTTATAACTTCTCAGTTACTAAATTACCTCAATGATAGTTACGATGTCAAGCACCTCGCTTCTTTCTTACCTCACATCTAAGTTTTTCTCAGTGAGAGTGTATTTTGATTATAAATGAAGTCCAGTGAGAGAGGATGTGCAGGTTGAGGAGGATTCTGCTGAGTCATTTCTGTAACAGCTTTTTTTTTATCAGTGATTTGCTTGTTTTTTATCTGCTGTCCTGATTAGACACACGAGGAAGCAGACACTTTGAACTGCTCCATGTGGGGTTTGTTTAGCGTTGTATCCTGCATCATTTTTTTAAAAGAGCTTGCAAAACTGTAAAATACTTGATTATTTAAATTCTTTTGTGAATGTTGACTTAGATTATGCTATTAAAATATGATCTCTTCAGAGTTTGTACTTTCATTTCAGAATTAATTTTGGTACATTTTATTAGCAATGCTTTGAATGTGTGCAGTAAGAACCATCAAAATTCCTGAGAAGAGATGACAAATTAAGATATTTTTTTCATTGTTCTTTGTTTAGAAATGTCTACAGCAGAAGGAAATTCCACTACCAAAGGGCTCTCTGCAGTCTTCCTTCTGGAGATCATAAATCAGTTCAGATTTCTTTCCCCCTGGATGTCGGTGCTTTCAGACCTGGCTTCCTGTTTATATGTAAAGGCAAAATAAATGTATTTTGTAAATAGAGGAATCAGGAGAAAATATTCCATCAGCCTGTTAATGTTTAATTCATCACAATTTATGTTGGGCAGAACAAACTTGTGTTTAATTTGTTGCAAATAATGGGAAGCAATTCTTCAGATTTTTATAAGTTTTTGTATAGTAAATTATGGAAAATCAAGGACTCTTCCTTCATATGTTTACACATGCAGAAGATGTTTTAAATACAGTTTCCTGATGACCTCTGGGCTTCAGAGATTAAAGACTCTTGGGCTGAAAATTTGCACCGTGCTGTTCTGTTCATGGAAGTGAAAATACCTCACGACTTTACAAAGTCTTAACAGAGTAACCAATCTCAAAAATTTACCGCTAGAACTTTATTTTTGTATTTATTGCATCTGTCTTTTATAATTCAATTTTAATTACGCTGATGTACTTGCGTCCTGTTTGTCTCAACGTCTTAAGACTACAGGGAGACTGATGAAGGCATTTGGCCGAGCGGTGGTGACGCTTCTCTCTGTTGAATGTAACTTTGCTCCAAGAGGCAGGACTCTCGATTTAAGAGAGAGAGAGACTCACTGCTTCAAAAGGTTTGCACGGGTGATAGTAACTTCATGGGAGAAGAGCAGAGTTCCTGAAACTGCAGAATTTCTGCATCCGTTACCCATCAGATGGATGGAAGCTAATAGTCCATTGTTTTATTTAAAAGAAAAAAAAAACAACCAAAGGTGGCAAAATGGTGCATTCATTCTAGCACTTTTGCTGATGTTCTGCCATCGTTTGAGGGGGAAATGGTACGTGGGGGTTACCTAAGGTGCATTTTATAAGAGCTATTTTTATGTAAATGGAATTTTTCGTTATCAATGTTACGGTGTTTTATGTATCAAGTACTGTAATACTTTTGTACCAATGGTGGATTATTCCGAGAATAGTTCATTCTAGAAATCTGTTTAAATTAATATTAAAGTTGGATATTTTTTTCTTTGTAATTTGAAGTTTATGCAGTTTGTTTTCTCTATTGAAGAGGGATGATCAAGGAAATCTACAGCTCGGTGAAGACAGGAGATAGATAGTATGGGAGCGATGGGAGATCTGGCTGATTTATGGTGCACTTGAACTATTTTGGTGGCCCCTAAGATGAGAAAATTTGCTTCTGAGTTCTAGAAGGTGGTGCGTTATTTTGGCAATACACTGTTGCAAGTTAGAAATTATTATTTTTACCAGATTTTTTTTGTTATTTCCTAGAGGCATCGCAATTTGAAGCTGTAGAAAGGTGAGTTGAGGCCATATGAGAATCTGAGTTTGATTTTTATATAGCTCTTGAGATTTCTGAGAACAGGTCGTAACATACGCTTGGGAATTCAGGCCTTTAAAACCTTTAACCTTGGCTTTATAAAGGACTGGTAAATAAGTTAAGAGGATGATTCAAGGACTGGAGCATCTCCTTTACGAAGAAAGGCTGAGAGAGCTGGGACTCTTTAGCCTGGAGAAGAGAAGGCTGAGGGGAGACCTTATCAATGCTTGTAAGTATCTAAAGGGCGGGTTGAAGGAGAAGGGAGCCAGACTTCAGTGGTTGCCAGTGAGAGGACGAAGGGCAACGGGCACAAGCTGGAACACAGGAGGTTCCACTCAAATATGAGAAAAAACTTCTTCACAGTGAGGGTGCCAGAGCCCTGGAACAGGCTGCCCAGGGAGGTCGTGGAGTCCCCTTCTTTGGAGATTTTCAAGACCCGCCTGGATGCAATCCTAAGTAAACATGCTCTGACATGCTCTGGGCAATCCTGCTTCAGCAGGGGAGTTGGACTAGATGATCTTTATGGTCCCTTCCAACTCTAAAAATTCAGTGAAATTCAGTGAAAGTTAAAATTGTATTTGGTTTATGTGTTTTGTAAACTGACCTTGGAATTCTGGTGGTTGTTCCGGGGTACTGGAAATCTCCTTCCAGTATCCTTTTACCAGACAACACTGAAGCAATATACAACTCCCGTTAGTATACTTGAAAATGTTCAGGTTTTTTTTTTTCATACTGAGTGGAGATGTTTTAATTACATCTTGTGTATGTACAATTATGTTGGAGAGTCACTTTGCCAAGGTAGTAATTGGTACTGTCTGTTAGAAATAAGTGTCTGCCTGTGCCAAAACACAAGGAGAGATTTGATGTATATATAAGATACAATAGCTTTCTTCTCTTTTGCGGACAGGTACTAGGGTTTTCTAACATTTGTAGGGGGAATACAAATATATATTCTTATAAATAACAAACACGGTGTCCTTTTCTTCCTCAGTAAAGGGTATCCAGATTACTTACATACTATTTCAAAAACTCCAATAAGGTTTTCTAATTGAGAAGTGCACTTCAACAGAATCCTAATAAATCAATATTTATTTTTAGATGTAGCTTAAGGTTGCATCTGCTAGTTGAACCGATGGTTAACTTGTATTATGTTACTGTTTCTTTGGTCGTTTTAGCAGCTTTAAATTTTGGTGTTAGGAAGATGCAGTGCATGTAGGGTCTTGTGTATTCATGGTACTGTCATATTTGATACGAATACGCACAGGGCGAAGGAGAGCATCTGGGATGTGAAAATACTGTGCATTCAGGACGAGATGCATTAAAAGTGCCTTGAGTCATACTCTTCCTTGGAGGCAATAGCTGCCGGCAGTCCCAGGGGTTGCCACGCAATGTCACCGCAAGTGTGCTTTTTCCATTTAAGTACTTCTGTTAAAAAGTGTCATTAACTCAAAAATCATTCAAACCCACTCACCGCTTTGATCCTATGAAGTTCTTGCTGCCTTAGAAGACCTTATTTAAAAAAAAAAAAAAAAAAAAAAAATTAGAGTAGAACTTCTTTGTCATGTCTATTTTAAACATCTAGTTTGTACTAAAGGCTCATTTTCCTTTGAATTTATGCATCGGCTTTTCAAAAATAGATCTCTCTTGACAAGCGCTTGCAGCCTTTTGATGCTCTGTCCTTGCCAGGCTGCTTTGTGCTTGTGACACTGCACACTGCTTCAAAAGGAGAGACTTAACCATATATGTTTTTAATAATGTAAAGCTCATGAGGCTGCTGCTTTGAGTCTGGCCTCTTTATTTAAATCGGAGAACCTGCCCCTCTGCCACCACAGCAGCTCGGGCCTTCAGGAGCCCAAACTGACCGTGGCTGAGGAGAAAGGGGCGGAAAACCCAGCTGCCGCCACGCTGCATGGATATTTTAACTGATTCCTGATGTAATCTTGCCTTTTTTTCGTGTCCGTGGCTGGTCACCGTAGGCCACTCCGGCAATGAAGGCCCAACGCTAATGGGGGAATAACGCCGCCACCATCCCTCTTCGTGCTCCGCTCCGGCCCTCGGTTCTTTCCGGGATCGCTCGGCACTTTCCGGAATTCCTCGGCTCGCTCCGGACCTCCCCGCATGCGCCGCTCCGGCAGCTCGGGTGGGTGGGGCCCTCCCTACCCCCCGCTCCCGATTCTCTCCGAAGCCCTTCGGCTCTTTCCGCCGCCCGGCAGGACCGTTCTGCGGCGCTGACGTCACCTCCGGGCCGCCTTATAAAAAGGCGGGTGCAGGCGGCGCGCGGTGTCCGTGGCGGAGGGCGCGGAGCCGGCGGTGGAGTTCTGCGCACCGACCCGGTGAGGCGACGGGCGGGAGGGGGGGGGGCCGCGCCCGCCTTCATCCGACCCCCTTCGAATAGAGACCCCCAACACCCCCACACGCCCGCTCCGCCTTCCGCCGCTGCGGAGACAGGTGTAGAGGTGGGCGCCTCCCTCAGCCGCGGGGGAGGCTGAGGCCGCCGCGCTGAGGCGGGCCCTGCCTCAGGCGGCTCCCCTCGGCGACCGCTCGTCCTCGCCGGCGGCCGTAGGGTTTGTTATCGCGGGTGGCCGCGTCCGCAGAGCTGGGGTCCCCCCCGCGGCCCTCTGAGGAAGGGAGGGGAGGGAAGGGCGGGGGAGCAGCCGCGGGCGCGACGCGGATAAAGGGCAGGCGGTCGAGGAGCGACGGGATCCGCCCTGGGCAGCCTGGACCCGCCGTAGGAATTTCATTCAGCGCCCTGGGGAGGGGATAAAGAGGCGAGTAAATAACAGTGACAGCGGATCTCCGTCCCTCCGAGGCAGAGAGAGGGGTCACCGCTTTGCCCGCCTTTCCCTGCCTTTCCCTTCGCCCCTGTCCGGTGGGGTTTGCGGTAAAACTCCGCCGCCCCCCTTCCCCTGGGGAGAAATGCCGGGGGGAGACGGGGAACCCGGCGCTCTGCGGTAACCCGGCACAGCAATGGCTTCCCTCAGCTCTCCCCAGCCCTGTCCAAGGTCAGGAGATGCAGCAAAGAGTGTGTGTGAGAGGAGAGGAGAAAAGGCAGCGATGGAGGGGCTGGGTGCTCGGTGATGGCTGGAGAACCCCTTCCTCCAGGAGACAGACAGCCGTGTGAAAGGACGAGCACGTCAATACCTTGCATAGCAGAGTTGTCCAGCCAAGCAGGAAGACATTTACAAGAAATCCTCCCAACCTGTGTTCCTTTCACATATGTGTCATTTTGGTATATAGGTCAAGCACTACTGTTTTCCTTTGTAAAAGAATCAAGATTTGTTCCTCTCTTGATTAATTTTTTTTTTTAATTTAAAGTAAATCACAGTAATGACAGTCAAGTTTTTCTCAATTCATTTCCCGTATACACCTTATCTGGTCACAGTGATATACACCTATATTGCTAGATCATAAATATGTACCAATAAGGTACAATTTCCCCTGACATTTAAGGAAAAGCATAAGCAATTATCACTACATTTTTTCGGCAGGTCTGTGTTGACTGTTCAGGATTTTTAGTAGCTATTTTGTTATAAAACAGCTACGTGTTCCAGTCTAAAATGTACGTGACTATTGAGCAGTCTTTCATACATATTTAAATAGGTTCTTAAGAGCAGTTATCTGGAGATGGCGAATGAACACATTGGGGGGGGGGGGGAAAACAGGCAAAAAACCCTAGCTGGGCCTGAAATGGTTCTATTTCTTCCTGGAAAAAAAATAATCCATTTTCTTTTGGTATTTTGTTTTCAGCAAAGTGCCAGAAGATTCTGATGATTGTATTCACTGAAAGGCCTTGGTCAGGGATTCAGATTTGTTCAAAACAAATACCAAATCCCACCGTGTGATTTCTATGCATTTAAATGCAACTAGCAATGGGTTCTTCCATGAAATCTTCATTTGGCCTTACTTATAAATTTTGCAGAGAAAAATAATCAACAGAAGATTGAAAATGGGATATTTTATGCTGCATTGTGTGCTGGATCTACAGCTGTAGTAATGAAATTGTTAAGCTGTGGAAAATACTTGAACTGAGATAACGGGTTGCATTGTTTACAAGAAGTAATTTTTTCTATTCCTATTGAAAAAAAAACCGTATCCGTACTGGTCAAATTGAAATAGAAATTTTATTTTAAAATCAGATTTTTATGCTTTATGAGATCCATAGTTGATGAAGTTAGCAAATGTATTTGTAGTTGGGCTTTTTTAATAACAAAAAAAGGTTGAATGTCAAAGACTGTCTTTTATGTGTTTTTTTACGTATCTTTCCGTCAAGCAGGAGAAAAATAGGAGCAGCCTCCAATCTCTTGAGGCAGGGTGGTACCTCTTGCTGTGAAATTCCTATTTCTCAACTGTTAAATTTATAACTAACCTTAGTAATGTAATGTAATGCAAATAACTTAGTATCTTCGCTCTCTTATTTTTATCTACTTAATGTATTTATGGGGTTGTAATTGTTTTATTCATAAATATGTTACTTTTGAGGGGCAACTAATTGCTTCCCCAGTATTGGAGGAAATAATATGAATTCCTCCCTTTTTTTCTGCTGCATGTTAAGATAGTGTAGGAGTTTGTTTTTCCATTTGTCCCTGGAGTGTAGGCAGTAGAAAAATGGGGTGGAGCAGACTGCAGATGCTGTGGATGGAGGTTGCCAAGCGTAGTCCGGCATTGTGCTCCCATAGCTGACCGTGGATCAAATGGAGTGGCAAGCTGCCTTCTCGCTGCTGCAACCGATACACGTCGAGCTATGCAAATGCCACGAGAGATATGCACTAGCTTCAGCAGGCACAAAGGCACATAACTGCGGTTGTCCATGAACAGCTTCAGGGATTGCAGTGTACCCATGGGGAAAACATAGCATTAGGGGAGGCAAGGAAATTTTCAGTTAAAAATTCGGTGGGTTAGATAGACTTAACAGATGCATAATTAGCCATCTCAGAAAATACCGTCTGTCACAACTGCTACTTGTCTGGTTTTTTTACTGTGGTAATTGAAAGTAAAGATCTTTGTAAATAATTACATTCAAAACCTTATTGAGTTTGTGTCTTTAAATTAAGCAATGCCACTTGATTACGCTGTAGCAGGCAGTGTCATTTGCCAAGTCCAGATAACTTTCTGTTTTGACCTTCAGGTTATGGTAATATTTTTTTTTTAGACTAACTGGAAAGGTTAATACATACCAAATTAAGTTTTCCTGTTGATATTTGTAACCTTTTTTTTTTTTGCATGGGGAGGTCTGTTGCTCGCAGTAGCTTGCGTAACAATAATGTCAAATTGTTGTATGTGGCAGGGAACCAAAAGGAAAGTATGAAACGTGTGCTGTGATGGAATATGTATCTACGAAAAAAAATGAAGCCATGTCCTTATGCTAGTCATTAGTTGAATGTTATCTTGATTTCCCCCTCCCTTTTAGACTCTACATTCCTCCATCATGTTGTCATCGTTTCGTAAACTCAAAGTCCAGGTATTTTTACATACTGCATGAAGTGTCATCACCATACTTGCCTGCCTTTATTGCAATGACCTATTTGTAACAAAAAGCCATTTATTTGAGAGTTTGTTCTATGTAGCAGGTGCTTTGTTTGTACTTGAGTGTTGAGTCTGATCTGCCTTTCCTTTAATACCTTGAATTTCCTAATTTCTGTTTGTGATGCATGATGTGTGAGCATTTTATAGTTGTTATAATTCAGTATCATAGGGTTTTGATGTGGATTAATTTTCTAAGAGAGTTTTGTTTTAAAACGTACTTGAGCAGTATGTTTTTACTTACAGCATCTAAAAATCAACCATGGTAAGATTTGCACTGTAGAACGCTATCCATTTGAAGTGGGCTTTGGTTCCTGTTCCATCCACTTGCACAGATTTATAACCCTTGTATTGTTGTGGTGTAACTGTTTATACGTCTGTGGGGTTTTCCGTTCAGTGATGGTAAAATAAATAGGATGTATGGATCAAATTTCAACTAGGTAACACAAGCAACTAGACTGCGTTTGGAAATGACAGTAATGTTTATACTACAATTAAAATTGCAATGAAAAGATAGCAAATGAGAATGGAAAATGCTGGGATTAATTATATAATATCACATTACCTGTAAACTCTGCGTTTCTGCAATGCAGTCAAGGTAATTTGCTTTCTCAGGAGTCTCGGCAGAGCGCAGCCCTTGCCAGAGCTGCATAGTTTTATCAAAGGTCTTGTGGTGATACTAGAAACGAAACGAAGCCAGAAAACCCCTTGTACATAAAGGCACCAGCTTCAGATTGGCAATTCAGCTGCTCTTATTTGAATAATGGAATTAAAATTTTAAGACTAAATGCCTAAAAGTGAACAGGTCTTTAATCGTCTTCTGTATTTCAAAAGTGCCTGGTTAAGGCTGTGCACAAACCCTCTAATCAGCCTAAATCACTAGCTTGGCAGCCTGCTTTAGTTCAAACAATTTACCCTTCTTTTTTCTTTTAATGCTACAGTTTCTCGTGTCCCCTTAATACCTACTAAATTTTGGGGCTCGTTTGAATTTTACCTGCGCTGTGGTTAGTCTGTGTGAGACTATGGCATTAAGCAGTGACTTCAGCACATCTTGGCTTTGTGTACTGCAGCGCTTGACTGATTTTTCTGGCTTGGAATTTGCAGAGGTTTGAGGCTGTAGGTGACCTTCCTTAGCAGAAACTAGGAGTATTTGGACGCAGGGTTCTGCTGCATGTAGTCCACCCTTAATATTTCTTTATTTTGTCGATTTAAATTCATAACAAACCAAATGACTGGGCATTAATTTTGTCTCAGTAGTGGTTTAAGCCTCCAGTATAGGGTATGTGATATGACGTCTTTCCATTACTTCTTCGTAACACAATATGCTTGTGCAGTTCCCTTCCCAGGAGCAGGAGCCGGTGCTATGCATAGTTTTCCGAAGGATTCTCTTTTATTTACCTGCAGTGCTAGCACCTCCTAACTTAGCTCTAAACTGGAGAGTCGTGGGTTTGTGTTTGAGATATAGGCAGTGGCTTACTTCTTCCCTAGCCTTTTGAGGAAGCTGTGAACGGAAGAAATGAAAGTCGGAAAAGTGTATGGTTTGGTTTTTTTTTTTCCCCTGTGTCCTTTCCTTTTGAAGGTTATTTTCACCTCCAATATTACAATTCAAATTATTTTTTTTGCTTAAAGAAAAAAAAGACCAGCAATCCATTCCTGTTCCCCAGGAGGGAGCAGACGATACCAGTTAAATGCTCTTTTGGCAAGGCTTCGGATGTGTAATATTGATGAATGGAAAAAAATGCATCAAGGTGGGAAGTAGGGAGTGTTCTGACAGGGAAAGTACTTGTCTTACAGGCTGTTACTAGGGCCACGTATGGTGAATATATGTAATGCACATCAGGACTTGTCTTAAGAGAAAGTCATTATTTTACTACATCTTATGGTAGAGATCTTTATATCCTGATATCTGGTTGGGTTTCAGGCAAAGCAGTTTAATTCTTTAACCTTCATATTGTAATCCTTAAAAATACGCTAAATTTTTCTGTCTAGCGCTGCGTGTGTTTTCCATTCAAGTTTTTTAAATCCCAGAAAACATGTTTTGTTAAGGGAAATGCTGACAGCTCTTATGTGCCTCTGCCCTGGTGGCAGCGCTGTAATTCCTGCTTAACCCACCTCGATACCGCTGTTTCCCGAACTTGAATGATGTTGCTGACATCATCGCTGTTGCACTGCGGTGTCTGTAAATATCTGCAGTTGGATATTCCCGTGCAAATTTTAGTGTACCCGTTGTGTAATTCGTATTGTCTGGGGAAGGGTGATCATTTTAGATTGAAGGACGAGAGTAATGAGTTTGTTTTGGGATGTTTTTGTCTTAAATTTACGCCATCTTTATGTTGGCTTTTTTTTTTTTTTTTTTTAATACCACCACAATGGTACATTTTGAAGAATTTCTGACTATTTTTTTAGTTAGGCATAAGCTGACAAGTGGCTTTCTGAAGTTACAGCACCAAAGTACAGTGGCAGATGCCTTTAGGAGAACTAAGACCTGCTGTTTTGGGGCCGTGTTGGCGATGACGCCTGCCGGGGCTGTCGGGAAAGCCGAGGCCATGGGCTGGAGCCGGCTGGTGTCATTCCTTCTGCCAGCACCGCCTGGAAGCTTCTCTCTGTCCGACCTTATCAGCCAACACAGGCAGCGCTGGGAGGGGCTGGAGGCAGCAGAGAGGTGCATGGGGCTGGGGATGAGGCCGTTATCAGGGCATTTGCGTAAAAACCAATATAAGCTATGTTTTTCACATTAAAAACACAAAGCACAACTTCTTATTGGCGCTTCCCTTGCTCAGGATGTATCCTAGCTGCCTTCCAGCCCTGTGGGTTGAACCAAGAGGGTTTAGAAACGTCTCGGAGAGCTGCTTCGTATTCCAGGGGGTAGCACAGCCGGAGCGTGAGACAGTCGGAGGTGGCTGCATCATCCTGCAGCATCGATGACTTTTGAGCTCCGAGCTCCCTGGTGACTGCTGATGGTGCTCTGGCAGAGCGCGGACTTGCTGACGTCAGCTGATCTGCTGCAGGAAAGAACAGTCTATTATTGCTAGACCAAAGCACTTCTTTTACAATTGACTAGCTCGACTTACTGTAGCTATAAAAGGAGCCTTTCTTTTAACGAATTCCAGCAGAAAGATGCGCCAGCTTGCATGACTTGTGTGGTGAGAGGCAAAGCAGCTACGAGGCTAAATTACAGGAGGTCTCTTATTTGTTGGGTTTTTTTTAAATGTTAAATAATTTAATTATTTGAATAATTTAATCATTTAAAGTGATTTAAAATCACTTGGGCTGTGGAGTTTATTCTAATGCTGAAATATAAGTTGACAGCAAAAGGCTGTCCGGTGTTCCAAAGACTAATTAGGATTTCATTTTATCCGGTAGTGCCCGTAACCAGAATAAGCGGAGAGCCAGGCTGCAGCCGTGCAGTACATTTAGACCAACCACCACTTTGTTATTCCTGGAAACGATTCAGTTTAAAAGAAGTGTTGTCGGAATTCAAACACAGTGTGACAGCACGGGAAGGGAAGTTTTTAGCAATAACTTGCTCTCCTGGAGGGAAAAGGCTGTTTGAAACAGGGCTTGAAACAACAGCCGCTTCCTTGGGAAAACAGACCTGTAGTTGAGCTCAAGTTGTGTTCGGGGTTTTGATCTTTTAATACTCGGATACACTAATCAAGTGGAGCTGTTGGTACCACTGCCAGATGAAACCTGGCCTTCATTTATATAATACACTCTACACAGACTGGGCTTTTTTTTTTTTCTTGCCCTCTTTTGACGATAACGAACGAAATGCCCAGGCCTGGAAGAGAAAGCAAAGCTGAATTTTCTTTCCTTCCTTAAAGTGCCGCAATGCAGTTGGGGCTCAGAGTTCACGGGAGTAACAACTGCTGCTGGAACGGCTGTGCTCCTGCAGGGTGGGACTGTTGGAAGAGAGCTTGGGAATGTGTGAATTCGCCCCCATATGTTCCTTTCTATCAGATGGTCCCTTTACAAGTGCTTGGAAACCAAACAGAAAACACGGCCGTATAGATCGCTTTGCAACCTGTGGAGGTTTTCATACAATTATGCAAGATACGTGTCTAATTACAGCATGCGGCTAACCAATGACTAAATAACAATTTAATATTTAACAACGTATTTTAAGAGATTGCCTGTGTCTTTTAGTATGCAGTTGTAGACTGGGTTTCTTCCCTATCTTTGGTAGGATTAATGGGAAATACATTTAGCTTGATGCTTACAGAATTTATAATGAAAGCATTTATTGAGCTATACGTGTAAACACTTGTACATGAAGACATTAATTGCATAATTGTTCAAGCATAGAATGTTTGTTGCAACAGCTTCTTGATGTGCGGAGTGAACTGTCAAATAAATGAGTAAATATCCAAACTCCGATGACAATAATGATATTACTTTTTAAATTTGTGTTGCAATTCTGTTCTAATGCACAGATTTCTTATTGAAAATTAAATTGCTTTTTGAAAGTTTAGGAACTGAAAATTAAAGGTTATGCTAATTTTAATGGAAAGGAGATAAAGCAGAGCAGTAGTCAGTTCTTTGCTGTCTGTGGTAACGATAACGGGTTCCAGTACATGAAGCGATGCGTAAGGATTTTCCAAGTGGTGAGAGGAGGATCACCGGTTACACGAAATGCTCCTTGACCGCCTTGTCTACGGTCAGGACTGTGAAGCAGCGTGAGGCTGTATGGGCTCTTATACATACTCTGTATGGGCTTTTGAAAGGTTATGGAGGGAGTGGCAGGGTGCGGTTGTAACTTTTCTTTAATTGTCTGAGAGAACAACGAGGCGATGCATCGCACAGACAGAAGTGTACCTATGTATCTATATATAATACACATCGATATGTAGACATAAGTACTTATGTGGACCAGGTAGCTGTTGTTCAAACTAAAGTAAGACTATTACTATTTTTTATCAGTATTGAGTATTTTAAATAAAATGTTTCCGGATTTTATACGTGGTACAGGAAACATTTTATGTCTATATGTTTAAATATATATATATGCACAGAAACACATTTTTAACATTTGTATTAGACACTTGCATGCTACAGTTCGAGATGACTTGGCCTTTGTATGACTGCAGCCATATTTTTCCAAAACAAGTAGATGTTAAATGTCTTTGTAAATATTCCTTTCCCATTATTTTCTGTTAGGAGTGTGCATTTCTTTATTTATATGTATAATGTTTATATTTTATATACATACCTGCACACACAGGGTAGGACTGTAAGTAAACCACGTGCAAGTTTAAAAAAGCAGGTTTTTCTTTCATGGATCCCTTCCTACCCTACCATTGTTTTATAATAAAAACAATATGTATTTATTTTGGCTTTCAGAAAATGGATCCGAGTGGTGTAAAAGTGTTGGAAACGGCAGAAGATATCCAAGAAAGGCGTCAACAAGTTTTGGACCGTTACCACAGGTTCAAGGAACTATCTTCTCTAAGGCGCCAAAAACTTGAAGATTCCTATCGATTCCAGTTTTTCCAGCGTGATGCAGATGAGCTTGAAAAATGGATCCAAGAGAAACTGCAGATAGCATCTGATGAAAATTACAAAGACCCAAGCAATTTACAGGCAAGTCCTACTGCCATTTTATGTTCCTGTACTATTAATATTCGGGCGTACCAGGTCAACTGGGATAGACAGAACAAACGCAGAAATGTAACTTGATCTGAGAGTGGTGAAGAAAGATTGATGCGAATACCCACAGCCTTGCAAAGTGTTCTTCAAAAGCCTGGTTTTTTTGCTGATATAATTGGAATATTTCTAATAATGGATTAGATGCTCAATCAGCACAGAAAAAGTTACTCAGTGCAATGTAGCGTAAAAACAGCTTTGTTTAATCCTAAAATTTGTTGGACACTGGCTATGTAAATATATGTGAATTCACTCATTGCTTCCACCAAAAAAAAAAGATATTTTTAGAAAATTAACTTGTGTGGGTGGAACTAGCTGATGGGTTCTCAGATGTTTGAAAGCTCCGGTGTACAAGAGCAAACACAATAATGAAATAACTAAAATGGAGATGTTTGAATACACCCGTGAAACTTATGGTACAGCTGTTATTTCAACTGTGCTATTTTATTGTTTGTTTGTCACTATTGAGTATGCATGAAATACGCTAAAAATCTTGATGCTGGGAAACGTGGAGGAAGGCTGTGCACCAAATCTCAGTCACGTTCTTTGATGTTTTACTTGCAGGGGAAGCTGCAGAAGCACCAAGCCTTTGAAGCTGAGGTGCAGGCCAATTCAGGGGCCATCATTAAACTGGATGAGACTGGAAATCAGATGATTAATGAAGGCCATTTTGCATCTGAAACCATAAGAGTGAGTTTTGGTTTTTTCCTCTTAACAGACTTTTCCTTAAACACTTTGCGCAGATTGCATGGATTCTCTGTATTCTAAAACACCTTTTAAAATTCTGTAAGTGTTTGATTAGTGAAATCACTAGAGAATTTGTATTTGTGAAGCTTAGAGATATTTTTCTCTTTCATGAGCACCTGGCTCTTACCTCTTCTTGGATCCAGTTCTGAGGTGAACTATCTGCCAGTGGAGCCCAGGAACTTGGACTGGAAAATAATCAGTAATTCAAAGATGTTTTGAAAGTCACAAGGCAAATGATTATACTTGTGGTTCTTCCCACCATGGCACAGTATCAAGAAGCAGCAAATTCATCTCAGGGTTGTTGACCGCTCTTTCTTGGTTTTTCTTCTTATATTTAGCATTTTAATTTTCTGCAGTAATAATTATAAGTAGCACAAGCAACCATACCAGTAAATTTCAGACATTTAATTTCTGTGTGCTCTGGCTCAGATCAGGTCTCTGGTGATCTTTACTCTCTGGTTAAGTTGTATTGAATCTCTTTGAATTTGCGTTCCACGGCTTTTTCTGTGAGCTCCAAATACAGTGCTCTGTCTGCTGTGTTTATTCAGCAGTGAACATCTCTTACAACAGCTGCTTCCTCGATAACAAGCAGTGAGCTTTCTTCAGATCCTTTTCCGGGATCTACTGTTGTTTTTTTCTTTCTCTCTAAATCTCCCAACCTGTGTAATGCAATGACAACTGTATTTTTAAAATCTTTGCTGCTGCACTAGATAGGTTTACATTTGGCAGTATTTGAGTGCTTATCATTGTTTTCAAAAATCTGAGCAAACTAAATTTTTAACCTTGAGAGTTTTCTTTTACTCCTCCTCCTATGTATTCTCATTTTTCTCTAGTTGTGTTAGTGTTTTTCTGTCTCATTTCCACACGCATACATGCACGTGTCCCACCGGTAAACACTTGGTTTTGTTCTCTAGAACTCGCTTTTAGATCTGCTGTTTCTGGGCAAAAGGAGAACTCTTGTAATACTGTTGTAGTGATTATCAAACTTAAGCAATATGTTAATTATTTCATTGTAACTAAGAAAAGCAGAATATTTTTCTTTATACATTATATAATAAAAAAAACCCAAGGAAGTGATAATTTCAGAAATCTCATTGTGATCGTATAATCTTTACCACAAATAGGAAGAAAAAATGCTTTGTAGTTGAGTGATCTTAAATAATACTGCTCGATGTAAATTGCTATTTGTGTTCTGTTTGGAGTGGTAATTTGCCTTTTACTGGTTCAGTCTTTCACGCCGTACCGGACTGCACAGCGCCCAATAGTAACGGCTACCCAAGTGGGGTCCCACATACGAGTAGGTGAAACTTCTGGCTGTGCAGTGCAGCTTCTCTTTGCAACGTCTTCTTTCTTCCGTGGTTGACAATTTGCACTATCCTTTTGGGCAGTGCTGGGAAATGGAGTTGTGTGAGCCCTTTCCTCCCCTGAAACCTCCCTACCTGAACTTTCTAAAGGGATTACATGGGTATCCACCCATGCTGGATGTTCAAAAGCTTCTCTAGCGTGACTTTCAAGTTTCAGATCTCGATGAGCAAAGCGTTATAGATGATGGGTGGAGCAGATACTTTCCTGTTTTGCAAGCTGTGTTTCTGTGTGGGAGTGTGGTTTTTCTTTTAATTGTCTATAAAATTTATGGTTGCTCCCAACAGTTTTGAAAGGCAAAGTGCAACCAGAGAGAGACTCAATATTAAAACCAGTAATTACTCCTAGTATTTCGGTAGTATGTTACTTAACAATGTTGGCTAAATATATTAACTGACTAGTGCTAAGAGAAATAGGTAAAGTACTGTAAAGTGGCAAAAGTTTGACTTGAAACAAAATCTGTGGTCTTAAATAAAAATAAATCCCAAAATAAAGACGAGATTCACTTACTGGGAGTTGACTTCCATGTAAAAGACTGAACGTTTGAAGAGAATAGCAGCAGATTTTTGGTCTGACTTCACACTAGCATCAAATTTAAATCAAATTTGATCTCAAAATGTTTACCCCATAGTTATGCAAGCATAACTATTTGATAGCTTCACTAATTGATAACAAGTGTGTAAATAGTTCAGTAATTTCTAGTTTTGTGTTGTTACATCATTTTACATAATTTGAAAACTAATGACTGGAGATGAAATTGTAAGGAGTTTTGTCCACTCTTCGTCTAAATTAAGGTTTAGGATATACATCTTGAGGAAAAAAAATCTTCTGTTAAGGTCAGGAAGGGAATAAATCTAATCTTCTCTCGTACAGGATTTTAATAACAACACCCTATTGTTCTAGACTCGGCTGCAGGAGCTGCACCGACTATGGGAATTACTGTTGGAGAAGATGAGGGAGAAGGGAGTCAAATTGTTGCAAGCTCAGAAGCTGGTGCAATACTTACGGGAATGTGAAGATGTCTTGGACTGGATCAATGACAAGGTATATTATTGCCTGCCTTTACTTGATGGGAAATTTGATGTGTTTGTATGGAAATTTTCTATCAACCAATAGTTGCTCGAGTTCAGGTGATCACAGAGAGCTTTTAAAGGCACCTGTATGTTAGATTATTCATATTGTATAAGCAGTAGGTATGCAAATTACTATTCCTTCTTTTGCAGCCACAAAAAAAAAGGTACTAGGCTAAGGGAGGAAACCTGCATGTTGGAGAGCGCAGTTAAACATAATCAGTTTGGTCTTTGCTTTGAGGAGACCTTTGTATTTCTCACAGTAATCAAATTCCTGTAAGGGAAATCTACGACATGTAAAAGCAAATGTTTTTTATAAATGCTCTAAATGAACTGCTATAGAAATAGCTGGCCTAACCAGCAAGCAGTGGTTATTAGTAATTACAAGTAATTACGTAATTACTTAATGATTGGAATATCGTTAGATATACATAGTAAGGACATCTGCTGCAAGAGAACTGTTGGCTCTTGATTCTTTGAACTCTGAGGAAACACACCACAAACCACACTATCAAGAAAAAAAAGCCACAAAATGATCATACGGGTTTCTTAATGATGGTTTGCTATTTTGTGTCACTCTGGGTTCAAACTGTAAACCCTGTATAACCGTTACTGAATGTGACAGTGCACTTCTTATAGAGAAATCTGGCATCAGAAGCCAGCTGCAAGTGCCCATAAACAATCTTAAAAATGTAAACAAGTTGTGGTCACTGTGTGTACTCCAAAACAGCATAGGCAATTATTTTGTAATTTTAAAAATATGGGGGGTTTTGTGCATATTTTCTTTCAGTAATTTAGGTTGTTGTAGTAGTGATTATCATGCACAGAACAGGAAACTTACGATAGCAGAACTGTTGACATTCAATAACTTGAAAAATGAGTAAGAGCAAGAAAGATGAAAAAATAATAACCTTAGTGATCTTGCATGTTTTCTGCAATAATGAAAAGATGTTGGGAGTGGGGGAAGGTGGAGTTTAATGGAGGAAACTTTGTAGTTTTAAATCTGACTTTGAACACACTGATTGTAACTGTCTTTGACCTGTTCAAAATTAGGACAGTTTGCTTCCTATTTTTAGTCGTGATTTCCCATCGGTTATACTGAAATTGACTTTTTTTTTTTTTCCCCTCAATGTGTTAGGAAGCAATAGTGACCTCAGAAGAACTTGGGCAGGACTTAGAGCATGTTGAAGTTTTGCAAAAGAAGTTTGAAGAGTTCCAGACAGACCTTGCAGCTCATGAGGAGAGAGTAAATGAAGTGAACCAGTTTGCTGGCAAACTTATCCAGGTAAACATTCACGTGTGGTGAAAATCTCTGTTGGCAAGTCTAGTATAGCGCAGCAAGCTTTTGTCTGCAACTTCCTCTTTTTTCCCCCTAATTTAGTAGCAGATGTTTTATCTTTACTCTACCTGTGCCGCTTGAGTAACTGCCCCTGAGAATGTTCCTGGGAATGTGGGGAGTAGTGATTAGTGAGAGAAATTGTCATATTTCGGATTAAGTGTATTTCCCTTGGACAACCAGGATTAATGTATCTTCTCTTGTGATATGTCATCTGGGGCTTGATCAAGGATTGAGATAGGGCAGGAAGTACTGCATTCCAGGACAAAAAAGATTCTGTTTATAGCCCTCTTCCCGTTGACTGATTAGTGCATAGGGAAGCTTAAACTACTGCAAGAGAATTGAATGTTCATGCAGTGAGGTTTCAGGAAAACAATCAAATTGGGTGATCATCTGGAAAGTACAGTTACTATAAATTGATCTCTGGAAAAGCAGCGGTGTTTTGAGGTTTTGTCAATGCATATAAAACCACAGAACATGAAAATAGAATTTTTCCTTTGCTCACTAGGAACAACACCCCGAAGAGGAACTGATTAAGTCCAAACAGGATGAAGTAAATGCAAGTTGGCAGCGTCTCAAGGGGCTTGCCCTTCAGAGGCAAGGAAAACTCTTTGGGGCAGCCGAAGTTCAGCGCTTCAACAGGTATGATCTTGGCTGGATCTGCTGAAGTGATGTAATATTTGTGTGGATGTTTAATGATGCATTCAGCCGCATACAGTACCATGAGAAGAGCTACTGTTGTTTGTTATGTTTTTGCTTTACTGTTCCTCATGACTTGTTGAATGAGGACCTTGTTGTTCTGGAATTACCTTAGAATAGTCATTCTGATTTAGCTTTTCAACACTTGCCAGTTTTGTTCAGTCATGCTAATGGCAGCTTTGCTTCTCTTTCCTCTGAGGGGTTTTCCCTCAGAGGAAAAGCCATGTCCTAGATGAGCCTTAAAAGGGCTGTTTGTTGTCAGATGGATGTCAGTCCAAATGTCCGGAGGTCTTTGAGCAGTGTCTTTCTATCCTCATTTCTATCTGCAGCATTTTGAGATTTGCTGTAATTAAGTCAGAGAGGGGTCCAGAGTGGGAAATGAACCTGTTAGGAGATGGTGCTCAGTGATGCTGTAACTCATTCATATATGGTGACACCATCTGAAAAATGGCCTGCCAATATGCTTCAAGGCTTTTTGAGATTTAAAAAAAAAGCTTAATTTTTGGGGGGTTTGGGGAGTCTTGTTTGTGTTGTTTGGGGTTTGGTTTTTTGTGTGGTTTTGGTTTGTTTTTGTTTTTGTTTTTGTTTTTTTAAAGGGATGATTGTAGTTGGCTGCAGTGTTTATATATATGGGTTTATATGCCAGTACGTCTGGCATACATACAGGAAAACATCCTGCTTTCTTCCCTTTTCCATACAAAATAGACTGCTTTCAATTTGTGCTTTGTTTTGAAGGGATGTGGATGAAACAATCAGCTGGATCAAGGAGAAAGGGCAGTTGATGGCCTCTGATGATTTTGGCAGAGACTTAGCCAGTGTGCAGGCTTTATTGCGTAAGCACGAAGGCCTGGAAAGAGATCTTGCAGCTCTGGAAGATAAGGTACCCATACGAGATGCATTTTACCTACAATTCAAATGAGGTAACGTACTTGTAAAAGGCTAGAAGCTTATTTACTGTTTGTGACTGGGTTTAGGTTAAAGCCCTTTGTGCAGAAGCTGACCGTTTGCAGCAGTCTCACCCCATAAACGCTTCTCAAATTCAAGTGAAACGGGAGGAGCTGATTGCCAACTGGGAACAGATCCGAACTCTGGCAGCAGAGAGGCATGCTCGCCTTAACGACTCCTACAGGTAGGAATACTGTCATGCCAAAATGACCTTCCTTATTCAAATTTAACAGAGGGCTCTTGGGAGGAGAAGAAAGGGATGCTGTTTCCAAAATTTTTGGATGATTCTGGTGTTTCCAGAAGCAGTCTTGTTCACTAAATCATGTTTTACAATAGCATCTTGTAGTAAAAGAAATGTTTATATGATAAATAAATACTTGCAGCTTTTGATCTTTCTCTGGATGTGGCTCCATTATGAAAACAGACACCTTGATGTTTTCGGATGTTTGGGTTTTTCCCCATCTGAGTTGATACCTGCATTTTAAAGTACGGTATCTGACTATATGGAATGTCCTCTGTTAGATCACTGTTGAGAAGCCATACTAAAAGGGAACTAATCCTAATATGGTGGTTAGTTTACATCCTTTCTCGTTTTGTTTTTCTGCTGTTCCCTCCCATGATGCAAGATTTATAATAGTGGAGACTCACACAAGTAATCATTGTTCATTTGCGTTCCCTGTCATAATCTCTTCATATCAATTAACAGCAAATTTAAAAGAGAAACAGAAACAGATCATTTTTGCTGATAAGTGTTACACACGTGCCAAAGGCAATAGCTGTAAAGGGGTGCTGAAAGGAATCTGGGAATTTGTTTGCTTGTTTTAAGGCTGAGGATGTGCAGTTGAAACTTCCTGTCAGTTCCCACACACACGCGCTGTGTTATGGTTGTGACAGAGCCTTCTTGAAACACTCTGCTTGAGAACTGTCATTTGATTTCTGGTATCTTCAACAGACAGGCTTGTAGTTAGGAATATTCCTTTTACTTTCAATATAAGTTATATATAAAACACGTCTTTGAGAAATTGATTTTCAAACCAAGCATTTTCCTAACTTTAAAAGGCTTCTTTTTTTGAATTGGGAGCATATGTAGTTATTTAATATTCTGATTGTATTTTGGTATTGTCTTGTTTTGTTTCTGAGGAACAGCTTTTATGTTTGTAGCCCTTTCTTTGGGGTAAGGATGGAGAAACAATGCAAACAAACTGTTCCCAACCGTTTTTCCTTTTGCGTTCCTAAGGCTGCAGCGCTTTCTTGCGGACTTCAGAGATCTCACCAGCTGGGTGACTGAGATGAAGGCTCTGATAAATGCTGATGAACTTGCCAATGATGTGGCTGGAGCAGAAGCCCTTCTAGATAGACATCAGGAACATAAGGTATCATGGTTATACAGCCAAATCCAGTCAGCAGCACTCAAGGACTGACTTCTATGTACAACATAGTCACCGAGTCAGAACTGCTGATGTTGTATCACTAGAATCCTTTGATCATGCAACTAACACAGTACTAGACTGCTTTCCTGATTTAGTATTTTCGCTTTGTCTCTTGATAGTAGAGATACACTAATAAATAAGTATTTAAGAATGCTTATGATAATATTTTATAAGAAAGAATTAGACCTGATAGCAGTCAGTTGGACTAACGACTCTTATGGTTCTCCATCAGGAGGAATTGCTATAAGTAAGCAGAAAGAGTGCAGCTTAAAACCAACCTTTAGTTTCATTTTAACATATAAATTTATACTTACCTTATCTGCATTGGAAGGTAATACATTTCATTCTAGTTTTCATGTGATGTATTTAAAGATAGTAGAATGTTTATCATTCAGGTGTCCAGTCTGTTGTTTCTATGTTATTTTCAATAGCAGTTTTCATATTCTGGCACTAAGATAAATTTTGGTAACAGCTTAAAGCTTTCATGTGCTCTTTCATAGGGAGAAATTGATGCCCATGAAGATAGCTTCAAATCTGCTGATGAGTCTGGCCAGGCTTTGCTTGCTGCTGGGCACTATGCTTCTGATGAAGTTAAAGAAAAGGTAAGTTGAGAGCAAGAGCTCCTAGAGGAATCTTTCTTCCATGTCCCTTGATTTAAAAGTTAATTTCTTGTTAAGATTCTAAACTGCAAAGTATCATCCCTCTAGATTTCAGGGCTTTTTTCATGTATTTAAGTAATATGTGCTTTTCATTCTCTAATTGACAGCTTCTGCCTATCTGTTAGGAGGAACTATTAGGATTATTACTACTATCTATTAGGAACTATTAGTATATCTTTCTTCCAAAAGAAAAATGGGTTATCTCTTTATCTGAGTTTAGGTTTGCAATCAGAAGTGTCAGTAAATACTTAGTATTTCTAAATTCTCGTTTCAAACTAACTGGGCCTCTCATGAAGTCTCTGTGTTGAAACATTGGTCAATGAGACAGTTCAAATGCCATAAGTGAGAGTGGGCCAAAGAGATTTCAGAGGCTGAGAGCACAGGACAGTCTGCTGAAGAGCTTCTCTTACCAATAGGTCTGCAGTCAAAAAGAACGGTTGCCTATTAAATATCTCTGTGTAGATTTAATTTGGAAAAGGAGAGGTTTCTGACTGAAGTCAGAAGGCTGTAGCCACTACTCAAGCTCAATAAGCTGAGAAAAGACCTGCTCTATATGAGGTGGATGATACCAGTAACAGGAGAATGATCCTTTACAAAGGAGGTTGTTTTCAGTCCTGTGTTAACCACTTCTTTGGAGTCACAACTTGATTTTACATTGAGATGGAAATAAACCAGACTGTTAAATGAAATTATTGTACATTCCTCTTCCCAATCTGTTAGCTCACCATCCTCTCAGATGAAAGATCTGCCTTGCTAGAATTGTGGGAGCTTCGCAGACAGCAGTACGAACAGTGCATGGACCTGCAGCTTTTCTACAGAGATACTGAACAAGTTGACAACTGGATGAGCAAACAAGAAGTGAGTGCATATCTTTGAACTCTCCAGATATGGTTGATTTTCATTTGTGGCTAGTCTTCTGTAGACTTAAACAATTGGTATTTACTAGTCGCCATGACTGCCGCTAAACACGCGCTAGCGAGCAGGGTGCTGTGCAGTTATTTATCTGACTGCCCGAGCTGCCGTGACTGCTTCCATCTGATGCTGAAACTATTAGTTGTGACCAGTTGGTTTGAGATTGCTTTTATGTACGTTTAACTCTTGTAAAATGCTGTTTGAATAAGAAGCTAAAAAGAATTATTCAGAACGTTTGGCCATTAGAGGCATTTAGGGAACACCATCCCCTTCGCAGTAATATCATACGGTCGGAAACATCACTGGCCATGCTGGAGTTGCCTTAGAGCAGCTGGGCATGGAAACATAAAAATCAATGATGTGTTTGTTTCCTCACTTTAGGCATTTCTGTTGAATGAAGACCTTGGTGATTCTCTGGATAGCGTGGAGGCTCTTCTAAAGAAGCATGAAGATTTTGAGAAATCCCTAAGTGCCCAAGAAGAGAAAATCACAGTAAGACATTTACGTTAGGTGATCACTAAATGGGCAAGAAATAAAACAAGTGAATTTGTTGACTGGGGAGGAGGCACTGCTTCAGGATGACAGAGAAGGATGGGGTTTGCTCTGCAGAATGATGCACTGTTACGTGGGACGTATTATCTCTAAATGATGTGTATTGTCTCTAAAATGGAAAATAGTGGAAAAAGATAGGATAGGGATCCACTGCTGCCTCAGAGAGCTGAGTAACCCAGTGCTTGCATGTCATGCCAGCACACGTGTGGATGAAGATTTGTCAAGAATCTGCACTCCTTCCAAATACAAGATGACAGTACAGATAAAAAAGGGTGTAACAACAGCTATCTTGATGGCTTTCTGTTAGTTTTATTGTTATAGACTTTTGAGAATTAATCTACTAAGTAAACTTGCACAGACCATTTTTACTACACCAAATAAATGGAAAACTATTTTCTCTTTAGGCATTGGATGAGTTTGCTACTAAATTGATTCAGAACAACCATTATGCCATGGATGATGTTGCTACACGCAGAGATGCTGTAAGTATCTAAAATAGATTTGGACTGTAGACTTTAAATCATGTCCTGCTTTAGTATTTTAAATGGTATAGGATAAGTCAGCGGAGCTCTCCCAAAAGTACAGATACAGTGATGGTTCTTAGAAGCTTGAGGAATTTAAAAACCTTTACTTTTTCTTCAGCTGCTGAGCCGCCGAAATGCCCTTCATGAAAGAGCTATGTACCGCCGTGCTCAACTGGCAGATTCTTTCCATCTGCAGCAGTTTTTCCGAGACTCTGATGAGCTAAAGAGTTGGGTTAACGAAAAAATGAAAACTGCAACAGATGAGGCATACAAGGTAAACATAAAGACGAATGTTAGAATAAATTTAAGGCAACGACAGGCTTAATGTATAGTCAGTCTAATGATATGAAGCAGTGTCAGCCAAAATGTTGCTGATAGTAGGCAGTATTAATGCCAAAAGGAGGAATTGTAATTTCTTCCTGACCCCAAGGGGGTTTTTCCATCATGCTGTAATCGTGCTTACTCAATAGCTTAAATATTCTGATTTAAGGCATATTTTTGGTACCAAATCCTCTGGTGACATCTTGGTATGTCTTGGAATGTTGTCTAATTTTTAAAATTCCTCAGAGACCTATAGATGCTAATTTTGGGTTAAAAGGTTCTTTTTCTTTCTCCATCTGTAGGATCCATCAAACTTGCAAGGTAAAGTTCAGAAACATCAGGCTTTTGAAGCAGAGCTTTCTGCTAACCAGAGTCGTATTGATGCACTGGAGAAAGCTGGCCAGAAGCTGATCGACGTCAATCACTACGCATCTGATGAAGTGGCAGCTCGCATGAATGAAGTTATCAGCTTGTGGAAAAAACTTCTGGAGGCCACTGAGCTCAAAGGTATGACTTGCTCAGAAGAATTTGGGCAATTCTTTTTTTCTGGAGAGTTCAGCTGGGAGAAGGCAGGAAGTGCGATAAATGAAGTGGAAAACTGAAGTCGTCTTTTCCTCTTGCCCTTCTGTCTCTGTCAGGTATAAAACTGCGTGAAGCCAATCAGCAGCAGCAGTTTAATCGCAATGTAGAAGACATTGAGCTGTGGCTGTATGAAGTAGAGGGACACTTGGCTTCTGATGATTATGGAAAAGATCTTACTAATGTTCAGAACCTTCAGAAGAAACACGCCCTGCTAGAGGCAGATGTTGCTGCCCATCAGGTACGGGAAATAATTTTTCTTCCTGCCCATTTAGATCAGCTCGCTCAAAAGTATTCATTCCGGAGACCTTAGCAGGTCTGTATTTTCATAATTTTTGTAACTTCGGGTTTTACAGTTTATTTATCAGAAATAATTTTGAACTGAAACATAAACTGTGTGTCTCTAAGAGCAACATCTTCATTACTTTGACAAAAATGAGTTGAAAAAGTAAAATGATTCCATACTGTGTGCTGCTCGGGACAGCATTGTTTTGTTTTTTGAGTACCAACTTAAAAAGATGTGGATAGGAAATAATTCCCCCTTAGACTCTCCATTTGCAAACAGCTTGTTCAGTTTGTTTTCATGTAACTCTTAAGAAATTGGAGGAGAGAGAACAGATCAGCTTTTAAATATAGAACTTTACAGCAAATGGTTCCTTCGTTTGCAAATGATCTCTTGCCAAAATTTCTGCACTGGCAGTGTGCAGCTGAGGTTCTCTTCTTCTGTCACAGTATCTTACTAGCTAAGACCTGAAAATGTTTTCAGTCACAGCCATCTTACAGAAATTCTGACATAATGCTATTGCTGAATTAATTTTAGGATCGTATAGATGGCATTACCATCCAGGCACGCCAGTTCCAAGATGCCGGGCACTTTGATGCTGACAATATCAAGAAGAAACAAGAAGCTTTAGTAGCTCGTTACGAAGCTCTGAAGGATCCTATGGTTGCTCGCAAGCAGAAACTTGCAGATTCTCTTCGCCTGCAGCAGCTTTTCCGTGATATTGAGGATGAAGAGACTTGGATTAGGGAAAAAGAACCTATTGCAGCTTCAACAAATCGAGGTTGGTCCATCCTGATATCTCCAGGATTTAGATGTCCAAATTGCTCTGTTACAACTTTTCTCTTCATGGAATATTCCCTGGAAATTTCTAAAATGTTTATTGTAATTAACATTGCCTGGAGTTACATATTTGCCATCACCTGTGGTTCTTTATCTGTTACGTCACTTCTGCAATTTCAGTGGGTGACTTAGTTTTCTGAGTGCTTTGTCTTTATTGTGATAGTACATATTGTGCCAGTTTGCCTAGCGCTGGTAGCAGTTTCCTTGAAATTTTTGTTAAGTCTGATGACTTTGAATTAGCTGATTACCTATTTTGTATCTTTCAGGCAAGGACTTAATTGGTGTCCAGAATCTCCTAAAGAAGCACCAGGCTTTGCAGGCAGAAATTGCAGGCCATGAGCCCCGCATTAAAGCAGTCACACAGAAAGGAAATGCTATGGTGGAAGAGGGTATGTCCTGATGTTTTTTAATTCTTTCTCTTTCAGAAATCAAAAACTCTTAGTGCTGGACTTTGTTCTCTGGCCCTGTACAATTAAGAATTACTGTCTGTTTTTTTATCCAAGCAATAGACAGATACCTGCTGGCAGGGTGGACTTCTAGTCATTCACCTGAAAATAAAAATAGATTTTTTGCTGGGAACCTGTCATGATTTTCACAGATCTTCATCTGTTCTTGAAAAACACGAGAGCCCTGTATTTAACAGCTTTGTGCCTATGATATTTATTCTCCATTTTTAAATCTATGAAAGGCTTGTGTCTGAGACACATAATCATGATGTGAGAGATGATCCTCCACAAAGACAATAACAGTCATTCCTGCTTTTAAATAAGCACGCATCTTTATTTCTGACTGGGTCTTCTTAACACCAGAATACTAAAAAATACTCCCCTGATTCCAGGTTCAGAATGCCTGTCTGAGATAATATTTGTCTGTTATCAAAACTCTGCCACTGGAAAGACCTTTCCTGTTTCCCCATTGACAGGAAATGTTATTATGCGGCTTGTTTTGTTCTTAATGATTCAAATGTTCCTAGTACAGTTGATTGACAGGTACAGAGCTTCCAGTTGGAGGCAAAAGGACAAGCTGAGCTGTGCTTTCATTATTCTACTCAGAATAAGCTACATAGGTTTAAATGGATCTAACTTCTGTGACTTTCAAGAAGTACAAGTAATCTTTTAGTGTGTATTATTTATGTCTCCTTAAGTCCTTCAGTTCCCTCTCCTTTCTGTTACCTAGGACATTTTGCAGCTGAGGATGTGAAAATCAAATTGAATGAGCTAAACCAAAAATGGGACTCTCTGAAAGCTAAAGCATCTCAGCGTCGACAAGACTTGGAGGATTCCCTGCAGGCTCAGCAGTACTTCGCTGACGCTAACGAGGCAGAATCCTGGATGAGGGAAAAGGAGCCCATTGTAGGCAGCACAGACTATGGAAAAGATGAAGATTCTGCTGAGGTATTTGAGATTGTTGTTTGAATCAGTTTTGCATAAACACAGGGAGGACTTGTCCAGTGGTAAAAAAGTAAGGAGCTCTGCTAATTTCAGGATTCTTAAGAAAAAAGGCAAAAGATTCTTGCATCAAGCTGAATTTTGGCTTGGGGTCAAAAGGTGACCCTGATTTTTTTCTGTCCTAGTCATTGCACGTGACATTTTTCTCTTCAGTATACTAAGCCAATTTTGAAGGAACTTTTTATTTGAATTAATTTTTTTAATAGGGTTTTTGTAAAGTGTAATGAGATTAATAGCAGCAAATTCCTCATTTGATGTTGCATTTCAGTGCAAGTCTGATTTTCAGCAGATCGTTGGTCTGGAAGTAATTTTTTGTCTAGAGTTATTTTACTAATAGTGTTCTGTGGCCAAACACAGAGTCCCAGACACTGTTGACTGACATTTCATCAAAGTGAAGTGCAGTTTAAAGGCATACTTTCAAACTTAACACTATTTCCAGAGTGATACGTGGTATTCCTGGTCACAGCAAAAGAATGTGTCTGAGATAAGGTAGAGGAAAAGCACCAGAAGCATTCAGACTACTATCTAGGCTGTGAATAAATAGAAGTGGTTATTCTCATGGGAGTCACAAGTCTGGCAGCTGTGAAAAACCCACATTCCCTGTGTATGGAGCCAAAGTATGTATTTTAAGCAGAGTGGTATGTGTACAATGGCTAAGGTGTGCATGGTGTTTTTATCTTTCACTTTCAGGCTCTTCTGAAGAAACATGAAGCTTTGATGTCTGATCTTTCTGCTTACGGCAGTAGCATACAGGCATTAAGGGAACAGGCCCAGTCATGCAGGGTAAGGAAAGATGCTAATCGTGTTGCTAAAATTCTTGGGTCAGCAGAAGGTAAAGACAAAGTTTAATAACAGTTGGTTTTGAGAGCTTATTGCAGACTGTACTTGATTTTCTCAAAAAACTTAGTGGTCTGGTTTTATACTCATAATAGGCAGCTGTGTTGCCTTGGAAGAAAAAGTGTAATGTGGTGGTTTTCAAGGCTTGAGCCCAGACAGCACCTAAGCTAAGTCTATCTGCATTACATTTATTTCAACAAGAAACATTTTAAGGCAATACAGCAGCTTTAAGAAAGGCTGAAGTATTTTTTAGGACAACTACATTGATTGTAATAGACACAAAGCAACTGATTTCTCTTGTGCTCCTTCTTTGTTAGCAACAAGTTGCTCCCACGGATGATGAAACTGGAAAAGAGCTCGTTCTGGCACTCTATGATTACCAAGAGAAGAGTCCCCGGGAGGTGACTATGAAAAAGGGAGATATCCTCACCTTACTCAACAGCACCAACAAGGTATACTCTTGCCTTCAAGTTTGCTGAACTGCTTGGCCCCCTTGGTGTTGTGTGTTCTGCGGAGCGTTTTTGGTTTTGTTCTTTTGACTAAGAGCATTCAAAGAAGTTAAAGAATTTGCACAATCAGTCCGTGTTCCCATTCAGCGCTTTAGCATAGCTCTTTCTCATGACTGCTCTATAGCTGCCAGCTTTTCAAAGTTAAATAAACAATATACGCTACAGGGCATGTGTCTATGAGAAAACTTACTTCCCTGCTGTTGAGGAATTTTTGACCAAACACAAGGGGAGACATGGAAGTAAGACCTAGATGTCTTCAAGAGACAGTTTGTTTGATCTCCATAAAAAGAGCAAACTGTTGTGAGCGTCACTGCTTTTCTTGTGTTAATAGAAGACTCTAATTTGCAGCTCTCGGTTGCTCAGCATACTTCATGCTTGGTACTTCCCTTACAGAGGTTGCTTTTTTTTTTTTCTCCTTTCCAGGACTGGTGGAAGGTTGAAGTCAATGATCGTCAGGGCTTTGTACCAGCTGCCTATGTGAAAAAACTAGATCCTGCCCAGTCTGCATCCCGAGAGAATCTGCTGGAAGAGCAAGGCAGCATAGCATTGCGGCAGGAGCAAATCGACAACCAGTAAGATCTAACTGATGAGATATGACACCCATCCAGCATTTGCTGGCTTGGCCTTTGCCTTGCATCTGCCAGAAGTTTAGATTGATGCCTCTTACACTAGGGAGTAATTAATTGGAGCAAAACAAAGGGGCTCCTTTACCAGGGGCACCATATTGAGTTGTTTTGTTCTTATTCTAAATTTTCTTGTTGCTTTTCCCATTTTTTAACTGTAAAACTCATGACACTAGACCTCAACTTGCTGTCTGACTCCAGTATTTTATGTGTTCCTTTTGTTGTTGTACCTAACAACTTAAACTTGTTTGTGAGTTATATCTGTCCTAAGCAGCTCTTGTATTTGTAGTTGTCACTCTGAATGTGTGATCTGTTTTGAAAAGCTTTCTTAAATTTGGTTACATAAAGTACAGTACCCTCCCTATATAGGGCTGCCTCTGGAGGTCACCTTCTTAGGAGCTGCCACTATTTTGGTGCTACCGCATTACTTTCTTTTGTTGTGCCATTATTTCTTGCCATTACATAGGCTGAAATGTGCCCCCCCTCCTTTTTTTTTTTTTTTTTTCCTTCTTTCCTCTGTTTTAAAAGAGGAACATGCCATTGCAAATAGAGAAGACTGCATGACTGCTTGGTAATGACCTCCTAAAGCACATGGTAGTTGTAGATTAGTTCAGGCGAGGGCTGCGGGTGATAGCTGTGAGCTACTGGCTCATCTTATCGAGCCACTTGGAAGCCAAAGCTGAAGGTTTTATGCATACTCCCATCTGTTTGCGCAGCTACACTGTTGTTCTACGTGAGAATTTCTTCCTACTCTGTTGTTTTGAAGCACCAGTTATTACGGTGGCATACAATAATTACTAGCTTTAGCTCTAGGATTAAGAAAAAAAAACAAAACAAAACCAAATATTAATAAAAAAAGCTTGTAGCAGTGAGAAGAAAGCACGCTGGAAAATTGTGACACGCTGTGTAGGATTTTAATAATGTGTGACTTTCTCTATGGGTTTGCATGCTGCCTTTTAAGAACCGCAACAGGGGTGCCTTATTTTTGAGCCAAGGAGAGGGGTGCACCCTTTAGTTGACAATCTCATGGCACAACGATCAGGGAACGAGGAGACCTTATAGAGAGAGTTCAACTGTACTGCTGAGGTTTCTTTATGTGAATTGTACTCTTGGTCTGATTTGCTTTGTTTGCTTCTGAAAGACACCTAATTTTCTCCATTTAAATGTGAACTCTTAACCATCTCCTACCACAGACAACCCATGGATGGAGCTGCTGCTTTCATTATTTTTGTTAATCTGACTAATTTTTTGCATGCATTTGCTGTGCTCCCTCTGTCTGTGCAGGACTCTCATAACTAAGGAAGTCGGCAGTGTATCTCTGCGTATGAAACAGGTCGAAGAACTGTGAGTAGGATTAGCCCTTTCTAAACCATGCTGTCTCTGTACTGTCACTGTTCATTCTCCCTCTGTTTCTTTCTTTGGGAAAGCTGCTCCAAAGAGACATGAAGGAAGCAATTTTTGCAATGTGAATTATTTTAGTCTAGATGAGTGTCGTGGTGTGTGTTTTCGTGTGTTCTTACAGCCAGCCAGCCAGCTAGCTGCTTATCTTGTTGGTCACCTCTCTGCTGCTAAATTGGTTGATGGTGTTATTTTCCATTATGCTGATTTTGCTACCAACCGAGGCTTTAGTGATACCTACGCTATTTTCTGTAAAAAGCATCTCTTGCATTTTCTGAGGTGCAGATATATATAACAAAAAACAAACTAACATTTCTAAATATACCTAAAATATATACACCAAGTATTACATCACATATGAATGTCTTAGAGTTTGGGAAGGGTGGGGTTATGTCGGTTTATCATATAAAGTAACATTCACACGTGGTAGTTAAAAAGCATTAGTTTATAGGATGATTGTTTTTTATTGTAACATGAACTTCATTTTCAAACTTGTGTTCCTATCTCCTGGAAAAAATACCAAGTTTGCATTATGGTCCTGGAAGTTGCTGGGAGATCCAAAGCAATAGCATTAGTTGGCTGTGCCTCACTGTCTTTTCATAGAGAATGTATTTCTTGAGAATCAAAAGTGAAAGTGTTACATTAATCTCTGAAGTGTTACAAAGCAACTTTGAGGGAAGGTCTGCTGCTAAAGGGAATTTGTCCCAGATCCTCTCAGAGCTTCACCGGTATTTAATATCTAGGATGTTATGCTGAGGCAAACATCTGCAGTCCAGCCAGGCTTCACAACAGTGTTTTCCCGCTTGCAGTAGCTCATTCACGTCAGGGTAGAATGTTTCTATTCAAACCTAATACGAAAGATTCCTAGTTCCTCTCTGTCCAGCCTTTAAACCAAGATAGACAGGAAACCACAAAGTCTCTGCTTCCGTGGAAAGACTTAGAGTTGATTATCAGTTAGATGTGAAGACATTACAGCCCAGGGTATCAAGAATTTTCTTCGACAGACTTGGTCAGCTCGGAGTTACTGGTTAGCAAAAAGTTACTTCATTGAGTCTTCAAGCTGGGAGGCATAATTGCTGAGTATTTGCCTGTGTGCTCCAGTGTGGGAAATGGAAACACTGTAAGGCTGCCGTTTCCCACTTGAGGACCCTGCAGGTATCTCAGCGGTGTCTTACGGAGTCTGATTTAATAACATCAAAATGGATATCCTCATGGCTTAATAATGGGAATCAGTTGCTGCTGTTGATCGCTGTAGTAGACCAATGTGCAATCTGATGCAGGCTATAAAAAAAGCATCCAGATGCAGCTGGAATATCTCATCTTCCAGAAGACTTAAAATAGGGTAACAGTAAGAATGGCTGCTAAGGGTGGGGCTTCTCTGAATGCAGGTTTTTTTAAAAGCGGTCATTATGCATTGCTAAAGAGATCTGTAATTCAGTATCAATGACTGTAAAACTGTTCGCTTTTTTCAGCAATGGCTTGGGAGAGGTCTTGTAGGATTGTCTCTGTCTAGTTGGTTACCAGGAATTAAATAGGAGACATCAATTTTCCTGTGGTTTTAAATAAATGGCTGGTCTTCTGAGGTTTATTTGCCTGTTCAAACCAATTTAAATATTTTAGAGGTTCTACTTTGCATTTATTCTAATGTAAATGACCAGTAACTTGTTGGGAATTCCACAGGTATAAAAGCAGTGTATGTGAAATGAGTTTGTGGATTTCCCAGTTGAATATAGTTGTGTCATCAAAGAAGTAACACCTATTTTTAAACATTCAGCAGATTTTGCACGGAATAATGGCTGGGTAAGACCTAGCCATTTATGTCCAATGGCTGGGAGGCTAGTGGGTCTTAATCTGATGGCAAACTTGATGTGCTATAGGAAAATACTTCTCAGAAAGTCAGACCTTATGGGATCATTCTTGCACTGTGGTGCTGCTGTAGCTTAAGAGCCTACTTTCACTTAAGCTGTGACTTGGGTTTGCTTTTGCCCAGTGAAGTGTTGCATGTGGGAGGTCTCATTTTGGTGTGCGTACCCACGTAGTGGAGACACATGTAGTTTACATTTACCTTATTGCATACGAGTAGATCAATCTGTAGAAGAACAGTGAGTAGACTGCGGGGATTTCCCTCATCTTTGGTGATACCAGAACTCTGTCAATTACTGTGACTCTGCTCACTTCAACCTGACTGGCCCCTGCTTTCCTCTTCTGCTTATTCCAGGTATCACTCTCTTCTTGAGCTGGGAGAAAAACGTAAAGGCATGCTAGAAAAAAGCTGCAAAAAATTTATGCTTTTCCGTGAAGCTAATGAGCTTCAACAGTGGATTAATGAGAAGGAAGCTGCACTCACAAATGAGGAAGTGGGTGCTGATCTGGAGCAGGTTGAGGTGCTACAGAAGAAATTCGATGATTTTCAGAAGGTATGTTTTAATGCTGCGTAATGTGTGTGTTTGGTTTTGGTCTTTCCCCTCAGGCTTTCTGATCGTATGTCCATTATAGTTTTTCACAGCTAAGCATAGTTGAGAAGGAAACAGCTTTGGAAATAAAAAGGTATATTTATTTTGGGAATAAAAAGGTATATACACTTTTTTTAAAATTTTGGTTTGTGATGATAGAGAGAATCCCACAGTCAAAAGTCTTCAATTTGGTCACACTCTCCTGGTTGCTACGTGCTTCCCAGCTCCCAGAGAACTGAAACTCTCTTTCAGCACATTCAAATATAGAACCTGACACGCTTTGGAGGAATTTCATTTTGTGCAAAGCATAACCTTCAGTTAAGCTGTTGCTCTTTCTTTTAGTTGAAAGGAAAGATGCGTTTTAGTTTCCACCTGTAGAGTTTTTATTCCCAAGATATGAAAAAATAATTCTCTGCTTCAAAATTCTGGTAGGCTTTCAGTTTTATTTTTTCTCCCTATGTTTGCAATACTAGTTAATTATGGGTTGTTTTTTTTCTTTTATTTTGCATGAGGTGTGAAAGAATTGCTTGGACAGATATATTTATTCTGTCCGCTTTGGTAAGATATGGAGCACTGAAATGCAAAGATGCCTGACCTTATGCGTTTGAAAAGATAAGGGTTTGACAGTTCTGTGGACATAGCCAACTTTCAAGCTGTAAACATGACAAACAAACCATTTGAGCCAACCTCATAGTGTAGGTGAGAAGATGATAGCAGTTACTGGATCTTGGGTTCTTTTAAAATAAGCTGATGGTTGAAATTAAAATATGTTATCTATTAAAATTTAAGTCCTAGTTCTCTGCTATTACTTTTTTTAACCAGGTTCCCTTTCTGCCATGTAGAAAGCTCACTGTAAGTCTCTCTGGCTGGAAGCATTGAAGTGTCGCAGTAAAATGACTTTTTTAGCATATTTGTGCAGTAATAAGGATGATAGCTTTTGATCTTCACGTTGGTAATGTTGTATACTTGACAGTTTAAAAGTTTATCCCATTCTTAGTTGTTAATTAACTTGGTGTACAGAAAACCCTGATAGCGTGTTTCCTTAATCCATTGATGCTCGGCGCTGGCAGCTGCGGTTTCTTGGCGTAGACTCTGGTGCATTGTATGTTCCCTGGGAACTGTAAAGGTCAAATGTGCTGAATTCCTGCTGTTCACAAACAGTCTACTTTTCGGCACCCCTGGTGTGCCAGCTTGTTCCACATGTTTTCCTTGTGTGACCGTTAACGCTGTGATATTTTGCTGTTCTGTGCAGGATTTAAAAGCTAACGAGTCACGTCTGAAGGACATAAACAAGGTTGCGAGTGACCTGGAGTCAGAAGGGTTGATGGCAGATGAAGTGCAAGCAGTACAGCAACAGGTCCACTTTTTTCTGACTTATTCTAATCCTCTTGAGAAGCGAAAGACTTTCTTCCTTTCTTTTGCCTGTTGTCTTCCACTTTGTGTGTCATTGCAAGATTCTAGCTGTTCATTTTTGCTCTCTGGTCTGATAATGCTGGTATTTTAACCAGAGATACTTAATGCCTGTTCTGTAACAGTGTGGCCACCACAAGGGTACCCTTTGAGTTGTTTCTTTTTAAATAGTGCTATAGCAAATTGCCCCATCTGGGGCTTTCTTCTTTTCTTTTTTTAGGAATGGCAAGCCTTTAAAATAACATTAAAAGTCATGGAGAATCCATGCATTAGCTTTGCTTCGTATAAATTTGAAATGTCAGCCTTCATTTCTTTGCAGGAAAAATGGTGAGGAATGCTAGGGGAAAAGAGAAATAAAATAGAACTCAACTTACAGTGGAGGAGTTTTGTGGGTTGTCTGGGGTTTTTTTTTATTAATAACATATATTTTTTTTTTCCAGCTTTTCACATACTTGTGCTATTTTTGTAAATAATTCTATCTGGTGCCAACACAGTATTGAAGCAGCTTATTTATTTTCTGAGCCCTAAAATGTGTTGCAGATGGTTGAGTAGTCAAACTCCCATTTCTGCTACGCATTTAGGTTGCGCGAGCACTATTTATTAAGCTTAATGACCTGCTGGTAAGCAATTTCTCAAACGTTCTCAAAAAGAGTAAAAACTTTCTATTAGAAAATAACAAGTTGTTTCTGTTTTGTCCTTTTTCCTTTGCAGGAAGTCTATGGTATGATGCCCAGGGTAAGTGTTGATAGTCTGGCGATTATAACGGGTTTGGGATGTACAAGTAGAAGTTCAGCAATAATTGTAGTCTGTTTCCATGAAGGAACTCAATAGTGACTTTGAATGGACATTAAAAGATTATCTTGCCTTTGATCCCTTTATTTCCTGAGTGTCCTACCCCACATCACAAATCACTGCAGAGCAGGATAACCCAAAATGACAGAAATACTTCCTTGTAAAAATTGATTTATTCTGTTAAGGGTTGAGTATGGCGAACTTTCTTTAGTATAGTTTAGAACCTTTAGTATATTCTGATAGTTTTAGATTTTGCTTCCTACTTAAAGCTGTTTCTTCACATTTTCAAACAGGATGAAACTGACTCTAAGACAGCCTCTCCTTGGAAGGTAGGTGTTGTTACTTAGTAGCACACAACAGGGAAGTAAAACAAAAACTACAGCCCATGATCTGTTTTAGACCGTCCACCTTCTCGTGTGCCCTTTTTTCTTTTTTTTTTTTTTTTTTTTTATTCCTCCCCCCCATTTTTTAAAAGACTATTGAAAATTTATTTTAATGGTGTACTAGTTCAGCAAGTGTTTGAATTGCTATCGATTTAGGGTTATTGATTTTTATTTCACATTGCTTGTTTATTTCAACAAGGATCTTAGAAAAATTTCTTGAGCATTCAGCAGCAATTCACCTTTATATACTTGCATGCAGATTCTCTCAGTATGTAAACATGTCATACAGGTACTACTCTTGGCTTTAAAAATAAAAGCCATCTAAGTGAAGTCAAGTAATGATGTCAGCTCTCTGTTTGCAGGTAAGAGTATGAGAATAGCTGAGATAGGTTTCCAGCAGAATTACTTTAGTCATAGTAATTGCTGACAGTCCATTTATTACCTCTCCACTGCAGAACTCTGTTTTGTTTGGAGCTTGTACTGTAAGACTTATTCCAGTTTTTATACCAATGTTTTTAGGTATTACGTGGTCACTAGAAGTGAAATGGTCCCTGTTCACTTGGAATTAATTCATTTTTTTATGTAGCCAGCAGAAAGAAATGTTTTTATTTCTGAAAGTCAAATCCATTTATGTCAATATTCCCTTAGTAAGGAATATGTTGTGTGTGTACAGCAGTATCTTTGTCTTCCATTATTCATCTCTAGCTCATTTTCCACACTAGTTAGAAGAAGCCTTTCTCCATTCATTAGTGGCTTACAATGGAATAGCTGTCACCTGCTGATGCACAAAAATATCTTGAATATTTTTGACATTATCTAACATTCTGCTTCTGTCTATAATATTTCATTCCCGTCCACCCTCTTAGACTTAAAGCTGCTTGTACATCTTTTAACTGTGTGAATTTTTACTTTTACTTTTAAATGTGGGAGAATCAGAAGTACACGATATATCGACTGCATTGTAGAAAATGCAGCCGTGTCAACAGGAATCGGTGACTTTTTAAAAATTTTTTTTTTTTACACAGATGGTACGCATGTACAGTGAATCGTAAGAGTCTCATAGTAACTTAGCAAACTATAAGTTCTTCTCTGTGTGCATATCTGCAAAGGGATAAATTTTGCAAGTAATCCATCATTGTCAGAAAAGTAGATTGCATATTGGAGGGAATTGGTCATTATTTTTCTAATTAACCACCCATTCTGATGCTCTAGAAATATCTGAATGAATTGCTAAGCTGATTTTGCCAAAAACTCAGCAAAGAGTTAAAATATTTGTGTGGTGGGGGTTTTTGTCCCTGTGACTAAGGGTTTTGGGGGTTTAATTCACTTATTGAATGTTGCCTTGAAAATTTCTCTTTTCTGTCCTTACTAAAGACTATTATTGTTTGTTTCAATTTACAGTAACATTATAGTACACACTTGTGAATTTCTAACTATTCTTACTCTGATCTAGAACACCTTGGGTATTGCAACTAATTATTCTTAGTTGCTTTTGTAATTTACTTGCATTAATTTTCTTATTGGTCACCTTTCTCTTTCGACTTAAACAGTGGTGTATTCAAAGCACTGTTCTACAGAAGTGTATGAAAATTAAAGAATTCAACAGTTTTCACTGAAACCTTTAAAATCTAGGGAGTTTCTCTCTTCTTGCGTTGTGTAGAGTTGTATGTTACAAAGTCTGAATTTTTGACTTAGGCCCAGTCATTATGGATTTTTAAGAAGTTTTCTTTCAGTCTGATTTTTTGCTCTGCTTGGTTAGAGCTGACTTTAATGCAAGATTTTTTTTATTTCTGCCTTTTCATACAGTCGGCACGTATGATGGTACACACAGTGGCAACCTTTAACTCAATCAAGGTAATAATACAAGTTTTTCTGAGCCAATTTAAAAGCTGAGAACGTTTTTGACCCTCCCTTCCTATAGTCTTTGTCTTTCATTACTCTTCATAAACCCTTTTGAATCAATTTATTGAGAGAAGTATTGACATACACAGCATTTGCTTCCCAGGTTAAATCAATTTCTTATTATATATGTAAAATCATTTGGTTTGAAATCTCAGGAGAAAGCCTAAAAATTATTTTATTTAACTAGGCTACTTGAATTTATACATTCTTCTGGAATTAAGCAGAATATAGTAACCCTCACATGTAGCGAGAGGCCAGTCTTGACTTCTCATTTATCTTATCAACTGCTTGATGAAGTTTAAATAGTGCAAAAGAAAGAAGTGTAGCTATTTTAGGAAATCTTCCAGCATTGCTATCGGTATTCTCAGCAGACCCCTGAAATAAAACCAGTAAGAATGGAGATGAGGAAGGGGTTGTTAGCATGTTTGCCAACGTCAGCAGAGTGGAGGAGGCGCAGGTAAGTTGGGTGAACAAAATGTTCCTGGATACTAAAGTTTCCTTTTTGATATCCTAAAGGGTCACTGAGTCCAACAGGAGAGTTTCTTGCGTAAACAGAAATGCTGTAGAACTGTGGTCTGTGATATCAGTGAGGTGGTTTTGTTTGGTTTTGTTCTGCAGGAGCTGAATGAACGCTGGAGATCTTTGCAGCAGTTGGCAGAGGAACGAAGCCAGCTGTTGGGCAGCGCCCACGAAGTCCAGAGATTCCACAGGTGAGGTGTTTGTAGCATATTTGGTCTTAATTCAGTAAAATACTTTTATAGGAGTTCTAGAACACAGTGGAACCTACTCTAAACAAATTATACTTCAACCCCTGTCTTGTTCAGTGGAAGTTAGACCACCAGGAAGGTGGTCTAAGAAATAAGGATTCCTTATATTCTTCCTAGAAAAATAAAGATTTTTTTTTTTTTTTGATTTTTTTTTTAACACAAAAGCATGGAATCGCTGTGGGTTTGGGAGTTCTGGACTACTGTCCTATTTCGCCAAAGGTCACTTGTGACATCTTGGGAAATAACTTAAAACAACCATCAGCTACCTGAGCTTTTCTGGGAATTGGTGACCTGCCAGGTAATGGAAGTCTTAGTGTCACCTCTGTTTTAATTCTGTTTTTGCCTTCCCTTTACTCAAATCAGAGATGCTGATGAAACAAAAGAATGGATAGAGGAGAAGAATCAAGCATTAAATACAGACAACTATGGACATGACTTGGCCAGTGTGCAGGCTCTGCAGCGCAAACACGAAGGCTTCGAGAGAGACTTGGCAGCTCTTGGAGACAAGGTGAGATTGCAAGGACAAAACCAAGAGCTTTCATTTTATCTAGCAGAAATGATGGAGCTACAGAAAAGATTCTTTCTGCCTTCATTGTGTTTATTTCCCTTTCTCTAATTCTAGGTGAATTCTCTTGGTGAAACTGCCCAGCGTCTGATCCAGTCGCATCCAGAATCTGCTGAAGATCTCCAGGAAAAATGTACTGAGTTGAATCAGGCTTGGAATAGTCTGGGAAAACGTGCTGACCAGCGCAAAGAGAAGCTTGGAGATTCTCACGACCTGCAGCGTTTCCTCAGTGACTTCAGGTAAAGATGCTATCCCTCTCCTCCCCAATTCCTCTTCTGGTATATTATTGTTCCACAGGGGTATTTCTGGGGAGGGTTCAAAAAAAAGGACTGTTTTTCCTGTTCTGACTTATTTTGATGGAGAGAGAGAAAAATTCTCTATTAATGTATGTTCACAGGGACCTTATGTCTTGGATCAATGGAATCCGGGGCCTGGTCTCCTCAGATGAACTTGCAAAGGATGTGACCGGAGCTGAAGCTTTATTGGAAAGGCACCAGGTATGTGAAAGATAAGTGTGTATCGTAAACATCAACAAATGCTTCTTCTGACACTTTCCAGTTACAGTTCCAAAAATAGATCAGTTCCAGCTCTGCTGTCTATTTATTTAATAATGCGTCTCTGTACCTTGCAGGAACACCGCACGGAAATAGATGCAAGGGCTGGCACCTTCCAGGCATTTGAACAGTTTGGGCAGCAGCTTCTGGCTCACGGACACTATGCCAGCCCAGAGATCAAGGAGAAACTGGATATTCTAGAGCAAGAACGAACAGACCTGGAGAAGGCCTGGGTCCAGCGCAGAATGATGCTAGACCAGTGCCTAGAACTACAGGTAATGTGCTGCATTTCTTAAAAAATCCAAAATAATTCCTCCTTTCATAAGACAGTTTATTCTTTCATAGTGACAAGCAGTGCTCTTGCTCTGTCTTTCTCATGCTTTGGAGTTTTTTTCTCCCTAGCTGTTTCATCGGGACTGTGAACAAGCTGAAAACTGGATGGCTGCCCGAGAGGCTTTCCTAAATACAGAAGATAAAGGAGATTCCTTAGACAGCGTGGAGGCGCTCATCAAGAAACATGAAGATTTTGATAAGGCAATCAATGTCCAGGTGAGGAGCGTAGCTAAAGCAAGGCTAAAATAGTTTAGTCTTTCTTAGGCAGGTTATTAGCAAAAAAAGCTTATTGTAAAAGAAAGCTGCCTACTTCTATTGAGAGATCATACTGCTGTAGCTTAAAGTCCAAAAGATACTTTTTTCGTAAATGCCACGGATGAAAGATGTTCTGAAGTCGAAATCTCCAGTCCTGTAGAAGACAGACTTTCTTCATAGAGTCACATTTACAATAATGTATATTTAAAGAAGAAAATAAAAACCCTTGTTCCATTCCAGACCCTACTCATCATTTGACTTTAAGAAATCACAATTCTGATTCATGGCTTCTGTTTTTAATAGGAAGAGAAAATTGCTGTCTTGCAGTCCTTTGCTGACCAGCTGATCTCTGCTGATCACTACGCAAAAGGAGTCATTGCGAGCAGGCGCAATGAGGTTCTGGACAGGTCAGTATTGCCCCGTTTCAGGGATGCAGATCCCGACTGAGAGACAATGCTCTTTGGCAACATTTTGTAGCTGTTAAACGTGATGCCATGTGCAGTCCTTGTTTTTCATTCAATGTACGTATTTAATTACATACAGGTGGCTTCGTCTGAAAGCTCAAATGATTGAGAAGAGGTCAAAGCTGGGAGAGTCTCAGACACTCCAGCAGTTCAGTCGTGATGTGGATGAAATAGAAGCTTGGATCAGTGAAAAGCTCCAGACTGCAAGTGATGAGTCATATAAGGATCCTACAAATATCCAGGTGAATATGATTCTCAGCTCAAAAAATCAAAATACAAAGTTTAACTTTGCAAAGCATACACTGGTTTGAAAAAATGTAGTTGGGAATTCTCATTCAGTGATAAGAGTTATACGCCATGTTGGACATGGGCTCCCTTTAACAAGGAGAAAATGGAAGTTACATTATGCATGAAAGGAGACCCAAAATAGAACTCACTTGGTAATTATTGATGCAGATAATTAATAAGATATGTGGTATCTGCAGCAGCAATTTGCCTGAAGAAACCCCTCAGTAGCTATTCTGTCTTTCTCCCAGCATCTAGATAATGAAGTGAGGAAATGGAGTTCTTGGGTCTCATCTCTGTCTTACGTTCTAAAATGTGACGTCTCATTTATTTTTCAGTATTAAGGAATAACTGATTAAAGTTACCACTTATGTTTTAATACTGGTTTATGAGGTAGTATGAATGCACTGAACTACTTCTCTCAATCTGTTTTATAGCTTTCCAAACTGCTGGTAAGTAGTTTGGACTAGCCCTGGTATGTGAATTTGTTTTCCTTCTCTAGCTTATGTGTGAGCACAAGGCCTGGTTGCACTCTGTTGCTCCATCCATCAGTTCATGCAATCTCTTTATTTTCTATTAATTCTTGACCTACATCCAGGTACAGCTGTTGATCTTCATGTTATGGGTGTGGCTTTTTTGTTAATGCCTATTCAGCATCGTTTATTTATGTCTTCATTTTGCAGGTGTTCTGCATGATCTGTTTAATTTGTGGTGCATTAGTGATGTAGTTCGGGGATTTTTAGGAGTTAACCCGTGGAAAAAATGGGTTTCTTTCCTCCTGTTTCAGAAATGTGGCTATCGAGCCTGTTTGGATCTGGAGTGCTGATGATTTAACACACGTAAAATGCCAGTTCTGTTGGCTTGCGTTTGTAGAATCAAATACTGAAGATGGAGGATTCAATAAAATGATAGAACTAGATGGCTTAGCTCTTGCAGCAGTAGCACAGAATGAATAATAGGGAAGGAACACTCCAGAAAAAGATACGCACCAGATGGAAAGCTGACAGGACTTATAAAAATCCAAGCAGTGGAGTAAAATGAGGATATATGGAAGGAGAAGACAGAACAAAGAAAGGGGAAGCTGACTAGAGTAGGAAAGGAAAAAGTCATTGTTTGTCACTTTAGGCTGTGGTACATGAAATTTTTATATTAAACCATTTATATTGGCTGGGATTTGTTGGGGGTGAACAGTTCGCAAAATGAAGCAGTTCATGCAGAATTTCTCATGCCAGCGCTATAGTATTTTCCATCTTTTATTTTTAATCTAACATTTCCTTTCGTTCCATTCTCTCAGGGCATTGTATCCCCATGTCCATTGTTACTAGCATTTCCAGTTAATACTTGTAAATTCTGTCTTGTCATTTTTGTGCTATTGTTATCTTCCTGGTGGGTGGATGGATCATGTATATATGAGAGAGAACTGCATATTTCCTCCCACACCAAGGCTCCTATTGTTCTCATGGTGCTCTCAACTCAGCAGAGAAAAAAAAAATTAACAAATAATTCAGTTGGTTTTTTATAGAGGTTTTTGGTTGTTAATTCATTATTTGAATGTATAATGTGGCCGTGTATGACTTTGACTAAGATCAAAACTATGCAGAAAGCAGACAGGCTGCAGCAGTGATTTAATTTAATTGCCTATAGATTAGGAAGGGGAATAGAAATTTGTGAAATTACTATAGGAGTAGAAAGGATGATCTCCTGAGCTGCTTCTTAGGGTATGTACCACTGCTGCTTTTCAAGGGTGATGGCATTGAAAATGAGGAAGCTTTACTCGAGTAACAGCTAAGCTTAATGCAAGGAATGCTGCGGGGACATCTCTGAAATGCAGGAGGTGTTGCCCGAGTTACACATATCAGCACACTGGCAGTTCTGCTGTGTTAAAGCTTGGTGGTTACACAGATTAATGAGAGTTACTATTTGAGTGAGCAATAAGTATTCTTACTGAGAGAGAGAACTTCTCAGATCAGGCTATACACAGACCCCTTTATGTATGTCGACAGCTCTGGTGCTGTCCTCTCAGCCCATGAGAACAATTTAGGAGCCTTCTGTCCAGTCTCTGACAGTTTTGCTTTTGTCTTGTTCAGAGCAAGCACCAGAAGCACCAGGCCTTTGAAGCTGAGCTCCACGCCAACGCAGATCGCATCCGCGGGGTCATCGACATGGGGAACTCGCTGATCGAAAGAGGAGCCTGTGCCGGCAGCGAGGATGCTGTGAAGGTACAACAGGGCTTAGAAGATTTGCTTAGGTTTTGCTTTGAGAAGTGTTTAGATAATTGGGGGAGGACAGCATCCCTCAAAAACAAATCTTGTTGTATAGAAGCTTTTCTATTTTAATTATGCAGTAGAAATCGGGGTAATAGTTCTGCTTCGTTCTCAAAGGTGAGAAGTTTTCTGATCCGATGATCAGGATGTAAAAGTTGAACTGATTTATGGCCAGGCAGCGTGGAGCAGCGACTGTGTAATTTGCGTATCTGGAATCGGCAGCCAAACTTGTACCTTCTTCTGGTTTTGCATTTTTCAGAACTTATGTTTTTAGTTTGTTGCATTTATCTTTTCCATTTTCTAACAGGCACGCCTGGCTGCCCTGGCTGACCAGTGGCAATTCCTGGTACAGAAATCAGCGGAGAAGAGTCAGAAACTGAAGGAAGCTAATAAGCAACAGAATTTCAATACTGGAATTAAGGACTTTGATTTCTGGCTTTCAGAGGTAACTGAGATTTGGATTATTCACTTGCAAGACTTGTTTTTCTAAGTTTTTTATTCCCTTTGCTGATGTTAGATTTTTGTGGAGCACAGTCCACCTTTGAGCAAGACAGATTTATTTTGAAAAAAATCCTTATTGCAACTAAAATTCTTGTGGATGTTTTCCTGTTACTATTTATATACAATACTGTGAGAAGAAGCATATTTGCATATAATCTGTTAGGAACTGATCAGGTGATTAGGCAAAAGTTTATTCATGCTGTGGAAAATTGAGGAGAGAACTAATTTGCACGGTTTTAAAGACAGTCATGGTTGTGAGATTACAACTCGGTTCTTCATCCCCTTTTTTCTTCCCCACGCACAGGTGGAGGCTTTGTTGGCATCTGAAGACTATGGGAAGGACTTGGCATCAGTTAACAACCTTCTGAAGAAACACCAGTTACTGGAAGCTGATATATCTGCTCATGAGGTACTGCTTTCTCTTTTAGTTTTGGAAGATAAATCAGAGTAATCAGTGAATTCTACAGATGCCACTTCAATACATGCTGCAGTCATAGACCTGCTGAAACACGATTCCTTAATAAAAAACTGTGCTGACTCTGCACAGCAGTTGGATTATGATTTTTATACTGACATAACAAACGCAGAAATGAGATCCAAGCAATTCACACACTTTTTCACCCACCTTTCCAGGATCGTCTGAAGGACCTGAACAGTCAGGCTGACAGTTTGATGACCAGCAGCGCTTTCGATACGTCCCAAGTAAAGGACAAACGTGAGACCATTAATGGGCGCTTCCAGAGGATTAAGAGCATGGCAGCTGCCCGCCGGGCGAAGCTGAACGAGTCCCACCGTTTGCATCAGTTTTTCCGCGATATGGATGATGAGGAGTCCTGGATCAAGTGTGTATTTCGGAATACAGGCTCTGGCAAGGGGGTTATGTGCTCACTGCCAGCCTGCTAACAACATTCATAGTCTGTAGTACGGTTTTATAACTTGCCTTTTCCACAAGTCTGCGTCTCTACAAGAAATCACTTTTGCCCCACATTCAAGGAAAACTGTTCTCAAAAATGGCCTCAGCACTACTTTGGGTGTAACTTCTTATCTACAGGGCTTTTTTGCTCAAACTCCAAGACGAAAAGCTCTGTGCCGGAAAAAGTAATGCTTTAGACCTGGACCAGATAACTGAAATTTGACTCTAGTCTTTTTGGGAAAGCTCCTAGCAAAAATTCAAACTTTACTTTTTCGGTTTGAAGTACTTTAAGTGTTCTAGCCCTCATCTAGCTCTTTCTGTATTGGTGTTAGTATCTTGGGAGGAGGGCGAGAAGTGAGCCTGATAGAAGTTTTTCAGATATAGAGTGCTATTTTTGTTATGCTTGTAAAATAAAAACCAGAATTGGACAGAAGCAGGTAAACCTTACAAAAGGAAGAAAACAATACAGAGAAGCTCCGTTCTTCAGAGAGAAATGATAGGCCCTCTGTGGCTTGCTTTCCCCCACACGTTAACTCCTGAACATGCTGCCGGAAGCAGCTGCCGTTTGCTGATAACTCACGTACACAACTTCTTACATCCAAGATTTTTGTGCTCTGTGGAGCATTTCCTTATCTGCAGTCAGTTTGACCTATAGAAGTAATTTCAAATTTTTTCTTTCTCTCTTCTCTCTTGAACGTAGAGAGAAGAAACTGTTGGTTAGCTCAGAGGACTATGGCAGAGACCTCACCGGTGTGCAGAACCTCAGGAAAAAACACAAGCGCTTAGAAGCAGAATTAGCTGCCCATGAACCTGCTATCCAGGTAAACCTCTCTCCTTGACAGGTTTCTCTGTAGTTACTTACAGAGATGTTGCTATCTCGCTTGTTTGTGGCACGTATGAAAGCCAGAAATAGGTTTGTTTGGAATCCAAACAGACTACGTAAGAAGGGAGCAAGTGATGTTCCTCTAATGGTGTGTCTCACTGCTTTGCAGGGTGTTCTAGACACTGGGAAGAAGCTTTCAGATGATAACACGATTGGAAAGGAGGAGATACAGCAGAGACTGGCCCAGTTTGTGGATCACTGGAAAGAGTTAAAACAGTTGGCAGCTGCTAGGTGTGTGAGACGTGTTTTTGTAAAGTTCAATATTAATTAAAAGCGTTACATAGACTCATAATGACCAGATTTACTGAGTTTCAGGCTTTTAGGATGTGGGTCATTAGTCAGTAATGGGATGTAATAGCACGTGTCACTGATGACAGGCTCTGGAGACTATTGAAAAGAGTTTTAGTGATAACATTCCATAGTAGAAACATGAGGTTTCTGCCTCTTTTATTGAGGTGTGCTGTGTTTAGGCTTTTCTTGCACCAGTTGGAAACCATAGACTTGAAATTAACTTGCCTTAATCCACTTATCAGGGTGTTCTGAGTAGAAGCTGTTGGGAGAAAATGATTCATTTTAGTCCTTCAGTAGCTGCAGGATTTGTGGCCTAGAGCTAGAGATACCACAGGCGGCTGCTGGAGGAGTGAAGTGTGAATGATTGTGCCTTTAGGGTTCAGTCTCCGAACATTCTTAGGTTTTCTGCTGCTGTAATTTGTTTTTACATTTTATATCTTAAAGCTGTAGGGCAACACTGGGGCTAATTTTATCTTTCTTTCCCTTACAGGGGTCAGCGTTTAGAGGAGTCTCTGGAGTACCAGCAGTTCGTAGCAAATGTTGAGGAAGAAGAAGCCTGGATCAATGAGAAGATGACATTAGTAGCCAGCGAGGATTATGGGGACACCCTCGCTGCCATCCAGGTATGGAGTACGCTGTCAGCTCTTTGTTCTTGTTGCGTTATTGTTCGTTAGAGCTTAACAAACCTTTTCTTTAACTGTCTTTCCAATTTAGAGGTTATCGTTGGTCCCTTTTGAAGGCCTATATTGTAAAAAAAACATGAATTAATTTTATAAAAGCATTTCAAGTATGTTACTTCATGTAGAAACAATGCAAAACTTTGCATCTCTTGACCTCTGATGGACAGTCCTGGTTCAATCAAAGGGCTGAATTATATTGGAAGTCAATATCAGTCTCCTTTTGTCCACAGAAAACCCACAAGTTGTGCAAACCAGCTAAGATTAATAGTTTTTCTCAGAAAAAGTTTACACTAGCTGGTTTATAACAATAAATAATTATTTTTATTATTTTTAATAAGTGATGAGAAATTATTTTAAAAAGCAACTGTGTCTCGTATTCGCAGGGCTTGCTGAAAAAGCACGAAGCATTTGAGACTGATTTTACTGTCCACAAAGACAGAGTGAACGATGTTTGTGCTAACGGAGAGGATCTCATTAAAAAGGTGAGCATAAACTGGTAAAGAAAAATAAACCTTCAAAAGCTGCCCAGGACATCTTCATGTCAGTTACTCTTCTTTGAGGACTGATTTGTCATCTCTTTGAAAAGAGCTCTTACTCATGTTTTGCGGCTGAATAAGCTGCTGGTATTAACTGCTTTCAAAGCTATTTCTTGTACGTTGAGAAGAAAACCTTTCAGTTGAAGTCCTTGCATCTGTCAGGATGCCTTGGAAGACCTTAATATCATACGTGTGCTTTTTTTTTTTCTCCTGTAACATAGAACAATCACCACGAGGAGAACATTACTGCCAAGATAAAGGGCCTCAGAGGCAAGGTGTCAGATCTGGAGAAAGCAGCAGCTCAGAGGAAAGCCAAATTGGATGAGAACTCTGCCTTCCTCCAGTTCAATTGGAAAGCAGATGTAGTGGAGTCATGGATAGGTATGTCCTATACTGGGGCACCGTACCCTGGCACAAACAAACAGAAATTCTCCTTCATTTCCAAAGATCTCAAGTAGCTTCTTGCTCGTTGTTATAAAAAGTAGACCTAGACCCGAAGTAATCAGCAGTGCTGTACCTGATTTATGCTTCTGGGGTAACCCTATTTGGAATAGGGGGAACGTTTGAGATAGGTTGACATTTTTACTGAATTTGTTTCATTTTCCAGGCGAGAAGGAAAACAGTCTGAAGACAGATGATTATGGACGTGACCTCTCTTCTGTACAAACGCTACTCACCAAACAGGTTAGTGCTAACGCTGCTGCCACCCCGTAAGTGGTGGAGAGAACAGGGCAACTCTTCTGGAATACACAAGAATCTAGTATTTATGTGTGAAATACATGCATGATATTGGAATGGTTAAATAAAAATACAATCTAAAATGTTTTCTTTTTCTTTTAATGCTTCAGGAAACTTTTGACGCTGGACTTCAGGCTTTCCAGCAGGAGGGAATTGCAAACATCACTGCACTGAAAGACCAGCTACTGGCAGCCAAACACATCCAGTCAAAGGCCATTGAGGCTCGGCACGCGTCCCTGATGAAACGCTGGAATCAGCTGCTTGCTAATTCTGCTGCCAGGAAAAAGAAACTCCTGGAGGCTCAGGAGCATTTCAGAAAGGTAAGTGGCCAAACCACAGGGCTACAAAAATCTAATTGTGCTCTTTGAAAGAACTCATACAATGCTTGTAACTGCTGCAGCTTTTTCACTTGTGGCTGATGATTATGGAGACCCTAGAGACTTGTCTTAAGAATTTGAGATGTTTGCAAGAAATAAGTATTAAAAGCATTGCAAGAAATAAATATTAAAGGCAAACCATCACTGATGCATGTTATTCCAGATCAACTTGTACGGAATATTTGCATTGCTGCATAACTGACCAGCTGGATTGTTTTCTCTTGTCAAGGTTGAGGATCTGTTCCTGACTTTTGCTAAGAAGGCATCTGCTTTCAACAGTTGGTTTGAGAACGCTGAAGAGGACTTGACAGATCCTGTGCGCTGTAACTCACTGGAAGAAATCAAAGCACTGCGAGAAGCTCATGACGCTTTCCGTTCCTCACTTAGCTCTGCCCAGGCTGACTTCAACCAGCTGGCAGAGCTCGATCGCCAGATCAAGAGCTTCCGTGTAGCCTCCAACCCATACACGTGGTTTACTATGGAGGCTCTTGAAGAAACCTGGAGGAATCTGCAGAAAATTATCAAGGCAAGTCAGACAGAGAGAGACTCTCTTCGTAGTTTATGGACTTTAGAGTCTTTCCTGGAAATTGCTCTCCAAGATAATCAGTACAAGAGTTTGTCGCTACACTACAGATTGAAATATCTCAAAATTAGGGGGCAAAGAAAAAATCCATTAGCTATAAATTTGTTCTCGTAGTCTTCCATTTGCGGTCTTTCAAAAGACAAAGCACTTGTCCCTCGCTTCCAAACTATAAAATGTTTAATGTCCACGTAAAGGGACAACAGTAAAGTAACTGCTGGTTCAATTCCAGTTCTCAAAACTTCAGTAGGAGTGTTCTGTGTTGTCACCTCAGATGATTTTGTCTAGATACCCAGGAGACTCTTGAGCCCTCAGTCTTGTTTTGAGCGTCAGACCTGTGCTGCTCTGAACAGCTGGACAGCTCGTAGTTTGGGGGTTTTACTACAGGATGAGGACAATCACGTTATTTCTCTGTTTGAAATGATTTCTGTTCATTTCTCAGGAACGTGAATTGGAGCTGCAGAAGGAACAGCGAAGGCAGGAAGAAAATGACAAACTGCGGCAGGAATTTGCTCAGCATGCTAATGCTTTCCACCAGTGGATTCAGGAGACCAGGTACAGTTTGTCTTTGCAGGAGCTGCCCTTGGAGAACTCCTCAGCCAGTATTTGTATCCACCCTCCATCTCTTTGGTCTGTTGAAGTTGTAAATGTCTCCTGCTGGAAAACAGCTACTCAGGGCTTCTTCAGTTCCTGCAGCTGGGATTTGAGGGAGGCCCTGTTAGCCACAGGGAGGAGGAGAGCCCTGAAACACCAGACTTTAAAAACATTTCTGCTTCTGAATGAATTTTCCTGCAGTAATTCCAGTTATCCAGGACTTCACTCTTCTCCAGTTGCTCCTGAACTAGTCTGCAGTTCAGCTGGGGGTGGGGAACAAGTAGCTTGAAGCAGAGTGTGTGAAATGCCGGTGGCGGTTCTGTTAATGCTCCTTTTGTATTGAGCAGTAAATTAGAAATCTCTCTAGAATTTCAACAGAAGCCATTAAAAAGCTTGAGACTACTTTGTAATGACTTACCCAGGGTGCTGTCTAATGATATCCTTGCCCAGGGCGAGGGATTAAAGGTTTTAACAACTGCATTAGAAATAAAAAATCTTAAGGTCGAGAATTGCAGTGAGCTGAAGAGCATGTTTGTAGAAAACAGAGGTGACGGTGCTCAGACAGTGCTGTTGGCCAGTGCTGACGCTCTCGGGTTGTGGTTCAGAGGGGGTGAGTTCTGGTTTCATGTGATCCTGTGATTCTCTGTCTCTCTGTGTTTACAGATAGTTCTGTATGTGTCTTCATGAAACAATGAAATATAAATATGATTTTTAACTTTTTGATGTTTGCTTCCCACCCGAATCTCTGTCCCTCTCTTACTGTCTTGTCTCTGTCCTGCTGCCTGATGTTTGGATCTTCACATTCCACAGGACTTACCTGCTAGATGGGTTAGTATTGAATTTTATATCCTTAAACGTTTGGTGGTGTGTTCTCCTCCGTCTGCGTGTTTTCTTCTCTCGCTACATTGCTTGTGAAAGCTGCGCTGCAACCCCTTTTATTTGAAAAGAGCAATCCTAGGCTGAGGTGCATGGACAGAGGAAACAAAATTTTGCCGTAGATTCAGTAGAAACATAACAATTTCCTAGTCAAAAGCAGAAGAAATTGGGGTAGCCAATGGGAAGTGAATGGGTAGCCACTGGCGTACCATGGAAGTCCTAACTTTTGTCCTTGCTTTCTCTGAGGGCTTGCCCAAGAAAAGGCTCTTACTCTGATGAGATACATGAGAAATAGAATAGTCTGCCTTTGGGAAAGAGCTGCCATTCCTACTTTCCCAGCATTCAGAGACTTGCTTAGTGAAATAAACTCTTTTATAACTGTTCTCAAAGCTCCAAAGCATTGACCGTTTCTGGTAAGGAGGAGGGAAGAGTCCTATGAAGAGGCTTCACTGAAATTACGTGTCTTCAAACCCTGCAGTATGGCAAATACAAACTGCCCGTTCGTTAATCTGCTGCATGACCGTACCCCAGAAAGATTATGTTCTTGACAGCCAAAACCTGCCAGGAGGACCCCACAGGCGGTCTGGGTCTGGGTTTGCAGGTGGTTGGACGTCCGCTGGTTTAAGTCCACTTTGTGTCTGTGGGGGTAGTTCCTGATGAGGACCCAGGCTGGTCATTCGTCAAGGAGTGGAAAGGAAATAATAAGATCTTTAAATGTCTCCAGACTGTCAAACCCTCTGAGAGTGTCTCTGTCCATTTAAATTTCTTCAGTATTAGGAGTCTGCAGCACAATGGGAGCTTTGTAATAAGGCACAGTGTAAAATGCTAACGAACGGTGTCCGGGCCTGGTCAGCGGCCTGTGTGTCAGCCCTGGGTAAAGTGCTGGAGAGGAGGCCGGGCCTTCCTCACAAAGAGAGAAAAAAGGCTTTTCATAATAAAAGGGTGGAATCTTCGCTGATAACTGTGCTTTTTATTGGCTCTGTAATGATCACAGCATCCTTGTTCTGCTGTTTCTGCCAGATAAAAATAATTTGCCCCATTTTTAATGGAACCGAGCAGATTTTCCTGGAACGGATGCTGAATTCTCCGCTCCTTTGTAAGGCAGTGTTGTAGATTAGTTCTGGTACCCAAGAACGAGCGAACAGAAAGGAGCCATTTACGAAAAGACGTAGGGTCAGAGTTGGAGATCACCCTGCCAAGCGCTTTTGTTGAACCAATTACCAGGAGGCCGCTGATATGCCGGGCAGAGCTTGTCCTTAATTCCGCATGAATAGATTAAAAACGCAGATTTAGCTCCGGCGTTGGCCTTCCTTGGCAAGAGGGCAGGCAGAGCCTCAGGGAAGTTTCAAGACGAGAGTTGCCGTGCGCACACCATGCTTTTCAGCGACCCGGAGCTGCTTGTGTGCACCCAGCACTGCCGGGAGGGAGAAGAATTTGGAGTTTAGGAAGAAGAACGCCTTTAAAGAATCTGTAGATGAGTTAACTGCAAGGCTTCAATTCGTCTCTTAGCGAGACTCACTTTTTTGTGATTTACACAAAAATAATAACAGATTATTTTTGCGTATGTGCAACTGGCGTTTGAATAATTTTCTTTCATTAAGCACTTGCTTTTGTTTGCTGCAAGGTGGTGCTGGCTTGGAGTGTGGCTCCACTGCAGTGGCCGTTTTTGGGTGTGTTCTTTCCTCTGTTCTTTTTCTCCCTTTTGGAATTTACTTGATTTCTTTTCTTTGACTAGCATAGCATATCGTCGTGTCATTCGTGTCTATCAGTATGAAGTTGGGGATGATCTATCTGGAAGGTTTTTTCCTCTTATTTTCTTACTTCACTTTGGTTTTCAAATGCACCCTTTAATTCCAAGGCTCGCTTCCCTTCCGACTAACTCTCATGGCTTAGAGATGCTTGGAGGTTTGTTTCCCTGTTGACTCTTTCCGTGACACAGCTGGTTCCCAGTTTCCTGCGCAGGGTTCTGGGCGTGCGCTTCATCTCTTAGATGTGTGTTGAACCCGAACCTTAACCCTGTGGTGAGAAACACCCAGACCTTTGGTGCGTTTTCATTGCTACAGAGTGATTCAGCGCTTGAAACCCCCTTCTTGGGAAGCTCAAAAGCACGTAGGGTAGATTTCAGTGGGGATGAAAACCCAGTTTTAGTGGCTTTAAATACCAATGACTTAAGTTTTAGGAACTTAAATGCGACAGGGTCAAAGGTGAGGACAGCCCACCTGCACGGCTGCCCCTCTGCAGCCCATTCAGTGTGAACTCTCCCTGTACGTGTTGGAAGGACAGAGGAAACGCTGCGGCTTAAAGGTTTCACTGAATTTTTTAGAGTTGGAAGGGACCATAAAGATCATCTAGTCCAACTCCCCTGCCGAAGCAGGATTGCCCAGAGCATGTCAGAGCATGTTACTCAGGACTGCATCCAGGCGGGTCTTGAAAATCTCCAAAGAAGGGGACTCCACAACCTCCCTGGGCAGCCTGTTCCAGGGATCTTGGGATCTTCAGGGGGGAAAAAAAGCAGCATCCAGAGACTGCCCGTAGCTGGTCCGTGTGCACTAGGTCTCGGAGGCCATCGCTGCAGTGGGGGCTGCGGGGTGCCTAGAAGCTCCATGTGGAAATCGGACTGAGGAACGGCCGTGCCTCAGTTTCTCTGGGTGCAGGGATGGGAGAGGTGGGGTGGGAAAGACAACTCTCCACCAGCTGCTGCTGTGTAGGAGAGGGCTATAGTTTTCTGCACGGATTATGCTATATTAAGATTGCTTTTAAACCAAACCAGTAGTTTTCAAGGTCTTTTTCCCCCATTTTATCCCCACGTAACACACCTCTGTACCTTCCTGGCGAATAGAGCCCATCTCCAGTGAATCACCTGTAGTTGGCGTGTGCGTGTGTGTGCGGGGCACGGTGGGGTGGGGGGGGACTGCACTACGTCTAATTTCATCAGGTCCAGTAAAGCGAGCGCTTTGGATCTGGCATGAAGTGTGGCTGCTGATCACGTTGCCTTTCAAATGGGGCTAGAAATTAACTATATAAAGAAATAAGAACCAAACAAGACGTAAACGTGTCGGTCTGAAATAGGATGAGTCAGAATAAACGCAACACCAAAAAAAAAATAGTGTTTAAATATCTACAAGAGGATAATACTTCTGTAAGGATTTTTAATTTCGAGGAAGGACTGTTAATTTCAAGCCCCACCTGCCATTTTTTATGGGATAAGTGCGCGCTCTCACTGTGGTTCTGTGTTTAGGTCTTGCATGGTGGAGGAATCGGGAACACTGGAATCACAGCTGGAAGCCACTAAAGTAAGCGATGCTCAGCTATTGCTGAAACACCTTTCCCAGCTCAGGAACACAGGGTGGGAATGGAAATGCATGTAATTATATGATAAAATCGTAATTGATTTTACACATTTTGAGTACTGAGGAGACTTTTGGGATTACCTATTTACATATCTGATGTCTACTTATATCACAAGCCATTTAACTGCCATCTGATGTAGTTTTCCTTTTTGTCCTTTTTTCTGAATGAGCGGGGAAGGGCAGGTCGGATACAGGATTTTCAGCACATTTCCTAATAAGAGGGGTTTTTGTCTCAAGAATTGGTTTGCGAGCCCTCTTGGTTTCCAGTACCGTGCATGAAGAGAAACATTGTTTTGAGTACTATTTTACAAATCCCAGTAGAAGAAGAAGAGTTATAACCCTTCCTCCCTGCCAGCCTGTGTTCTAACTTTTAACTCCTAAGGGTTTGTTGGTTTTTTTTACACTCCTTGATTTTTCTCCTCTCCCCTCCTTCCTAACAGCGCAAGCACCAGGAGATCCGAGCTATGAGGAGCCAGCTGAAGAAGATTGAGGACCTTGGGGCAGCCATGGAAGAGGCCCTTATCTTGGACAACAAATACACAGAGCACAGCACGGTGGGGCTGGCGCAGCAGTGGGACCAGCTCGACCAGCTGGGGATGAGAATGCAGCACAACCTGGAGCAGCAGATCCAAGCTCGGTACTGCCCAACCCTCCTGCAGCGTAAAGGGGGATGGAAGAGGGGAGACCCATCTGCCTGTGTCTGAAAACAAACCTCCCGCGCTCCGTGTTAATGAGTCTCCTGTGCTCTGACGAATGGGCGCAGTGAGGCTGGGAATCCCCACCACCTCCTGGCTCTCTTCAGAGGGATAAAGTTACCGGTTTTGGAAATAGTTCCCGTTGGCCATTAGCAATGGCAGGAGCCGGCCCCATCCCCGGAGGGGTTCAAGACCAGGCTGGACGGAGCTTTGAGCAACCTGGTCTGGTGGGAGGTGTCCCTGCCCAGGGCAGGGGGGTTGGAACTCAATGACCTTTAAGGTCCCTTCCAACCCAAACCATTCTATGATTCTATCTTAGAGGAATTGATTTATTCCATTGAGCCGTGGGGATGTAATGTATTGTTTGCTCGTTTCTCCTCGCCTGCTGCTGCATTCGCTGGCTTGGGACAGACGGACTCCAGCAGAGTTCTGCAGTTCAGGAACTGTTCATGAGCTTTTTGGTTCTTCCTTTTCAGAAACACGACCGGAGTCACCGAGGAGGCCCTGAAGGAGTTCAGCATGATGTTCAAGTGAGTGGCAGGGAACGCGTGCCAGAGGAATGCTCCCGAGATATGTCTGGCGCACGGATGGCTCCTGTTCACGGGATTCTCTGGCCGATTGTGTTTGTAGCTCCTTTGTTGCCTGCCCGGTTTGTGCTGAGCTCTCTGATCCCTGCCAGATGGCAGGAGCCTGCAGGGACACCCGCTGCTGGCTGGGTGCAGCCACGGCCGCACCAGAGCCTCTGCTGGGCACAGTGGGGTAGGAACTGGGAGCACCAATGAATTCCAGCTGCCAGTGTAGCCATTTTTGAATGCTTTTCAAGCAAAGTAAAGAATTTGTCCTCACGTTTATGTATGTTAGATAGGGACTGTTTGCTGAGTTGCTGATTTGCCCAGAGTAGGGGCTGGTTATAATCTGTTCTAGTTTTCAGCCCAGCGTGTAGCTTTCGGTCAGATACTCAACAACGGACACTTAAAAAAAAATATGGGGTTTGTTTTTATGTTTTTAGGCACTTTGATAAGGACAAATCTGGACGACTTAATCACCAGGAGTTTAAGTCTTGCTTGCGCTCTCTCGGCTACGACCTGCCCATGGTTGAGGAAGGAGAGCCAGACCCAGAGTTTGAGTCTATTCTTGACACTGTGGATCCCAACAGGTGAGTGGGTTGGACCTTTTATTCTTACATTGCAAAATACCCGTATTCTTTGGGGAGTTTGGCTGGAAGGTCTCTCACACGCTGTGAGCTTCCTTCTGCTGGGAAGAAGCTATGGTTGTTTTCACAACAATTCCATCTAAAAGAGTCTTTATGAAGGTGAGACTGATGCTCACGAAGACGAAATTCCCTTTAGAAAATGATCTGGTGTTGACAGTCTTCTGCACTAAGACTCACTCCTCTGGGGAGGGTTGCGAAGGGCTGTGCTCGGGTGTTACTGGACGGCAGCGCTCACAGGCTGTGTTTCACCGGCAGGGATGGACACGTCTCGCTGCAGGAGTACATGGCGTTCATGATCAGCAGGGAAACGGAGAATGTGAAATCCAGCGAGGAGATCGAGAGCGCTTTCCGCGCCCTCAGCTCGGAGGGGAAGCCATACGTGACCAAGGAGGAGCTCTACCAGGTGCGTGCTGGTTGGGGCCCAACAGGGAGGAACAGAGGGAGGCTTTTTGGTTACAGACTGTTCACAAGGACCAGCACTAGTTGCTTGGAGGTTCATGTCACTGCAGTTGAGTCAGTTCTGAACCCGCAGAGGAGAGGTGTCCTCAGCAGCAAACAGAGATGACGGTAACAGCCCTACCCAGCTGCTTTCTTGGCTCTACAGGGGAAGAGGAAAAGCTCTAACTGCCAAAGAACTACTCGGGTTGAGTAAAACAAGAGCCACTCAAAGCCCTGGGAAGGGGGTGCCTTTACTGTGTCCGTCCTCAGAAACTCATGCTTTCCTTGAATCACTTGGAGACTAGAGGGAGATGTTTCTCCAGACAGTGATTCAAAGGAGAAACTTAAGCCTACGCTCAGACAGTATGAACATCTCCTCCCTCTCACGGCCCTGCCAAGGCAGCAAGTTTTTCCTGTCTGAATCCCACCAGCTGGCAGAGAAATAAAGAGGTTGCACAGCTTCCTCCTATCACTTACCTCTTCTGCCTTCTCTTTGGTGGGAAGACTCGGGTCAGAGCTCCCAAGCCTCAACCAAACAGTGCGAACAGCCAAGAGCGTTTCTGCGCCGGGCGCAGTTCTGCTGCTCTGGCTTCTGCCCCGAGCTGTGCCCCCGGGGACGGGAGGGATCCTTGTGAGCGCCCCATCCCCAGCCTCCCCGTGCCCATCTCCACCTCCTCGTCTCCTTGTCTTTCAGAACCTGACCCGGGAACAAGCCGATTACTGCATTTCTCACATGAAGCCCTACATGGACGGCAAGGGCAGAGAACTTCCTTCTGCCTACGACTACATAGAATTTACGCGTTCACTCTTTGTGAATTGATCTAAAACACTAGTACCAAAAGATGCAAAGAACATGCTCACGTTTGCTGGCTGTAGCTCTGCATGTGTCTCCCTCTCTCTCTCTCTTTGTGCTCTACAATAATCAATGTTATTTTATGATGTAACCTTAACGTGCTTAGCTTGAAACTCTTAGGGAAAACAAACATATTGCAGTGTGCTTCAATAAAAGTTACTGGTCGAACCACATCATCTTGTGTTTAATGGCTGAATGCAAATGTTACGTGGGTGAAACTCCAGCTGTTGTAGTTAGGTGTGTTTTACAGGCCAACACCGTGGAAGAGGTGAGTGGGCAACTTTTCCTGGAGTCGGGGTAGTAACGAGCTTCACGCAGCTGGTCGTGTGGCTGCCTTAGTCCGTGATCTCGCTTGCCAGCTGCTCCAGGTGATTCATTTCCCTGGGTCCCTGCTCGGTGAAGTCCGAGCTCAGCTGCCAGACTCTGACCGTACCGGCAGCATCCCCTGCTGCCAGGAGCCGAGTTTGCTTGGGGTTAAATTCTACAGAGTACACGGGACGGTCACCCGCGGCCTGCTTTATGGAAAGGGCCGGCTTCTGCGAACTCTTCTCGAAGTCAAACAGGTGCACGTCTCCTGTAAAACAGGAACACTTATTGCAGCTTTATGGTAACGGATTTTGTGTTTAACAGCTGATTAAGTATCTACTTAATCTGGAAGTTTCTTTTTAGCCTGTTTCCCCTTCCCTCTGATGGTGTCCAGGCTGTGACAGGCAGCCAACAGCACTGCAGGACAGCACAGATCTAGTCTGCTGTCAGAGACCTGAAACCAGCTCGCCAAATTCTGTGAAATCTCCACTCCTTAACTCAAAAATGTTTGGGCACTTTTCTAAGGAAAAAGTTCTTGTTTTAAACCATTAGCTCTAGAAGTAAATAGGAAAACCAAAGAAGCTGGAAGTAACTTTCAGCCACGATCGTCTTGCCACGTTATATCCCCATGAATGGCACCAGAAGTAAAGGTGTCGTCAACAGCGAAAAATAACTCTGACTGAAGTCGTCTTGTGAGTGAGAAGTGACTCTGTTACACTAATTGCACAGTACAAACCATGGTCACTGCTCTCCGCTTGTGGGAAGTGCTAATCAGTACAATTAACTTGTACTAATTAACACCCAGCATGAGCATGATGTTAATTTTTATATCTAAGAGTAGGCGCCTGCTGTTACTTGCCTTCCCCAGAGGCAGCTGCGAAGACCAGTGGTCGAACTGGAGACCAGCGGACACAGAAGAGGTATTTCTTTGATAACTGAAGGGAAAGGAGGGGTTGTGTCTGCAACATGGAGTGCAAATGAACTTGTCCGTCAGTCCCACAGCTCAGAAAGAGGTTCCTGGGGGAGGGAGGATGCAAAAAAATAGCTTTTTTAACTTTATTGTTCAAGTTAGAGAACAAAAAAAAATCAGTCACGGAGCATGACCCTGGACAATATTGCTGGTTTGCAAAGGTCCGAATGCGTTTCCTAAAGCAGCGATTTCCAAGCCGTAGCCTGGGATGTGTCTGTAGAGACACAGCTTTGTTACTGCCCTCAATTAAGTTTAATGAGGGCTCGTGTTGTCCCCCGAGTACTGGTGGTGGGTTGTGGGCTGAGGATGCCTGAGAACCGCTGATCTAGAGATGAGCGTTGTTAAGAGCCGGGTTTGTCTCATGCAAATTAAATGCCAACCTGGGCCCTCAGCAAGATGCTTCACAGAAACACGGCTTGGGGCCTCTTCCACGGGCGGTGGGTAAAGGCTGGCAGAGATCTGAGCTGCTCGTTTCAATTCGGGCAGCTACTGGTAAGATTTGTGACGGGCAAATCACTGAAGCGCTGGTATAAATGACTTTTTCAGCTCCTCCCCTCCCCTTGTCTTTAAATTGATCTTTAATATTAACATCTAGGATGTTGTAAGGAAGGTGCGGATGTTCCGTGCTGGCCTGAGAGCAGATGCTGTTTGGCGTTAATCCTGCTCTGCCCGCACACAGCTTCACCAGAGCCAATGGACTTTTGTTTCTCCTACAGTGGGAAGTGCCTTGATGAAGTTCCCAATGCCAGGTGACCCTTTTTTGGAACTGGTCGTACACACCCTCCCCCAGGGACTACTTGACAAACGTGTGTTTAGAGCCAGGCAGCGATCGTGTCCAACGCGCAGCACCGGTGTTAGCTGGCGGCACTTGCCTGTGGAAGGGCGAGCAGCTCACGGAGTAGACGGGGCCACCGTGTGGGGAGAAGGCGAGCTCTGCCGGTGCCCTGAGGGGAACAGAACTGCCCGTGCGATGGAGAGCCGGCGTCTCTGCTGCCATGGAGCACTTGAGGGAATATCCGCCTTCCACACCCACAACGAACACGCGGGGATCAAAGTGTGAGAAGGAGAGGGAGGTCACACCCACGGCCGCCTCTCCCCAGGCCAACTGGGAGAAAAAGGGACAAAGCTGCTGTGAGATTTGGGCTCCAGTGAAACACACGTGTGGTTGGAGCAGCAGGGCCTTCTCCTGTGAAGGCCCATGTGAAGGGCAAGCTCTGCCACGTGGGCTCCAGGGTGTTTTTGTCACATCAGCCCTCTTTGAACCGCTGAACTCACCTTCTTCAGCTGAGCGTTGCGCGGGACCTGCTGAGCCACCACGGCGAACCCTTCGGCCAAGGCCAGACGACCATCTCGCTCCTCCTTCCACACCAGGATCTTTCCGTCCGTCGACACGCTCAACAGCCGGTGGTGGTTTCTGTGCTTGGCGTCAGGTAACCAGTCAACCTGTGCCAAACACCACGAGGGCGCGACGAGGGGGACTGTCACAACCTGCACTCAGCAGCCTGCAGTCCCCTGACCCGCCAAAACACAAAGCTGGGCCGGGCGGCAGCCAGTGATGATGGTACCAAACCAGCTTCTGCTGGGAGCTGGCACATGGGTGCTGGGGGAGAATTCTGGGCTGAATTCCATACTGGGGTTTCTGTGGTTCACCAGTAAGGTGAACAACAATTGAAGGGATGAAATAGAGCAATGGCAACTCTCACCTCCCCGAGTTGCGTCTGCTGTTAGATGTTCTCCGTTACCTGATAGACTGGATCGGTGTGAGTATCATCCGTCAGCCCCGTCCTCCAGAGCACGGGGTCTTCTGTTCTGCTGGTGTCCCACACCACCAGCTCCCCGCTGAACAGGCCACCTGAAAGGACAAAGATGCCAATAAAACATCTACGGGGTAACAGCGCGTAAACACGAGTAACGCAAGGGACAGCTGGTGCTGTTACTGCTACAGAACTGGGGATAACTTTTCTTATTGCCAGTGAGTGTGACCCGAGTTCTGGGACGAGCAATCCCCAGCAGAAAGAGTGACAAACACACAGGCCCCCAGCCTCAGAGGACTGGCAGCCATATAGAGGGCCCAGTCAGCGCTGGTGTAAGAGGATGCAGCTCTCAAAGTATGTACTCTCCTCCCACTTACACCCAGGGCTGAATTTCCTTCTACCATCTCTCTCTGAGAAGATGCCACTGGAAGAGCAGCAAGTCCCAGTCTGGAACCAACAGTTCCACTCGTTGATGTTGTGAGCATTGGCTCCTCAGTTTGAGGAGCTGCAGCACTGTCACTGCTGCAAGAAATCTTAGGCTGAGCTGAGAGAGAGAGAAAAAAAATGATCTAAGCTGAAGGAAATAAGGGTAGACTTCAGGTAGGATCTAAGGTAAGAACAACCTTACCAGCAATCAGCGCCGGCTGGGAGGGATGGAAAGCCAGGCACATGACAGAACTGGGAACATCCACCACCAGGTCAGGGCGCTGCGGCTTCAACCCCCTTCTGTCCAGATTCCAGGTACAGACGTAGGATTTTTCTGTGCTCCAGTCCCCACCATCCAACCTGAAGAGGAGAAAGCTACGTCTTGCCTTGTCTGTTCCGCAGAGAGTCCCAGTCCAGCAGAGCTCCGGTGTGCCCCACTCATCGTTTAAACATGCTGCTTTGTGGCTTGAAGGAAAACTGGGGTGACGGGATCATGAGGTGATGACACTCCTCTGCAGGCTGGTGTATATACAGTGCGTGTCAGTGTCCTTGCACAACAAAGCAGCTGCAAGTAAATCTCAGACGAGTCGCTATTCCAAGACCTACAAACCGCTCAAATAATGGGGACAATCTGAAGGGAGCATAGAGAAAGCTGCTATGAGTATTTGGGAATGAAAAATCTAAAGAGACCCGAGTTACCGCTGATTTGCAGACTGGCTGAGCTGCAAACCACGCTTCCTCTAAACGGGCAGTGCAGGGTCTGAGACTACACAGCAAGAAAATACTAGCATCTGGAGGACTGACAGGGGCTGAAAAGACTTGAGTATAAGCAGCGTGATTTGAAGTTCAGGTGCCTCCACAGGAACAGAGAACATTCTCCACAACCACCAAATGGTGTCGGTGACCCTGCACAAATCACACCACACGCTCCAGCTCTAGAGATTTCAATCCAGTCCTGTGCCCATCATACTTGTTTGCCGCAAGAGGCTCATGAATTAATAGTCTGGGATGCTGAAAGACACCTACTAATCTACTCCCTCCGTTATTTCTAGCTGTTTCACTCGCAGCACGTTTACCAGAACGTTACATGGATTCTGTCACTAGCACCACACTGACCGAGGTGGTGTCCTGTCTTGCTACAGGGAGACAATTTGGAGGACAGACCTACAGAACAGTCAGGGGCCAGGACAGGAAGCAATTATTTTGAGCCTGACTTCTACTGCCTTTATCTGATGCTCTTAATTCTTTTATTGGACAAGATATGATCAAATAAAAGGAGAAATTTTTCTTCCAATGGGTAGCTGATTCGTGAAACTCCTTATTAAAGGATGTTGTAGATGCCAAAAGTTTACAGAGATTGTATAAACTCATGGAAGGGAATTCTCCTGAGGGTAACCACAGATATAGAAACCACATTCTAATCTGAAAACAGCTGTAGACTGGGAGAGCAGAAGGGGCAGGTAACGTACAGGTTTGCCCTGTTTTGCTTTTCCCTGTGCATTAAGCTAATGGATCCCCTTTTTGCTGGGGCTCTTAATCTAAGGAAGGAAAAAGTAACAAGGGCAGCAGCAGGGCACAGAAAGGAGAGGCTGCTACAGACATTCACTGGATTAGATGATCGTTTTGTCCAACCCTCAATTCAAAAATTCTTAAGTGTTTGTCAGTGCACGTCCGTGGCACCAGGCGCAGGCGTGAATGGGTGCCAGGTTCATTCGAGGTGCTAAGAGACCACATTAAAACAACATGATCTTCAATAAAGATAAGCACGTACTTCCAAGCCTCCCCCACGTATATTTGCATTTTCTCTCCAAATAAAAATCTATCTAGAAATAAATCAGTAAGAGTAAATGCATCCACTTTTGGGGTAGAGGCAGGGGGAGGTAGAAGAAATAAAAGCCGTAATTTAAAATTGCCCTAAGATTTTGTTTCTTTGAATATGAATTATTTAAATTGCTTAAGGTGTATGCATATGTCTAGTTTATTACTAAAGAGAAAGCAAACGTATGTAAAACTCGGGTCAGCCTGAGATGTCACATCAACCTCTGTTGTGCTCTCAATCCAGTCAGATACTCACCGGCCATAGGAACATGCGACAACGGCTCCGGTTGCATTCCATGAGACGCTGGTAACCTGTAGGTTTTGATCCTGAGCCTCTGGGTATGACAACGTATGCAAACACAACACCTGGAACAGATCAAATTCAACCACTGAAGCGATAATCTCCGAGCACAGAGACGTGAGATCTGTGCACAGCCCTGTGTGTGATCCTATGGTTACAGCGTTGCCTTCCCCTCTCTCCACATAGATATTGGTGAAAAAGTTGTTAATTTCCTACTGGGGAAAAAAAAACCCACAACACACAACCCTACCAAACCAACTGTCGCCTCATAATTAACTCTCACAGACTGCACACTTCAGGGGCTGCACGACAGCTCTGGCAGGCTGTGTCTTGAGGATTTACAGCAGCCCCCCCAGGCAGGAGTCTAGCACTCACTAAGCTTCACAAGCAATGGTTTGAAAATGACTGTACCAACACATACCGACTGATACAAATCGCACCCACTCTTGAGCACCGTACACTACACAAACATCATCTAAGTAGGAAGAGCTGCCAAATCACTGACTTCAACTGTTCCTAGGTAACTGCTAGGCTGGGATGCTCTAAAAGGGCTACTGGAAGCTGAAGATAAGCCTACACCAACTGCAGGCTTCCTTCTCACAAAGCTGCTGCAACACACTCACTAGCAGGAAGAACAGCTTTCCCAAGCAAGGCCAGGCCACAAGCAAGGAAGGAAGCTGGAGGAAAAAAACAACCTGTATTTTCTAATTACTAGAATCTGGCAAGAACAACCACAGCAGTAAGAGATAGAACTAACGAGTTAGAGCTGCTGCAACCAGCTCTGCTTGGGTACTGACAAGGATCTGAATTCTGTCAACTTACTGTTTCGTTCTGATCTGTCCAGTTCACTGCAAAGCCATCAAAGGCACGGCTCTTCCAGTTCTTATTTAGCTCTTTGATAACGGCATCCTCCACGCTCTGAAGGAACGACAGAAGGCTAGTGTAGTCCACTTGGACTTCTTGCTGGAAGTCTTGGACAGCATCTTTACTTTGATCTGTCTGCACACCAGCATCTCGGCTACTATGAGATTGTACAGCAGCTTCTACTGTCGAAATTTTCCCAGTCTGGCAGCTTTTCTAGTAAAAGAAGACAGAGAGCCTATAATCCAAACAGGGAAAAAAAGAGAGTGCTGCACAAAACATTCAAAGTGTCTTCCCTTTTGGGCACTTCATAGAGACATTCAAATACATTTGCACATCTCTGATTCACGGTTAAAAGCAGGGTGTCCCTGTAACTGTCAGACTGTCGGTGATTTATTTGTGACCTTCGTGGGACGGGCTGGAGCAGAGAAAGCAGAAGGGCAGAGAGCCTCCTGAGGAAATCGCTAACGCCGAACATGGTGACAAGTGCTACTACCTTTGTGGCAGATGCACGTGTGTTTCTTTGCCGATTTGTATAAAGGGCCTAAACTAGTCAAACGCTACGAAAGGGGCAGAGCCAGCAGACAGACACCGGCACCTCGGGCCCACCCGCCACCGGCAGCGATGCAACCCCCCCGCGGGGAAGGTCTCCGTCCCGGGCCGCGCCGGAGCAGCGGGACCCGCGCCGCTGGGTTCACCGGGCACGGAGGGGACGCGCCAGGGCCCGGCCACCCCTTCAGCAGGACCAGGGGGAGCGAAGGCGCAGGCCGCCTCCGACGGCCGCCCCCGGCCCGGCCCCTCCGGCGGTATAAGAGCGCGGGGCAAGGCCGCGGCCGCCCCGGGGTCCCTCAGGGTCTCTCACCGCCTCGCAGCGCGCAGTCCGGGCGCTCCTCCACAGCGACTCCACCTCGGCGCCGGCCACCGTCCGGTCCGCGAACATGGCGGCGAGCGGGGGTCGCGGCCCGAGGAGTCCCACCGCCGCTCCGCCGGTTCCCATGGAAACGGGTGAGGCGCCGAGTGATGACGCCACCCGAGCGACGGAGCCGCCGACCTGCGGGCGGTAAACGAAGCCGGCCGGGTGCCATGTTGGGGAAGGGCGTGGAGGGTTTGTGCGGTTTCGTGTGGGAGAGGGGCGTGGGGATGGCTCCAGCGGGGGCGGCCCGGCTGGGGCTTCTCCTTCCCCTGCGGCTGCCCCAGCCGTTCCTCCGCGGGGCCTCGGCTGGTCCCGCCGCGCCGCTGGGGACACGAGTGGCAGCAGAGGCGGGAGGGCACGGGGGCTGCCAGGAGTTAAGATGGTGCCGGGGGGGGGGCGGGCTGTGGGTTGAGGGGAGAGGTGTCGGGCGGCGCAGAAGGGAAGGGAAGGGAAGGGAAGGGTGGGCCGCATTGTGAGAAAAAGGATGTTTGAGGAGAAATGCGATATTCGGCGACTGGCGGCGCAAAACTCCCGCAGCGCTGAGCGGCGCAAGCTGCGGCCCCTGCGGAGCCGTTCCTGGGTGCAGCTGGGAAACGGGCCTGGGCTCCGCTCCGCAGCCCTCCGCCCGCGGAGGAGGAATTATTTATAATGCTAGAAATATAATTTTTAAGTACGGCACTTTGGTTAGCGTGTGTGGCGTGCGCTGGTTGAGGAGATGGGGTAGGGGAGTCAACTTCAAAAAAAAGCCTGGGGTGCACGTCTTTTTACGTTTGTTGGTGTTGATGAGGGAATTACAGTAATTTGTGCTGTGGGTGAATTACTGTTTACCCTCGCCCTGAGCTTGCCCCGTGCCAGCAGCCGGGCAGCTCCTCCCGGGAGCACCGGAGAGCTGTAGGGAACCGGACGCAACATCTGCCCATCGGCGTGGCTGCAGCTGGATAACGGTTGTGCTGCGTTTACTGGTGTCGCAGCTTCCTTCAGCATAGTCATACCTGTTGGGAGCAATTACTTAGAGGGTTTTTTCCAATTGTAACTCCACTGGAACAACTTAATGATGAACACACAGGCTAAATTTAGCGCTGGCATCAGCAGGCACAGACGCACGGACTTCAGCGGAGTTATTCCTGCTGCTGGGAAGGAGTCTGGGCCGCATGTAAAAATCCAGATTACAGCACACGGGGTAGGCGCTCGTGAGAACGGACGTAGTGCCGCTTCGGCACATGTGAGTCTGTTTATGTCAGAGACGAGTGCTGCAGTTCTGCTGAGGGACTTAAAGTACTTCACAAATAATAGTGAAATAAGATTCCCTAGAACTCATGATAAAGAACTGTTACAGCCGTGTTACAGGTAGTGAAACTGGAGCAGAAAGAGGTTCAGTGGCACCTCCTTCAAAAGCAAGGAAAACAAGTCCCGATGGAACTGAAGCCTCCAGATTTCAGATCCCGCACTGTGTATCTGCTGTGGTTCTTCCCCTGGTTTGTGCAGACCTTCGTGATACTCCGTAGTACAGCTAAGAACACAAATGCGTTCTCGGGTTGGACCGATGGTGCTGTTAGCCCTGAGGTCTCTCTCTGATTAGCACAGGAGTTAATCTGAATTTCCAGAGTTCAAGTTCGGCATCTCCTGCAGTGGGAGGTTGCTGGTACCTGTGGAAGCTCTAACAGTGTCAGGAGACAGCTTTTTTAGTGACAGGCTGAGTCTGACCACTTTCATAGTCCACTTCGCTTGCAGGCAGGCCCCTGGCACCTCTCTTTTGGTCACTGCCATATGGACTAGATTGACCACTGGCTTGACCATGAAGAGTATTTTTCTTATGTCCTTTTTTTTGTGGTATGGCTTATTTTCTGTCAGGTCAAATGTCAGGATGTGAATTACGATACTTAATGACTAAGTATACTCTGCTGTTCTTTTTCTACCAATTTTAACACATATGAAACATCTCAAAAGCCGCAGCTCTAGAACTCTCATTTATATTTTCAACCAGGTGTCTGTAGCCGTGGGTTCGAGATGACTTTATTTCTCATCCAGCTTTGTTTCCACCTTGTTTTAAACATCCATTCCCAAAGCAGCTTTAAATACGAGTATTGGAAACAATGTACTGGTTTTGTCCCAGCAGGATTCCAGTCCCTCCTCTGGAGGAAATACTTGGTGTTCTGCCTCAGTGCATTCATTCGAGAACTTGACTGCTATATCATAAACCAAGCGCTCTGCTGCTGTTATTGGTGACATCCTAGTACAGCACTTACTCAGAAATGCTTATTTTTTAAGAGATCAGTAGATTGTCCTGCTTGAAGATGCAAAATGGTGACAAGATAATCTCTCCCTTAATAAGGGAAATAAATATATTTTCTATTCAAATTCAACAACCCTATTAAAAGTACATAAAGTAAGCATTGTTAGATGAGTTTTTCTACTGCAAATAGTTAAATGCAGTAAGTAGGGGGATTTTTTATCTCAATTTACTTTATGTTGAATAACTGATACTAAATATTTGAACCCAATAGCAGAGTGTTTTTTAAGAGGTTCTTGATGTTTAATATTTGTCATCTATAAATAGATCATCTTAAGTCATCACTAAATTATCTTTAATTGGTATGATTAGAACTGCCAAGGAATATTACTGTTTGGAAGTAGAGTAAATATTGCAAGTGTGAATTTATATACAGTCTGCATCATAAAAAAAAAAAAGGCTAAGCGCAAACTGCAATTTAAAAACATTAAATAACTTGTCAGGGGGAATTTATAGAGAAAAGTTTGTGTTTTATGAGATGGCGAAGTGAGATAAGAAAACTGGAATTTGAATATGTGAAACACCACAAATAAATCAATGTGGTTTTCAGCAACTAATATGCGAAGTTCCTGCAAACGTAGGACGTTCCCTGTATCGTGGTGCATGTCTGGACTTTTCCTTCCCTGAGGATAAGAAAGGAGCAAACAGCTCCAAAAGGACTGTTCTAAGAAACTGCAGTTTCATCCTCCTTTATTCCAGTAGCTCTGATTTGCTGGGGTTTCAATATATCAACAGTATTTCAGTAAATCATACCTTGCTTTTTCTTTCTGCCATGGCAGTATCAGATACGTAGAGATTTTTGGTTTGACATAGCAACACTATGTTAGAAATAAGGTAAAATCAGGGATAACTGGGGGAGGGCTGTTAGTAGCCTGAGGCCACTAAGTGTCTCTAAAGTGACTATTATCATTCAGTGCCGATCTGTGCTTTTTCTTTTTATGTTTCATGAGACAAAGTCTTAATAAGTTTTCACTTTCACATAGTAGAGCAAATCAGCATCAGAAACCAAGAACAAGAGAAGACTGAGGTAAAGAGAGAGCAGTGTGAGAAGCAGCACTGGGGGAGAAATTATCAGGGGAAAAAAAACCAATGAGCTATAACAACAAGCGTGCACACCGAGGGGATGATTTCTAGGACCTGGAGCAAAACAAATGCTCTAAGCTGAATCTCGGTAAAATTCACCCACTAGTGGGTGCAATAGCTGCCCTTTATTTGTGATAAATGAAACAATTGAGTTCTGCTGACACTCCAGAGAGCTGAAACAGCAGTCTCTACCCAAAAATAGAGATGGATAACTGAGCCTTCCCCTTTTATACCTCCCCATTCCCTCCACCCCAAACGGATGCAAGTAAGGATGAAGAAAACTACGTACATAGTTCAAACAAGGATGGAGTGTCTGGCCATGGGAGAGAGCTCTTGGGGCTTAGATTGGCAGCGAGAGGGGATCAAAATCATTGCCTTTTACTGATTGATGGCTCTGTTCAGAGCAACAGAACTTACTGCAGTCTCATTTATTAAAAACCAAAACAAAACGCAGCCAAACAACAAAACTCTTCAAACAATAAAAGGGGTTTGTACCAAAGAATTGTCACTCCAGAACCTACTTGTCTCCCCAGCGAGCAGAACCAGCAAGACCGAATTCTGATTCCCTGATCATTCATTTCAAACCCGTGCACTCCTCTATTGCCTGGCAGGACAGATCAGGTTTGGATGAGGCCTGGGTACTTAACTGCACCGCCTCTGAATTAACACATTTTATGCTTGTTATTTGGGTACAGACAATACCTGATCAGTTACTCCTATACTGTTTAGCTTTGAACTAGGTCTTGAGTGTCGTTTGCTTTAGAGTGAGGTGGTTGGCTCTACTGATCTAGAAGTTGGTCTCACAGAGGCTCAGAGGTTTGGGTTAAATGGAAATATCCCCAGAGGAAAATAATTGAGGTACTACCCAAAGGAAAATTACTGGAAAGCCTCCTCTATCTGCACCATTATTTAAAAGGACACCTCTAGTTTCATCAATAGTTTGGTGTAGTTTGTTTCCTAGTTTTTTTATCGACAGCAGAACTCTCTTGTGCTATTGTAGATGGTGATTTTGGAGTTCAAATGCAAGCCCAAGAAGCAAGGAGTTGACTGAAGTCTGTTTATCGGCAGTGCTGCCGGTGATAGCCCTCTCATCTCATACTCGGAATATACCACAAGCATCTATTTCACCATTCCCAAGGTAGAGACCAGTTGGTGCCATTTTTTGACAGGGAAAATGTCAGGTTTAAGGGTTAGATGACTCGCTGGATCGTGCTGGGAGTTTATGGCAGAAAGAACAGGATGCAACTGCAGAGAGGTGTTTCAGCCCTATCTGATAGACATTTTGTGGATGTGTTGCTAATGTACACATCTTATTTCTTTTTGTTAGAGATTTGTGATTTTAAAACATCAGGTATTCACACACTCACCAAACCTGAAGGAAAGAAAGGTCACCATGACTGTTGCGTGTGGAGAACAGAGTGTCTATGTAGCCAACCAGATGCTCAGTAGCTTAATGCGGGTTCAGGTCCTTGCGTGGACTCGGTGTTTCCTCAAGCTGTGTGAATCTCCAGCTCTTGCTTCTCCAGTGCCATTCGTAAAGGGCTCACGCATTTTTCTCTCATTTCTGACCTCCTTTTCCCTCTCCCTCCTCCCAAAAGTCCCTGCAAATGCTCTGTCCTTTTTGCTTTGAAAACCGTACTTCAGGCAAAAAACATGTTGCCTCATTTCTGAAGCTCTGTTACACCTGGAGACATGATACCTTTTACAAATAATCCATCTCCATTAAAATCATAGCTCTATTATGCTTTGTAGAATGAAGAGTTTGGGCGGGGGGGGTCCTTATTAAATATTATGGGTATGATTTCTTGCACTGTACAGGTATTGCCTATCCCATATTCATTCCTACGTTGATAATAAGACAAAGATTTTAGTCAATTGTAACCAGAATGGGAAGGAGCAGGGGGAAAGCTGGCGTTGTTGCAGGTGTCAGCAAGCTGCCACCACAGGGGCGCAAAGACACCGTGCGGTGGGTTCTGAATGGCAAGCGAGAACTGGCACAGGGCCAGGAGCCAGGGCATATCGAAAGAGGCATCTGTGATGGGCTCAGGATCCCCATTCCTGGTGCTCCGAACTCGGGTGGCAGCTGGGAGCCTCTGCCTTGGACAGAGGCTTGATGCTGTCAGCAGGGTGATTGGCAGCATCTCTCTCTCTCCCTTTAGACTCAGCAGCCTCCAGTTCCTGCTGAGTTTATACCAGCGTGCCCAGCAGCTCATCTCAGAAATAAAAGTACAATCTGGCATGCCACTCTTAAAAGGTAGCTGACCCTTTGCAGTGCTGACAACGTGGAAGAAAACGCTGAGAAATCCCTGAAATTAATCCTGTATTCCATAACCATGTATGGCTAAGAATTAGCGATCTGTTCTGTGCATCACTTCATGAACTCATATTATGCCTACAGTTGTTGGAATTTTAATTGATATGTATAAAGGAAATGGCTACCTCAAAAAGGACAGGTATTATTCATCTGAATAGAATTGCCTACCCTTTGCAGAAGTGTTGTTTCAAAAAAGGACATTCAGAAATAAGTCGTTACATTCCACTCAGTACCATCGGATTTGTACTTACCTAAAGCAAGCAGGCAGCATTTGCGTGATAGTTCTTGATCACTCTTCAGCAATATGTATTTTTATTTAATTTCAAGCATGCTACTTTCATTTCTTATACGTGGTTTCTGTGAACACTGAATGATCAGTGAATACATCATAGCTTTACTGGGGTACAGGTATGTAATTTAAGAGTGGAGAATAAAATAATGTTCCTACCAGGTTCGCTAATACGGTAGGAAAGACAGATTTGCAAGGACTCTTTTTATTGATCTAACTTTCACCTCAATTTAGAGAGTTTGCATATGGTCAGTTTAGCGAGACCTGGAAAATCATCTTACACTTGGTGTGAAAGCCACTTCCAAAATGACAAATAAAAATACCCCATTTTGATTTGGTCTGTTATCCCACATATAAAAAGGATCCCGGAGCATATCATACAAACACACGGAGAGAGAACTTTACAAAATTACGCACTGCAAAAAGATGATCGTCTTCTCAAAAGCACGTGGAAGATAAAGGGAAGCAGAGTATCTTGTACAGACAAATTGGATCTGTCAGGGTGAGTGTTTCGACGGCTGCAGAAAATGCCAAGTGATTTGTAATGATCACTTTCTTTTTATCACCTCTAAAAGACGGCACCTTTATCTTTTAGGAGAATGACAGGATAGTAGTCCGGTACTCAGAAATAACTGAATGAACCACCAATATACCCAGTTTGTGTAACTTTTTTCTTTAGTGTTTATGTAGGGTTCCCAACACAAGTATTGATGCTGGTCTCACTTATTAAAAAAAAAAAAAAAAAAAAAGAGTGGGAATAGGACAAAACAGGGCTTGAGAAGGCATGAATGTGGCGCTCTGTGGCGAAGTGTAAAAGACAATTGCACCAATTACATGCTGGTTTTGGAACTCCATGTAGCCTAAGTCTATTGAAATATATATTTGTAAGCGGGAGTGGTGGGGAGGGAGGCTGCCCTGGAATGAGGCCTGGAGCTGAAATGCTGTTGTAAAGGCACTAGGAGGAGGGAGAGCTAGAAACCGGCTGCGATCCTCAAATTTAAAAAAAAAAAAAAAGGTTCAGAAACATTTTAATGCTAAATTATGTGACACCTTTCATTCCTGTTTTTTCTTTTGTGCTTAGTTTTCCCTTTAATTGACTCAAACTTTTCCTATTTATGCTACCAATTGGGGAAGCTGGGTTTACTAAAGGCATTTTCATTTTGCTCTATTCTAGCCCGAAAAACTCCTGCTTATGCAACAGCCTATATCTTTAATAACACCACTATAACTGCATCAGTACTAAAAAAAAAAAAAAAAAAAGCCCCCAGATTTCTTAGCATCAACAAGGCCTGAGAGAACTTGCTGCAGTTCTGGGATGTGACAGGAGGCAATTTATAAGGAATTAACTCTGACAGTCACTTTATACAGCTGATTTTCAAAGATCTAGGCACTAAAGATGTGTTAATGAGGGTACTGAGGCTTCATAATTAATTATATTAGCATCTCTTTGTTACTCTCTACAACAGTAGTGCCTGGTTGACATTTCAATAGGAGTCTGGTAGTATTCTTTGTTATTATTATCCAGGAGTACAGTTATACCTTGGCTCCCAGAGGGCAACGTTGCATGTAAATGCCTCTGTGAATTGCAAGGGCCTTTGGATCTCAGTAAAAGCCCTTGAAGGAGACCCTGCTGGATACTGAATGGATGTCAGTAAAATTTCTCTAGTCTGGAGTCTCTCTTCAGATATGGACTCTCCTCCCCTTTCATTTCTCCCTTCCCTTCCCTCCCCCCTTCCTTTCCACTGTGCCGGTCCTTCTCGCAAGGCTTAAGAACAGCAATATCCAGCACTTTCTGAATGTTGAGTTCCAAACCTCTAAAGGAAGGAATACTGACCTGAACGAAACAGTGAACAAAGTAACCTGAAAACAGGGAATATTTTCACATGCTTGAATTTTCAGTGCAATAAAACCAGTGCTGCCAGAAGGAATCCCAGAAGCGGTGAGTCAGATAATAGATGTACGACTGTGGTGGGAGGGAAATGGGCTTTACTTTGTTTTACATTCTCCCCCCCTCCTTTGTAAAGGCAGATGAAATTATTTTCCAGTCATACCACTGCAAAAACAAACACGGAGTTTAAAGGTTATTTCCTTTGTGTGCTTCTGTGAGACATTTTGGAATCCAGAAGGGGAAGGATGACTTTTTGTCAATGATCTCAAATTCTGCTCTGAAATGTTTTACAGTATCACCCGAGGTGGCAGATCTGCTATTTTTTTATTTATTTATATACTCCACTTGCTTGTGTTAATTTAAACAAAACTTACATAAAAATATTGCTGCTTTTTCACACCAGTTACAGTTGCAACCTTGTCATGGTTAGGTTAAGGGCACAGTTTGACAAACACTTCTAAGAAAGCAAGACTTAGGCAACCTCTTCCTTACCCTTTTCTTGTTCATTCTTGCCTTGATGGGACCCCCTTTCTTGTAACATTTTTCAGGCATCTGCACGAGGGAACCAGATCAGAGTACTAGTCTGAGTTAAAAATAAATGGTTTTATGGGGACTATTTCTAATTGAAATCAGTTTCCTGATTCAATTTAACATGGGGTTACACAAAAAACCCAGCACTGGCACAATTCAGGGACAGTGTGAAGGGGAAGAGGGGAGGAATGCGTGGTGAGGAATGCATAAATAGGAACTTCTACCAAAAAATCGTTTATCAAACTACGTCCTGAAAGACTTTACATTCTTCCAGGCCAGAACCACCTCTTTGCTTTCTGTTCAGATAGCACCTTACACGAAGGGATCACAATTGCAGAACTCTCAGGACTCTCAGAGCTATTGTAATACCAAAAAATAATAAGCGTTCCTACAGACTGACACAATTAACCAAATTCCACTTGCAGATCTTCATTGTTGGCAACTCGTGCAGCATTTTATGTAGCCGAAGTTGGAGACTAGTTCTATTCCTGAGTTCTGTCTCCAGCTTTAATGAGGAATAACTCTCAATAACTCTGGTATTCAGTTAACCTACCAATAAAAGAATAACTTTCCTCACAGAGCTTTTTATATTTAACAAGATTTTTTTTAATGAGCTTTGACATTCTCAGATAAAAGGAATAATGTGTACAATGGATTATTACAGCAAGAACTGTATATGACAGATCCCTACATATTTTCCTCTCTTTTGTTTCACCTTTTCTGTCACTATACTCCTACACAAGACTCAAGACACGCTGCAAATGTCTGAATAATGCCAACTTGAAACTACAGAATTGTAAATAACGTACTCGCTCTTTGCTGAGCAACGTTGCATGTGTTTATTGTAATCTGGTATTTTCTGGATAGAAACAGAGGTTACTCCCCCTGACAGTTCAGATATCGATAGCACTCTCCATAACAAGGGAAGTTTTTAATGATTCTCACAAAACCAGCTGCCGCTTGGTAACAAGACAATGGATGGAATAAGGATAATGTAAAATTTTAGTCTCTACTGCTATTCCTGAGGGACAAAATCTCAAAGTGTTACTCAACTTTGTTTAGGATTCAGCAAGCATTTTCCTGCTGTAGGACTGAGGAGATGGTAAAGAAGAGTTTCAGGAATTGGCCAGAGATAAAATCCTGGAAAGCAAACGTTTATAAATTGTCTTTGTAGAAATGTTGTCTCCCTCTTAATTTTCCCAAGAGTGGAGAGGAGGGAGAGGATCATCTGGAAGTCTCCTTGCAGGAGAACCCACAGAAGCACAGAGTATGGTTTTTCCTACTCCTCAACAGTGCTCTTCCTCTGCTGCTTAGTTACCCTAAAACTTCCATTCAGCATCCATATAAATTTATAATACTGTAACTTCCAGAAATTTTTATCTATCTCTATTGTGTCTCATTAGAAAGACTCTATCTAGCACCAGAGCTTCTGCCCTAGCTGTGAGGAAACTGTAGCCTTTCTTCAGACAGAGCACCACCGAAGGAAATCAAAGACTAGCAGCTAGTTCCCTATGAATTATTTCAGGACCTTCTACATAAAAATCTGGTTGGCACAGCTATTCCAGAATAACAGTCAGCATTAATACTGTAGTATTCCAACTTGAAAGTATCTTTATTTGTGATTGATCATTCCACTCAGGAATACTTCTTTTAAGTGGTCAGTTTTTCTAACAACTTCTGTTTAGAGCTTTCATTACGCAGGAGTGTATGTAGTAAAATAAAGCCTCAAACGTAAAAACAAAGCCAACTGCAATATATATAATTTAATACCCGGATTTTAAAGAAACATCTTGGTTTTCAGACATTTTCTGTGACAGTGTAGCTCTATTAAGCTTGGTTGAAAGTCTTCCATTGCCTCAGTGCAGGATGGATTGGCTCTAATACCGTCCTGCAAAACTAACAATTTTGTATCCCTACAGATAGCTTTTGAACATTGACTGGTGTGAATGCATCAATGAAATCTAAATAGCTGCCTTTGTAACACCCTGCAGGTGTTGCAGATAGCAAAGAGACACGTTTGCATACGCCAATACATGTTTTCAAACAAAACTTTTGCACATTTCAGATCCTATCTTGGGCTGTGAACTCCTCGGGCAAGAGGAGACGGATATTCACATCTGGAAGCAGTAGTAGCGTATCTGGACAAGTTGATATTTAAACATTTTTTTGGTTTTAGAGACTGCAATTCAGTAGTTCTGGATTTAAAACAGCATCTAGTATGTGTCAGTTGGCACACTTTATCAGAAGTTAACAGCCACAAAGCTCCATCTAAGCCAAGGAACGGGACAACATCAGTGTCTGAGATGATAGATGTAAAATCTGAATGAAAGTCAAGAAGGGCAGGAAACTTCTCCAATCAAATATGTCTTTGGGCAAGGACTCTTAGTTTCACAACGCAGAATGTAACTTCAAGAGAATTTTCCAATAAACAACTTCCCCTGACACTCTGGAAGGCACAGGTCAGTTCAGTTCCCTACAAAATTCCCAACTGTACACCTTGGGTGAAAAATATGAGCAAAACATTCTTAACCACCCACATATCTGAAAAGCTTATGTCTCGTGTTGAGAAGTGTCTTAGGTTTTATTGACTTTGAATTTCATTTAAGATTTTTAAGAATATTTTGACTGTCTCTTTGTCTCTAGTATCCGAGAACGAGCATAAACGTAACATGACCATTCGGCTCTTCATAGATTACAAGCAAGTGCTCTGGTAAGTTAAAAACATTGGTATAGGGAAAAAAAAAAAATCAGGTTTAGCAACTATGCCTAATGGGAACCTTACCAAAAATAAATTAAAAAAAATCCAAATAGATTCACTGGATTTATTCAACTACACACTATTAGTCACTCCCTGTCATCTGTGTTACTGAACCACCATCCTGCTTCAAAGGCAGTTATCAGCCCAGAAATATTTTCATCCAAGGGTTTAAACTGCAACAACTGTGAGGACACGTGGAAGATTCTTCCGTCATTATCTAACCATTCAGTTCTAATGTGAGTGCTCGACTGGGAAGGTCTGTGAGTAGTGGAGCTGGATAAACAGTTGGAGGGGAGGCATTTGACTGTTTAATATATGTGCCAAACTGTCTTTCTAGGGTCATGGAGACTCGGCAATTCCTGGGGGCTGTCAAACTGATTACACGCAGCAAACCAGCCGGTGTGGCTCTGCCTGCTGCTCAGAGCAAGCACTGATATGCTAGTCAGGCTTTACTATCAAGTACAAGCTTATGTGTGCTTGAGATGTTGGGCAGCCTTCAACTCGCTGGTGTACTCAATAATTTAAAAGCTTTCACATACTCAAAACAAAATTTTGTCTTGCACTCCAAGGGGGGTCTTTGTTCCTAATACAGAGCCCAAGTCTGCAAGTTCTTTGTGGAAGACCAGGCTCCCAGCATAGATGTACAATTGTTAAGCAGTTGGTTGCATTTCAGCAATGGTAAAATGATCCTTGTTTTATATTTCTGTACAATAATTTCTGTAAAGGCTGTGAGATTCTTTGGGATGGAAGGCTATAAAAACGTAAGTTGCTATTAATTATATTGACTTGCATGATTTTATGTATGCCCATTTTGCATTGCAGAAATACTTAGAAGGAACTGTACTCTTCTACTTTTTCACACATCATTACATTGTATTTGAGAGGATTTAGCACATTTTCTGATTTCACTTGCCAAATCGGGCGTTTGTGTTTAAAATTTACAGCTGACTTGACATTCCAGAAACTAAGCATGATTACCAATTATGTCTCTGTCTTGCAGTAACATACCTCACTAAGGAAAGAAATATTAGGAGATCTGAACTTTTACATCAAGGAGCAAATATGAGATTATCTTTATGAAGAAGCTCTTTAATCAATTCTTGAGAAAAATGTGCAGTTACTGCTACCCTCTCTGTAAATTGTAAGGCCATTGATCATTATCAGCTGCTGCCAAACCCCCATATATCCAAATATACATAAAGGAAAACTAACACAAATTTTCTTCATTCATCTGAAAAAATCATTGCCATCTGAAAGGCTGCGAAGATCTAACTCCCTCTGTTATTTGTCAACACCAGAGTACTCACGCACCGAGTTTGAAAGATGCCACACACAGTATAGTTTTGCAACTTGAACTGTGCAACCTGAAGTTCAGACAAAAGCAGGAATACTAGCGCTGTTATATGGAGGGAAAAGAGCTATTTGTGATACAGGCAGCATAGCTACTTGGACAGTATAGTTCAGGAAAACATGTTACTATTCTATTATATTTGATGTAATCAGAGCTGAGAAAGGTCTTAGAATAAGATGAGAGGAGGAGGACACCATCTACTCTAAATACATTCACACACACACACCCCTAATCATAGGATTATAACTCTACATTTTAACCCCTCAACAGTTATTCAGGGACTAAAACTGCCTTAGAGGTTAGTTACAGATAATGAAAAACATTAGAAAGAAGTGACAGGAGGTAACTGAATAGTTATCAATTAAACCTCTAAGTAATTATTATTTTTTTGTTATAGTGTCAGGGATAGTAAACACAGTTGCTTAATAGGTCTAAGCATCGCATGTCATTTCTGAAAGTCTTGTGTAATGGCAGGTAACTGATGTAACAACAAGGCTTTATACCACCTAGATGCCATTTTCCTTCCTTTGTAATGAAACTACATGGGGCTTGGGGTACCTACGCAGAGGAACAGTTTTAGACCAAGCTGAGAGTTGTGTTGCTACTTGCTTCTTCACAAATATTTGAGTCATATTCCTCCTGAACGTACATGTTAACCATTCAGCAAGAACAAACAGTAAATCAATTCAGCTGCAAAAGCCACTGGGTGTTCTCCTCTCGCCCTTCCTAGGGCTCAAAGCTACTCTAACTCAGTGGCTTAGATTTACTTCTTCATTTCTCTGTAAAGCAAGGGAGGAAAGTGCAGAGAGGGCATCAGCCTGTGAATTGTTGTCAAATTCTTTGAGCCAAGCCCCAGAAGCATGTAAGCACCTATTGTTTTGCGACCTTTTGTGAAACGTACCCTGAAGTTAGACCACTGTTGTACCGTGTAAGAGAGTCTCTCTTTTGAAAAGCAGAAAAGAAAGGCTGCTAACACAATTGTACCTGGTCAGTTGGAGTGAAAGGATGTATAATTGGGAAGAAGTACCGGTGCTAACATAACTTTTCTAACAGGAAAAGAACTGAGGAAGAGTTAAGACAAAAGGCTTATTAGGAAGCTGGGAACAGCACATCACCAGCACTAAATCGAAGCAAGCAAACAAAGAAAGGAAAGTAACTATGTGAAAGAACACTACTTCCTCCAAAAAAAAACCATTGAACTCTCTGCTTTCTCTTTTCGCATGAAAGCATAGGTTTGTATTTTGTCTCAAAATTAAATATATTTTAAAAGTGGTTCTTTTAATATTAATGTATAATTAATATATACTCTTTCTGTGTATATATATATACTTTTTTTTTATAATAGCTAGTTTTAGGGTAGGATAAACAAATTGTGGAAATGTTTTTAACAGCACAGCACTTAAAATTCATGATTACTTTAGATACATCAGCAGAACACCTTAATCACGTACTTCAGGAATACCTAGTCATTTATAGACTCAACAAGGGATTCTAGTAGGGAGCAGGCAGATGCCACTTGGATCATCATGTTCCTGCTTGGAACTGGCTTTCAAACATATGGCCCATATTTTCAAATTGTGGATCTTCAAAGGCTAAGCTAAAGAAAGACAATATAATAGTAAATGACAGGTGAGAAAAAGAGGGGGGAAAATCAAGCAGATAGATACAAATGCATAGTAAAGAGACTCAAGGGCTACAGAAGGAAGAAAACCAAGCCAGACAAATGAGCTTACCTTGTCTGAATATGAAGATATCCATTATTAATTGATCTTGGGAGATGCAGACAGAGTATGAGGGAAGTTATCCTCACTGTGATGGGCTTCAGGAAGGCCTTGAGACATCCCTCTTGGGAAGGACATCATAATCTTGCATTTATAAAGTTGCAATGCTTTCCGTACCTTTTGTGCCCAGCAGTTAAGAGAGCTCACTGCTGTACGTGAAAGCAGAGGACTAACGGATGGCAGCTCCTCTCCTGCTGTTTGCACGGGGAAGCACAATACAAATTGTGGACATGCGGCAGCAGTTGTGGGTGGCAATAGAAGCAAGGACATAGCTGGTGGGAAGTGACAGCTGGGAATACAAAAGAAAAAGCAATTGGGATTTGAAAGCAACAGGTGGGAGCAGGAATCAGAAAACTATAGTTAAGACCTCTGCGGAGACAGGAACTATTCCAGGCCTTGTTGAATAAGTCCATTGGAAGGGCAACTTGAAGAGACAAAGAGGGAGCAGGGAGAATATGGTAATATTGTGTGACTGGAAAGCAAACACAAAAGGCAAGTTCTTACTTCACTAAAGTTGTACTTGTTTCTTAGCCTGATCTATATCGTAATATTCATCTGTGAATAATATGCTGCGTGCTTTGTTAGAAAAGAGTGGCTCAGCTGTTACTTTAAGAGCGAAACAGAGCTCGCTGTAGCTGCGAAGCTGCAATGAGCTCTTCCATGACAGGTGGACAGGAAAGGGACAAAAAGGGTTATTTAAAGTCTGCTTGCTCTTGGTGCAGTGGCAGGTGTGCTGGCAGACGGCTGGGCTCAATGACCTTCTAGAGTTGTGCTGCCACATTAACCGAGTGGGCTGAGTATGACTGACAGGGCCTCTGTGCCCTGAAAATGTAACGTCTGAAGTTAGTGCATTGGGTCATGTTCCAGCCAAGGGAAGCAGTGCGGTGACATGGGGGTCGCCATGTCCCCTGAGCAGGGCAGGGTGGAAATACGACCTCGCCTCATGCAGCCTGTCACGGACAGGAGGTGCTGGGGCCGGTCCGCAGGTGCCACCTCAGGCAGTGGGGCTGCCCGGGACGGCTGCCGTTCCGGGCCCATTTGGCGATCGGTGGTCTCAAACACCCCCCCTCACACCCCCCCCCCATTTCCCCTGGGGGACCGTACCCACCCCTACGCGAGGCGAGGGACCGACCCTGTCACTGACCGCGGCTCCACAAGGGGCGCGGGGGGGGGGGGGGGGGCTGAGGCGACGGGCTGGCCTCGAGCGGGGCGCCCGCGCTCAGGGCGCGCGCGGCCACGTGCGCCAGGCAACGGCCGCGGCGCGCGCGCGGGCACGCATGCGCGCTCCCCCGCACATGCACACCTGCGCGCGCCGCCGCCCTACTCCCCCCTCCCCCTCCCTTCTCCCGCCTCTCGCGCCGTCCTCTGTGTCTCCGCGCCGAGGCCCGCCTCCCGCTCCTCCCGAGGGCCAATGGGCGCCCGGCGTGGGGCGCCCGGCGGGGGCGGGGCCGTCCGGCCACCTCTCTGCGCCTGCGCGCCGGCCGCCCGCGGCGAGGAGGCGGGGCCAGCGCCTGCGCAGAGCGGCGCGTTCCCCTTCTCCGGAGGAGGGGAGAGAAACGCGCCTGCGCGTCGCGCCGCCCGCTGCCCAGCGCCCGTGAGGGGGGCTCGGCGCGCCTGCGCGCTGCCGCCGCCGTCCCCCCCGTGCCCCGGAGGGGGGGGTTGCTGCGCATGCGCGCCGCGCTGCCCGCCCCTCGCCAGCAGCAGGAGGAGGAGGCGGCGGCGGTGGTGATTCTGGCTGTGGAGAGCGTGAGGCAGTGCGAGCGCCGCTGCCGCCCCCTGTTATCCGGCAGCTCCAGGTCCGGGCGGAGGAGGCGGCAGCGCCCCGGCGGCGGCGGGAGCCAGAGCGGCGGCGGTGGCAGCAGCAGCGGCAGGAGGAGTCTGTGCCCGGCCCCCCTTCCCCCCCCCCCCGCTCAGTCCCGTTACAGCCCCCCTCCCTCCGCGCTCCGCTCTGCAGCCACCAACATGTCGGCGCCGGCGGCCAAAGTCAGTAAGAAGGAGCTGAACTCCAACCACGATGGGGCCGACGAGACCTCAGGTGAGGCGGCGCCGGGGGCGGGAAGGGAATGGCGGCAGCCGCCGCGGCCTCCGCCTCGCACCGCGCCGCACCGACCGCCATTTTCCCCAGCCACACGGGCCGCGGCCGGGCCGGAGGCGGGAAGAGCGCGGGGTCGGCCGGGCGGATGTGCAGGCCCCAGCAGCAGCAGGAGGAGGCCATGTTAGCGCCCTTTTGTCTCCGCTCCCCGGCCCGGCCTCCTTCCCCACGGGCGCAGGCGGGGCCGGGCGGGGGGCGCTGCGGCCTTGGCGGAGCAGCGGGACCCCCCCCGCCCCCCCTCCCGGAGCAGCATCCGCGGAGCCTCATTGTGCTCCGCCGCCGCCGCCATGATGCTTCGCCGCCTCCCGCTCTCGGCGGCGCCGCCGCGGCCGCGTGGTGCTGCCCCGCCGGGCGGGGATGGAGCGGCCGCCGGGGCCTGCCCGCCCGGGCGGGGAAAGCCACGCGGTGCTCGGGCGGCGCCGGCGATGGATCCCGCCCGCCCCGTCCCCACGTGCGATCGCGGCAGCGCCGGGATTTTTTAAAGGTCGCCGCGCCGTGGGGTTTCCTCCCGGCCGCCGCGGGAAGGGGCGCAGCGCTCTCCTTCCTCCTTCCACCGGGTCGCGCCGGCTCCGGTCACGCACGTGCTGCTCTCCGTTAACGCCGTGGCGGGGGAGCGGGGCAGCCCATCCACCCGCGCCACCGGGCAGAGCTGTCCCCGAGGGCGGGCTGAGCCCTACCGGGGAGGCGTGAGCGTCCCGCGCCGCGCCGGCCGCCTCCCGCCGCCGCTCATTCATCCCCCGGCGCGGGGGTTAGACGGTCCTCCGGTAACCCGGCCTTCACCGAGGAAATACCTTCCAAACGGCGGCTTTGAAGTTGGGTCTTTTTTGCTTGTTACCGTCCTTTCCGAACGTGGTTGTTTTTTGTTTGTTTTTTTTTTTTTTTGTTATGTTGGCGCGTTCCCGTTTGTGCTATTTCTATTGATATTCTGTCCGATCTGAATTATTTAGCGTTCCTTCAAATGTGTTTGGTTTTAGGAGATACGGCTTGCAACTTTTCAGTTAAATTGTTATTAATCTCTCGTGATTGACTTATCGTTTAAGTCGACTCGTAAAACTGTGGAGGGGAGCGTGAGCTGCGATTTGTAGGGCATGAACTCGCTTTGAGGGCTGTTTTGTCAAACTTTTCTGCACTTCTGCCATAAAACACCCTGGAAGTAGCTGAAGCTTTAAGGCCTGGGAACACTTAGGACATTTAATAGAAATACCTGCGTGCTTCTAAAGTAGATGATTAGAAAAAGGTCTTAAGCGAAAACCCCGGGTGATTTGTCAGAATGAAGGGTTTTTGATGCATTTTCGTTTGTTTTTCAGAAAAAGAGCAACAGGAAGCAATTGAACACATTGATGAAGTACAGAATGAAATAGACAGGTAAAGGAACTTGAAATGTTTTAGCAGAAATTAAAATGTAACTTTCAAAAATCAATAGATCTGTTAAAGTAAGCACTCAGGAGTAGTTCTTGCTCCCTTTAAACTCCACCAAGATATACTTGTGTTCTGACTTGATTAGATGTAAGAAGTATTTGTGTATGATAAAAACCCCTGAAGTCGTATGCTGGTTTCTTGCTTAATTGTGTAAAATTAAAAAAGTAGAAACTTGAGTTTAAAATTTTAAATCAATTCTGGTGGTTTTGATAATAGAAATTTATTTCGTATTGGTTTTTCAGGTTAATGCGTTTGCTGTTCTACGAAAGTATTTTTGTGTTTGTAAGCAGAACCAGAAACTTGGTTGAAAAGTTAGCTTTTATTATGCATTTTTTTTGTTATATACTCTCGCGCTTGTAGAACAATACATAGGAAGCATTGCTGAAACATTAAGTTTCGTATGCCAAAATCTCTGTGGGCTCTGTCGGTATTTGCCTGGATCTTTCTGCTGTCCGACAGAGCCTGCAGGTGACTGTTGAGGCTCTGGCCAGTGAAGCTGTTGCAGTATCAGGGCTCTGCCTGTTTACAAAACCAATTAAATGTGATGTCTTCAGATTTTACTTGCGTGGGGCACAAAATTGCTTTGCTGTAGCTTGTTTGCCCGCTCAAAAGTTACAAAGAGCAGGTGATGGCATTATGTGTTACCCGTCTTCAGGTCTTTTGCAAACAAAATGTTTTAAGAGGTAAAATACTACTTGGCTTTGTATAAATAAGGGACCGTCCCTCCTGTAATGCTGCAAAACATACAATGTGTTAAGAACGTTTCATTTGTTTCATTAAGATCGGTGTGATTGCTTCTGGTAGGGTGTTTGTTAATAGCGGCTACAGGCTTGGGGCTCGGTTTTGCGTTAGAAAGCTCAGTTGTTGGATGTGGCAGTCTAGTCTCATCACACCCATTTTGGCGAAGTACTGATGATGCGGCTTTGAGTTTCAGTTCTCTCTCCCGTGGTTAACGTGGCTCTTTCTGTTACAGACTGAATGAACAAGCCAGTGAGGAAATTTTGAAAGTAGAACAGAAATACAACAAACTCCGCCAACCATTCTTCCAGAAGAGGTCAGAATTGATCGCCAAAATCCCAAACTTCTGGGTAACAACATTTGTCAACCACCCACAAGGTACATTCTTAATAGCCCTCTTTTTTTTTTTTCTGTAAATTCAGCGTTTGCTTTCTTATGTGCTTTGCAGCTCTGAGGGTTTTCTAGAATTTTGGTTGGGTATACATTTAAACAGAAGCCTGCTTCATGTGCAAACACTTGTGTTTTGTCCTAGAGTACATTTTAGAAGCTTTTTCTTTCTTGCACTTGTTGACCAAAAGAACATCTCATTCACTAAAATCCCCTGGTGGTTGTATTTCTGCATTTTAAATGATAAGTTTCCCACTTTTTTTTCAGTTAATTGGGCCTTTTAAGCTGGGGCGGGGAGGGGGATTCTAGTTTTTTGGGTTTTTTTTAATTGGAGGTGAGCTCCTTAGGACTCTTGACAATAAAGTGTTTCTACAAAACAAGTTTGTAGACTGCTTAGATTGGGCAAGCTACATGCATGAAAATCTGCTTCAGAGAGAAGGGCAGATGTAAACATTGAACTACAACAAGTGAACACGATGTTTTCTCAGCAAATGCAAATCACACAAAAGCTAATAGTCTTTTGGCTGGTAACTTGAACAAAATGGGCCACAAGAAGTTGGCTTGGAGAGATGCGTTGCTTTTCAAATCTTTCGTACTATCAATTTCCTGTATTTCACCTGCACGATACACGTTTTGTAGCTTTGTTAATGTGGGATTCCTGATTCTGTCTTAGTATCTGCACTGCTGGGAGAAGAAGATGAGGAAGCACTGCATTATTTGACCAGAGTTGAGGTGACAGAATTTGAAGACATCAAATCAGGTTACAGAATAGATTTTGTAAGTACTTTAAATAATCCTTCACTTGTGATTTTTCTGTTTGTTTTTTTTTTTTTTTAATGTAATTGCGTATTGGGTTGTAGTTTGTAACATAATCTCTTCAATTATCCATTTAGTACTAAGTTTGACTTGGCACATGTGTTTACGTGATGTGGGTTCTAATTTTTTGTTTTCAACTCTGCAGTATTTTGATGAGAATCCATACTTTGAAAATAAAGTTCTCTCCAAAGAGTTTCACCTCAATGAAAGTGGAGACCCATCTTCAAAATCAACTGAGATCAAATGGAAATCTGGGAAGGTATGTATCTGTGTATCTGGGAAAGATGATTGCTGCTCTGTGTGATACTCTTTACTTGAATTATGTTCCTTTTACTTTTTTTTTTTTTTCTGTTTGGAATTGCTTTGTCCACCCTCTTCTTCCTCTCTCAACCCCCTTGCCACTTCTCTACATAGTTCATGCCCATCTTGCAGGGTTTGGAATACCCCCTTTACGTGGAGATCTATAGTGAATTCTTTTGCCCAGTTGAGCACCACCATGAAAACAGTAAAAGTACAAGTATGACCAGATGGAGAGAGTAACAAGTGCATTGGCTTGTCTGTCTTTGGCGTGGATCTAGACTGTGTTTTGTTGTTTTCTTAAGATAAATATCGAATGAGGAATTCCGAGGACAGCAGGGTTTGGGGGATCAGATGGGGGGGGTGTCCAGACATTGTATCTTAGCAGAAGTTGCAGCCACACAACAATGTGAGCATATCTTTCATCCAGGCAGTATTGAAACATAATTAATTTGCTGTAGTTTCTGTAAAAGTTTGGAACACTTTCATGTTATCCTGAAGATTTTGAAATGAGTATTTAAAAGTAGAATTGAGGGCTGCAGTTAAGTCGCTGCTTTGTTTTGTCATCCTTGGATTGAGAAGAAAACTTCATCTTTTTTTTTCATTGAGAACTAGAACTTTTCCTCCTGTACAAGAAGTTACGGTCTAGTACAAACTAGCTGAATGCAATCTTTACAACATACCACAAAATCGATGTGAATTCTGTGGTGTTCTTCATTAAATGGTCTAAATCTATAAATGTTGTGATTCTATCAAGAAAGCAAATACTAGAAGTTTGGAATTACCATGTGATCAGAGAAAGAATGCATTTAAATAGCAGATAGTAATCTTCTTTTTAGACTTAGCAAACAGATCGTTGCAAACTTACTAAACTTCTGGGGTAAGGGGGTATATACAGAACTCATGTATGCTCTTGTGACCATGTGTTTTAGGAGTTTGTGTACTTTTTTCATTTTGCTACAAAGAATGGCCTGAAGACACCTTAAAGCGGGAAATCTTAGGATAAGAAGTCTAGGCATTTCTTTATCTCAAGTTAAAGACAGGGCTTAGAGGTGTGGAGACTGAGTGTTTCTTAAATTGCGTGTATGTAGCAGTCATAGCATTTAACTACAATTACAGCAATTCCCAGAGTAGCGTTTAGCAATTGTGAGATCTTCTAAGTTCAGTGTATCATTAAACACTTGTCATATTTGTGCTTCCCTGTGACAGGGGAGCATAAATCAAATGCAAGATCCTGTGAATTTTCAGTTTTTTGGTGGAGGTCATTAAAAGAAACGGGTGGTTTTACTGTTTTCTTGTGTTTGTGAGAAATGGAAGTGACTGAGTGGTGCCTTTTTCTGTGAGTCATTTGCGTTCCAAACATTTCTTAAAGACTTCTCCCTGAAAGAGGGAGTAGTAAGTGACTTCTTGTAGTTGTTTAGACAAGTAAATTTCTAAATGATGCTTATTTGAAACAAACAAACAAAAAAAGCCATCTAAAGACCACTTACTTAGGGAACTCAACTTTCTTTTCAGGATCTGACAAAACGTTCAAGCCAGACACAGAACAAAGCCAGTAGGAAGAGGCAGCATGAAGAGCCAGAAAGTTTCTTTACTTGGTTCACTGACCACTCCGATGCAGGGGCTGATGAACTAGGAGAAGTCATCAAGGATGACATCTGGCCAAACCCATTACAGTACTACTTGGTGAGCGTAGCACTGAGTTGTTGATCCGTCCCTGTAACGGCACTGTGCAAGTGAAAGCGAGTTCGATCACTGTTGTTAATGTCGCATATGTGTTTTTAAGGTTCCTGATATGGATGACGAAGAAGGGGAGGGAGAGGAAGATGATGATGATGATGAAGAGGAAGAAGGATTGGAGGATATTGATGAAGAAGGAGATGAAGATGAGGGGGAGGAAGATGAAGATGATGATGAGGGAGAGGAAGGAGAGGTGAGTAACCTTACCCCTTCCGTCTCTGGTGTATGAGGATGGAAAGAAATTTCTAAGAGGGATTTTGTAAGAATACTGAGCCATTGCTACAAAGGTAAAATGGTTCTTTACCGTACAATCACTGACGGTGTTTGGAGGGGAGAAACAGAACTGTCACTACCTTAACTTGTGGAGTGGTTTCAGTGTAGGAATGTTTGTGTATATGACAGACAATGCAAATAAGTAGTTTTGGCAAACTTGTAAGAAGTGCTCTAGCAGAACTAGGATATTAGCATAACAAAATTCTCATTTAATTAGTGAACATTCTAGCAAGACTTGACTTTTGTTGATACATCCAGTTCTGTTATCCTCCCACTTGTTGGTTTACTTCTCTGCCTACGGCCAGCTTAGCTCAGACTCGGGAATTACAAATTTTCTTTAGTGGCAAGTGGGATTCCAGGGACAGCATTCAGGGTGTTGGTAACTTAAAGTATAGAATGTCTTTGTTTCTGGTAATTGGGTGTGGTGTGTCTGAATTTCAGAAGCAAAAAAATTACTTGTATTGAGGTAGGGTTGTTGAGCCCAGTACTCTGGTGCCCACTATTATGTCATCTGGAACTTAGTATCTGAAAGCATTTTGCTTTTGAAACAACCCCTTCACTTTGTAAATGGTAAGGTTCTGTAAATGTTTGTAGTGATTCTAAGTCACAGTAGTTTTTCAAACTTGATATTTTTTTTCAATGGGACATCTGATTATTAACTGATTTTTATGTAGATGGGAACTCACAGCAAGTGTTACTACTCCTTAGTGAAGAGAGAGGTCATCATAGAGCATGCCATGAGTAATGCTGTAGGGCCGTAGTCCGCAGGGTAGTGAAACAACATTCTGGTAATCGCATTTGATAGTTCGTGCTATCTGAAGTTTAGTGATTAGATTTTTTTAATTGTTGCTTATCTTTCAACAGGAGGATGAAGGAGAAGATGACTAATTGAACACTGATGGATTCCAAACCCCCTTTTTACCTTTTTAATTTTTCTCCAGTCCCTGGGAGCAAGTTGCTGTCTTTTATTTCTTGTGCTCAGTCGCCTTGTTCTCTTGAGGTCTCTTTTTCTCTCCTCTACGCCATGGTTCACAATTTATTTTGGGGGAAATACCTTGAGCAGAATACAGTGGAAAAGAATCTCTACCAGTTTCTGTTTCAAGTTAATTTTTATCCCTTTCTGTCTCAAAACAAAAACTGTTTATGGAATCAACACACCATGTTCTGTGGGAAAAAAGAAAACCTTCTGCTCCCTTCACTCTGCTGGAAGCTGAAGAGTGCTAGGCCCCTGTGTAGTAGTGCATAGAATCTAGCTTTTTTCCTTCTTTCTCTGTATATTGGGCTCAGAGATTACACTGTGTCTCTATGTGAATATGGACAGTTAGCATTTACCAACATGTATCTGTCTACTTTCTCTTGTTTAAAAAAAAGAAAAAAACCTAAAAAAAAAATAAAAATAAAAATAAATGGGGTTATAGAAGGTCAGCCGGGGTGGGTTTCAGATGTTTGGGTGGGTTAAGTGGGCATTTTGACAACATGGCTTCTTCTCCTTTGGCATGTTTAATTGTGATGTTTAACAAACATCCTTGCAGTTTAAGATGACACTTTTAAAATAAAATCTTATCCTAATGATGACTTTGAGCCCTGCCACTTGATGGGGGAATCAGCAGAACCTGTAGGATCTTATTTGGAATTGACATTCTCTATTGTAATTTTGTTCTTGTTTATTTTTAAATTCTTTTTTTTTTTTTTTTTTTGTTTCACTGGAAAGGAAAGAAAGATGCTCAGTTTTAAACGTTAAAGTGTACAAGTTGCTTTGTTACAATAAAACTAAATGTGTACACAAAGGGACTGGTTGGTCTTCACTGAAAGAAACAGTTTTAATATCCCGTTTTGAACTTGCTTGTAGGTTCTTGGCATTTTTGGGGGCATTTGGTCAGTATTTATGTAGTGCGATGCAACCTTGTGGCTGCATGGACTGATAAATCAGTTCATTTAGTTTCCACTATTTCAGTACCTGGAGGATGTTTCTTTTGGTAGTTCCTACTGCACACTCCATTTCTTGAATTACCTGTATTCAGGGCTGTAGGGTGCATATGCCTTGTGTGAAGACAGAGGTTTATATTCATGTTTTGCAAAAAGAAAAATCACTTGCATAGTCTTTTCTTTTTTGAAGTAGTAATGTGCAGTACTGTATCTCCAGTAAATCAGTTTGCATGAAAATATCATGCAAGCTCAGAATAAAAAGACCAAGAGGTCTTATTATAAGATTTGGGTGTTTTTGTAAGTCTTTCCAGTTGAAAATAAATCTTAAGTGCAAGCTAATTTTTGGGCTATTTCAAAGGGCAAGTTTCTTAGCAAAGCTTGTGTATAAAAAAGTTGCTACTTCACTGCTTTCTTTCCTTGGTAGCAGCATGTATATATGCTTTAGATATACTCTTCTCTTTTCTTTTTAAGAGACTGCATTTGAGTAGCTTGTAACAATTTCACATAGAGGTTGTTGGTACTGGTATTCCACAAAGTGTAATGAAAGTTGTTTTAACATGCTGTGCTTTTGAAATATTTAAAAAAATGTTGTATCAGCTAATCTAAAATTCAAACAGCTAGTTCTCTTTGGATGTGTAGAAAAGACTGTCTTCTGGGAAGACTTGCTGTTTTATTCTCTGATTCCTTTTCCTCACAGAATTTGCTATAGTCAAATTCAGCTTTTTTTTTTTTTGATGCTTAAGAATACACTTAGCAGATCAAGATTAATCTCTATTTGAGACATGCCCAAATGACATGTGTGGGGTGAACGCTCTCTTAAGTGTCTAGTCCAGCTTGGATTCAATCCAGTTTCAGAGACAATGCAACATCCAGTCTGCATGTGATCAATGCAAAAATAAGACAACCGTTTACTTTATTCCATCTCAACAAAAGCTTCTGCCCTGATCCTGCTTGCAGAGCAAAGTAAAATGTTAATTGGTAATGGTTTCTTACCACCTAGAGAGAAGGAACAAAACCTATGAAGTCTATAAATTTTAGATTCTTTTTCATTTGATTCCATTTTGTAAGACTGAAAACCGCTTCCTGTTGTGGTAGAGGGTCGATGTGCTATTACTTGCCATGATGCCTCGTTACTTAATTTTTATGTGGTCCTAATTGATTGTAGTTCTTCAAGGAAAATAATATTTTCCTAGGCTTTAATGCTTCAGGAAAAATACTGTGTCATTGTTACACCCCTGTTGGTTACTAGCAGAAAAGCTATAAAAACTGTTTTGAAAGTAATCAAAGCTTCAGGTTCTGTAAAGTCAAATACCATGAACAAGAAATGAGAAGTTGGATAATGAAATACTACTTCTGAGATTTTTTTTTTTTTTTCTTGCACATTCTTTAGGATTTTACAGGGTGCCAAAACACTACTGATAATAGTGAATTTCCTGTGAAACTTAAGGGCTTATTCCTGGCAGAGGCTAAAGAGTGCTCCTGGCTAACGTGCTAAAAGAATAAACCATATTTGTTAAGTGTAATCTTAATTATTTTTTTTTCCTAGCAATGGAAATGAGTAGGGATTAACAAATCTCTCTGCAATGCTGAAGAAATACTACAGATGGCCATCATGTGCTCTGACTGTTCACTTAATGTCTCTAATTTGGCTGATAGATGTAATGGGTGTCCATTTTTACTTGATTTAATTTGTATATGCACGTAAAAAGCATTTAGAGGTAGACATCCACCTTGGATAAGAATGGGAGATTCATTCTTATTAAATATCTATCTGTATCTCTCATTAATTCCCCACAGCTGCTTGATCTCCTTGCATCCAGTTAATCCTGCCAAGTGAAATTTGTCAGAGGTGGAAGCTGAATTCAGGCTTTGCAGCCTGGATTTCCAGGGTTAGAATATAGACTTGGTGGCAATTTAATAAAGGTGAAGCTACTGTGCTGGGGCTGTATGACTTAAATGACTCAAAGGTTATTTTTATTTTGTTTGAAGTTCAATTGCTATAAAATGACATCTTTTGTCTGTAATTTCTAGTGCTAAAGGAAAGCAAGTACATCCATGTGTGTGTAAATACAGTTAGAAAGGTTTGTTTTTTTAAAACATTATCTGTGTGCTTATTCATACTTGTCAACATAGTTTTTGTCCCTGTAAACAAGCATTATCTGAATTGATTTCTCAGTCATTTATGCCATTCATTTGAATCTGTAAATTTCTCTTTGTACCGCACTAAAACAGGTGCATAATGATAGTACTTTTGTTTATTGGATACTGTTCCTCAATTTTGAAGCCATGCTTTTTTTTTTTTTTTTAAAGAGACTGAAATCAATGAAATAATTTCTCTGATGTACCTTCAAGATATCCTTCTGTTTGAAGGAATTAAAGTACATTTAACTGTTACTTGATGTTACCATTTCTAAGAGTCTTTTTCAAAAGAATCAGTTACTAGTCCCAAACTCATCTTTCACAAGTGAGGTTGATAGTGCTCCCTTCTCTTATGGATATCAGTGACAGGAGCTCCCAAGTGACTCTGAAACAAGATGCTTGCCTCTTCCGGGGATCAGATTTATGCTTATCTCTTGCCCTCCCTCTCCTGGATTAAAAATAGAAACTTCTAAGACTTTTTCTTTTGATCATCACCTTCTCTGAGTGTATGTACTCTAGTGGAGGGAGTCCTGTAAGACGTATAACTCCCAGAACCTTAGCATCTTCGCGCAGCGGAACCGGTGGGGCTCTGACCTCCCCAGGCAGAGCCGTGCCCGCTGGGGCCGGCTCTCCGCGGCACCGTGTCCCCGGGAGCTACCGGGAGGGTTCCTGCAGCCCCCGACACGGGCTGTAGCAGCGCTCCCCCGGGGTGTTCCTGCCTGCTGACCCGGGAGGGCTGTTCCCCCGGCCGGGAAGGAGCGTAAAACGGGAAGGTTGCCCACGGTGAGAGGCAGAGGGCTCCGGGAAGCGAGGGCATCCTTCCCCTGCGTTTCTTCCCCCCTTTTTACGCGCTCGCATACCCGCAAGCAAAACGGCGAGAGGCTTTCCTGCAGCCGTAATTCGTCTACGAGCCGGCGCCGCACACGTCCCTTCTCCTCGGGTCTAGCGGAGGGCAGGGGCTGCCGGTTCACCGGTAGGGCATGCCTAAACCCCCGGCAACCCCTCCGGGAGGCGCCCGAAAGAGACCGTACAGCTCGATCCCGGGGAGGCTGGGAAACCGCGGCGCGCCCGCCCCCGGGGCCGCTCACACGCTCCCCCTTCCCGGCGGCGGCACCACCGCACCTGGCCCGGGACCCGCAGTGTCCCCGGTGCCCGGAGGAGTCGTGCCCTGCGGGATCTTGGAAGGGCTGGACAGGCAAGTTGTGTGCTCCCCTCTGTGACACTCGTTTTCCCGTGGGACATAGGTTACCGGGTGGGCAGGAACTGCTGATCCCACGCACCGGCCCCTCTCTATCCGCAGGGGACGGCTGAACCATGCCCGTGGGATCGGCTGAGGCCCCAGCTGGGATGGTGGTGGCCAGGGACATCTCTGACCAGGGTGGAGAAAAAGGGCTGCAAAGCCAGAGGACGCATCCTCCTTGCTCCGGGATAGCTCTGATCCCCCCCAGCCTGGGGAGCTCCTTCAGCCACATGGTCCTCAGCCTGCTCCGGGTCCCCAGACTCCCTGAACTGTCTCCCCGGCCCTTCCTCTGCCTCACCTGGAGGGTATGAGACCTGGAGGAAAGAGGGGGAGTCCCCGTGTGAACCCCGAGGGCAGTGGGGGGCAAACCAACCTCTGCTGAGGGCTCCCACCAAACCTCTCTCCAGCTGATGGAGCCCTGATTCCTGCCTGCTGGGCTGGGCTTTGCCCGCTGCAGGTACAGTGGCGTCCCCCGCTCCTCCCAAAACTCAATCCACACCTACTAGTTTGACTTTCCCCCTTCCAGTATTTCCACTGAAAGAACAGGCTAATTAAAATCATTCCTTAAACACTAAACAGGGCCTGGACCATGTTACAAATAGCAACAGGTTTCAGAAGAGTTTATATTAATCTAATGCACTTGCTTTATTAACAACAGGAGCATGTTCAAAGGTTTTATAGAAGTTTAAGGCTTTATTACTTCAACTCAGTGAAGCTAGACTTAGATTTTACATTTTCTGGTGATTTCCTTTTACTAATTATTCAGTTGCAGATCGTTTACAAAATGCTTATGCTAGAAAAAAAAACCAAAACAAACTGTTCTAATTAAATAAAAGGAAAACATTTCTGTTTATTAGTATATTTCTAAATTTGTATGCGGGAATACTATTACCTCTAGATGCCTTCTGACTCAAAGCTGTGTATTGCTCCAGGACTGCAAAAGCATAATAGTGCGATAATAGTATTAGGTAATACTGCCGAGGAGGGATCTTACAAGCGGTGGTCTTTACCACCTGAAAGCAATAATTATCTTTTTCACTTGTTTTAAACACTGGGCCTCTGGCACGCAGCGAATCAGTTCTGGGTGACGTGATGGCAGTACAGCAGCACGGTGTGTTTTTCGCTCAGGAGAGCTGGGGGATTACTGCCAGCTTTGTCAGTGCGTTCGAGTTATTTTTTTTCACTCAAATATTGAGCTGAAACCCCAGATCCTAAATGTAGAGGGGCAGTTCTGCAGAGAAAAAGTCAGAAACCAGCACTGGAGACGGGCATGGCCCCCTTTTCCAGGGATGCATCCTATCTAAAGGGGAGTTGTGGTTTACTCCTTCCCTTTCGAACAAACACCGATTACGAGTCAATCTGGAGAACTAAAATTGGAAACCACCTGATCGATTCACCACAGCAAACCGGGCCCAGGCTGGGGCCCAGGGATTTCTCCTCACGGTGCCCAGCTCCCTCAGGAGGTGTCGGGAACCGAGCGGGACCCGACTCACGGAGATCTGTCACTGCGTTCATCCCCGCACCGTCCCCTTTGGCACAAACCCACAATTTTTGTGCCCACAGAGGACAATCACCCCCTAAAGCCCGAGGCGGAGGGCGATGTCCACGCTGGGAAGCGGGAGGTACCTCAGTCTCCTCAGCGTCCGGCCTGTCGCGCCTCTCCTTTCCCGCCGCCATCCCGGCCGGGCTGTGGGACCTCGCCGCTAGGTCTCGGCTGCGCATTTCCCCTCAGGGCGGGCGAAGGCAGAGGGACGACCTCCCTCCAGGCAGGGGCGGGAGCCGCGCCTGGCCCAGGACCCCGCGGGGCAGGGCAGGGCCGGGCCGGGCCGGGCGGCGTGTGGCCAAGGGAGGCTGCCCGCTCCCTCAGGGCCGCCCGCCGGCAGCTCTCCCGGGCCCGGACCCCGCGAGAGGGCGCTGGCGGCGGCGGGCCGCTTCCCGGGAAGGCTGAAGTTTGAAAAAAGTGCCGGTTGCTGGCGGTGCCGTACGGAGCAATGGCGGCGGGGACCCCGCAGGTGAGCGCCGCGCCGAGGGCTTGGAGGGGCCGCCAGCATGGCGGGCGGGGCAAGCCTCGCCTCAGGCGAGCGGGCTCCTGGGTGGCCCTCTTGGGTGGCCCCCTCCGCCCTTTGGGGGCCCCCTCCATCCTCCCACCGGGAAAGCACAGCTCCCTGTTCCGCCGGTAGCCCCCGGCCCCGGGGAGGGAGAGGGCGGCGGCGGGGGCAGAGGGGCTTCCCGCCGTCTTCTCCGCCTCCCGCCGTGGCCGCGCCCCGGGGAGCTGGGAGAGCCTTTGCGAAGCAGGTGGGATACCCTCAAAACGTCCCTCCTCGCCTCAGGGGAAATGGGGTTCGGGCCAAGTTGGTGCTCTCTGAGGAAATCCCCTCTCGGCATCGAGGGGGTGTGGGAGGCGAGGCGGCTGCCGGGGCTGGCAGACGGGAGCCGGGGGAGGGCAGCCAGCCTCCGTGCTTGGGAAAAACATTCATTTCTGGAATAAGCGCCCCGGAGCGGAGGAGATGCCCTCCCCTCTTTCCTTGAGGCGTTTCAAGCCTAATCTGGGAAAGAATGGATGGAGAGACCGCCACAAAGAGCACTTGCTGCCAGCCCTGTGTCTCAGCCCGCTCTCCTGGGCTCGCCGCTTTCCGCCCTCACCAGCCCTGAACACCAGTTGGAAAGGGGAACTGGCTCCAGACAGGGTTGCAGTTGCTTTTTTTCCAAACCTTGAGGTGACTTTTTTTTCTCATAAAGAGTGAATGTGGCTAGTGTGAGTCTGTCTGACGCAGGCCTCGTCCCTGCAGCGCAAAGTTGCCATGAAGTATGTGATTTAAAATGTCCTGTGAACACGTGTGGGCTGCCAGGGGGGAAGGCCTCCTTGTCGCTAGCTCCTTAAATTGAATCGTAAATCAATTTCTGTGTCAGTGGTGAAACTGTAAGGGCAGGGTTGACTCTGGGCTTTGTGCAGGTGAAGCTCGTTGCCAGGCCGGGCATAATGAGGGGATGGGACCTCCCTGGGCTGCAATCCAAAGGATTGAGCATGACTTTGATACCACTGAAATTTTTGCTAGTTAGGAAGCAGTCTAGACACTTTGGTACAATGTAAGTCCGGCGGAAGCCCTGGTTGAGTTCTGGCAGCCCCACTATAAGTACCAAAAGCAAGCTAATTTAAGCTATCCTGGGTGTTTCTCCGCGAGCTGTGAACGTGTTTTGGGATTGTGTTGGAGACGTACCCTGAAGGACTGACCTTCCCAGGGAACCCAGGAACAGCTACACCATGGGCTGGGGTGGGATCCTGACACCCCACCGAAATTCCTGAGTCAGAATGCAAAATGCAAAAACCCAAATGTAAATTCAGCTTTCCTATCCTCCTAGATAATAGAATATTTTATCTTCCTGGTGCTAACAACGTCAATGTTATGTCACTCTGATCCGTAGAGGGGAAGAAGGATCCAGTAAAACTTTACCATGCTTACATTCTAAATATATTTAGAAAATTAGTGTGGTGTTTTAACTAGTATTCAAACTAGGTTTTGGCAAAGAGTAATGTGGGGAACAAATGACCTGAAAACTGCCTGGACTGTACCTGTTCTCTGAATCAAAACTGAGTTTGCCATATTCAGCACTTTTTATTGATATTACTGTTGCGTCGCTACTCATTCCATTGCTCTGGGCAGATCCAGGGGGTGGATTGCTTGCAGCCATTTGCATAGTTTGGATGGAAAATAAATCTGTATGCTTTTTTCCTAATTATTTAATTGAGAATTGCAACCAGCAGACTGCTTTTAGTCACTTGCTACAGACTGGATAAAGAGCTTTCTGATTTGCCAACTTTTAGCTAGTAAAGGTTGCCTATGACTCAGGAACTCCATGATTTAAGTTCTTCCTTAGAAAACTTGGGATGTTTTTCAAAGCTCTGGCTTAGTTCCTGGCTTTACTAATTGGGCGAGAACTTCCTGAAACCAGGATGTTAATCTGAACCTTTTTGTTTTGTTACCGATCTGAACAACTCCTATTTTGGTTATTGTGTATCTGTTGCAGACCCAGCTTGGTTTTAGGCCAACTTTAAAATAATTTTTTTTCCTTCTTCTTGACTTACTTTGCTATTAGACTGAAATCATAGCAAAAACTGATCAAGGATGTTTGGTTGGGTCTTTGAGGTGTGAAACAAAGTACACAGATACGATTAAATAATTGTTTCTGTGTGAGTGACATAGGCTTTGGATGCACAGCACACTCTTAAAGTGCAGTAATATACACAAATAACACAAAACCAGTGTGGTTTATTGTTGGAAATGTGGTCAACCGATGAAAGAGTGTGAAAACAAGTTGGGATTCCTGTCTTTAGTCACTGACATGCTGTATGACATTAAGTCGGTTAGTGTAGTGTAGTTTGACTGTGCAACCATTTCTTTTGCATTTAAGCAGGGAGCATGATGAGTCGTTAATGTTAGGTTATTAGTATATTAATTGCTCTGAACAATTAAAGCCTTAAAGCCACTCTTCCTGTTGAAGAGAAAAGCATAACCTCTTGCTTGGATCTGTTTCCTACAGTGTAAACATCTTTGTGCTTATTTGTTCAGTGAGATATACCTCTGCTGCTACTGCCAATACTGTGTATGTCCAGAGTCTATAAAGAGAGCATCTCTGTCCAGAGCCATTGATGAGGCATACATCACTAGAACAAGTAGTAGTGAAAATGATGTAAAACAAAGCCCAGAACAAGCTTGAATGCTACTAAAGCAACTTAAAATAATCAGTGCTTTTAAGCAGCCTTATTTCCTGTAAATCACAAGAGGAATAGAGATTGAGTCAACAGTTTGGTTCCCTTTTCAGATATGGCAGAAAGTGAAGCTTACTCTTGTGCGTTTTTAGAAACAGCTGTACATTTTACTTCCTCAGGGGTAACAGCTGAGAGTTAATGCACGCTTGTGACATTCCTAAAAAGCTCTAACAGTTGAGATGTGTCTTCGAACAGTTGGCATCAAGACATGTTCAGATTAAAATCTGTATCTCCTACAGCATACCAGTAAAAGTTAATGTTGATCAAAACAAGGGCAAATATTGGCTGGGCTTTGATACTTGGAGAACAAAGGTGTGTGTAGACATTAAATAACAAGGAGACAAGTAAGGTGAAGGTTTTTCTCCAGTATGGTTTGAAACCAAATTAAGGCATGTTAAGATCAAAGTTATATTCTGTCTTCTGCAATTTAAGTGCAGGTCTCATCTTCTTGAAAATTTGGTGAAAAGGTTGGCTTCAGAATTTGTATGAACCAGTTTCTAAATGAAATGAAGGAGTGGAATCTTACAAGGGTATTGCTATATCATAAAAATGGTTTAACTGTGTTATCTCTGAAATCGTCTTGCCCAATGCTGCTCGATTGCAGGGCAGTTGTCTCTTGCAGCTGGGCAATGGTGTGAACTTAATGGATCCAAGCTTCCAGCAAAAACTGGAGGGTGAGAAGGAACTGCTTCGCCGTGCAATACAGAAGGAACTGAAGATTAAAGAGGGAGCAGAAAACCTGCGCAAAGCAACAACAGACAGAAAGAATCTTGTTCATATAGAGCACGTGCTGAAATCTTCCAACCGAAAACTGGAGCAACTACATTGGGAACTTCAGGAACTTAATGCAAGGATTGTAATAACAGACAAAGAGGAGAGTAAGACAGGTAGGTCTTGGGTCATGATTGACAGGAAAATTGTGTTACAGTGATTCAGTATTTATATATATTGAGCTGATATACATATATTTTTCTGTTGAGGGCTCACAAGCAGTGGGAGTTTCTTCTGTTGGTAGTGAGCTGATGGAATGATTTGTGCAGTGAAAAGTTGAGAATGGGGCAATAAAGGTGAGAAGAAGCAACAGGAGAGATCAGTGTAGGGAGAAGACCAGCTGAGAATGCTGGGCATGGACAGCATTCAGGAGCAGGCTGTAGCTGGAATTGAAGAGATTTGAATAGAGTTTCTGGGCAGTTGAACATCCAAGTATTTTACAAGATGAATGAGTATAAAATTGGCAGAGTGCTTGTTAGAGTGTTTCACTGATAAACTAAGAAATACTTATGGCTATGAGCTTGAGCTTAGTTTGAAAGTGTTTTGCAGTCAGTTTTGTAGATGAGGCCTTTTTGTACTTTTTAGTTTTATTTTATAGGCTAACCTTCTTTTATAGAGTCACCCATCTATAACCCAGTGAAATGACACAAGAAAAGATGACTAATGGTTTTGATTGTATTGTTTGTGCAGATGGATCCGTATCTCCAGATCCTTGTCTCTGGGAAAGAAACCCAGACCCCATGGCAAGGAAAGTTGAAGCTCTGAAAAAGCAGCTCCATGTTGAAATGAAAGTGAAACAAGGAGCTGAGAACATGATCCAGATGTATTCAACATCCAAGGTAAGCAAGAATAAGCAATCATTTGGAAACGTGGATTCCTGGATCAAAATTTGTATTTAAAGTCCATACACAAAACCTCTCTCTGGTGGTTGGTATGTGAAAGAAATTCATTTGCGGAGCTTACTTGACTGAGTCCTAGCTGTGCATTTTGGTGCTCAGCATGGTGACAGCGTGTCATGTTACTGCACAGGACAACCAGTACTGTGACTGTGCATTAGACTTACTGTGACTCTGCATTAGACTTACTGCAACAGGTTACAGATTCCAGGAATTTAGCCGGAATCAAAAAGGAATTGGACGGCACTTCTTTCATTTGCCAAGAGCTTAAGCTAATCTGTAATTACTGGATGTTAGGAAAAGGCTTTTCCGAAAGTGTAGTTTATTCCACTTTGGCCCATGATGAAGTTTCCTATGTCTTTTTCTGAAGCATCTGGTGGTGATCACTATTAAAGGGGAGTTATTAGACCGGACAGACGGGCATAGTCTGGCAGTTTGGGTCTTTTTTGGCAATTCTTACTTGGCAGATGCTGATTGTGCTTCTGCTCTCGAATGTTGCTTAGTGGTGTTAATGATAGAATTGGGAATCAAGTTGTTTTAACTTAACCATGTGAATCCTTCTCTAGTCTCCGTGGAAAGTGCTAGGTACCTATAGAATAGCTCGTGTTATCATTCTTGAATAGTTGAATGGCCTGTGGAAAGACCTACCTCTCTCTACCAGCTACAGACTCTGTCATTTCTTTGATCTAGATGCTTAACTTAGCTGTCTGAATGCCAACACGGAGGTGTTAATGCATCCAACTTCAATGCTCACGGTGATTCTAGAGGCATATTGGAGCCAGAGAAAAGTATCACATAGAAAGTGGTGTGGTAGAAGTGTTATCTCTAGAAAAACTGTTGCAAGCCTGTGAAGGTAGTGAGGGTAGTAGAAGAGGTACATTCAATCGCTGACTTGAGGAAAGAAAGTTAAAAAAGCATTGGTACTGCACCTTGAGTTGATGTGATGTTTTGCTATGACTAGGTTGTTTAGGATAGAGCATGGCATGTGATATCTTCATGTGAGAAAAAATTTCAGAGGTTTACTGGTTTCATAGTCATCCCACTTCTTAAGTTTGGGATAATCATATTTAAAAGTCAAAGGATAATTAAAAAAAAAAATCCAAGCTTATTATGAAGCTTAATTCAGTAAGACTAGCAGTGTAGAGGGTTATTATATTTTCATTTGTTCAAAACCTCTGTGCTCACAGAACAGTGTAAGCACAGTTGACCAGTGAACCACGAGTCTCAGTGACTGTAAAGTTTGGTATTAACTGGACATGTCCTTGACCTGCCCTTTCCCTTTACAAATGAAGATCGTGGTCTCAAAGTCCTTCATCCTCAGCGGTGTCTCCTTTACAGAGCTGCTTATTTATGCCATGTCAGAATCATTTATGACCCTTCTTGCAGTTACCACCTCAACCTCCTATGAGAACACATCATTATAACCCATTTTTAATGAGCGTGGTTCTCTCTCTGCATATGCTTTCTTTTTGGCAGGAGCGGAAGCTGCTGGCTACAGCTCAGCAGATGCTTCAGGACAGCAAGACAAAGATTGAAATAATCCGCATGCACATCGTGAAAGTATCTCAGTCAGCAGGAGGGATGGAAGATACAGTGGATCCAGCAGGTAAGGTGTTTTAAGTAACCAATACAGCCCAGAACAGATGTGGTCAAAGCCCCAAGATCCAGAATACTCAGTCAATTTTCATCCATGCCATGTTTTATCTCCAAAATGGCCAGTGAGGATGGGGACCACCATCAGTGCTTTGGAGCTGCGTATTGAGGAGCTGAGACATCACCTGCGCATTGAAGCTGCTGTGGCTGAGGGGGCAAAAAATGTGCTGAAGATCCTAGGAGGCAGTCGGGTACAGGATCGCAAGTTTTTAGCTGAGGTAAGCACTTACTCAGGCCTTTTTGAGAGCGTGCTTTCTTGCCTCAACATTAGTGGTTTAGCATGAATGGAGTTAACCAAGGGTTATTAATTTGGGAAGGACCTTTGGGGAAGGTCTGTGAGGACAGACTGATTGGAATCACTTTCCCTTCTAAGGAAAACGTTCCTTGTTTTGGTGGTGAAATTTCTCAGAAACATCACAAGTGACACTGGGGTGGTCAGGATCTATGCGAAAATATTTTTATCTTGTTCCTTTATTCGTAAGATGTTATCTGGTTGGTTTTTTTTTTTTTGTTTGGTTGGGGTTTTTTTGTTTTTTTTCTTTTTTTAAAGCTTACTGTAGTAGTTCATAAAGGATTAATAGTACCTGGTCTGGGGCTGTACATTGAAAATTTCTGCCTGCTTTCTGTTTTACTTCATATTGCTAGGCTCAGGGTCGTTTGCAAGAATCCTCTCAGAAGATTGACCTGCTGCGCTTGTCCTTGGAACGTCAACTTAGTGAGCTTTCTCCAGACCACCCAAAAAGAGCGCTCATCAAGCAGGAGCTAGTAAATACTTCCTCCCTGGGAGCTCAGCATGGCAGCATCCAACCCACTTCGGTCATCAAACCTACAGCCCTTACAGGTACATCACTCCTGCACGGCATGTTGTTGTGAGGTCAGAGTTGCATTTCTTCTCATTGTTGTAATGCCTCTTGTTACATGGACACTTGATTTTCTAGGAACTGGATGCTTTTCTTCTAGGCCAGACAGAGCTTTCTGATCATATCGATTTGCAGTCTATTAATCTGGGGTAGATTTGAGCTGTTAACCAATAAATCATGAATCTGAGAAATTCTTGGACCCCTGTGAGGACAAGCCGACTGGAATCACTTTATCTAATATTCTTTACTCTCCTCAAATTCCTCAGGAACATTGGAAGTGAGACTGATGGGGTGTCAGGACCTACTGGAAAATGTTCCGGGACGTTCCCGAATGACTAGTTCTTCTCCCATTGGTGGCAGCCCAAGTGATTTGAGGTCTCTTTCCCGAACACGAGTTGGCCTGGGCATCCATGGCCGTAGTGTTGCAGGAAAGTACCTGCGGAATGAAGAGCCGTGTAGTGAGTATGGGGTTCCCCGTTGAATTGTGAGTGACATGTAGGGGCTTCTTATCAAGGTGTTAGTGTAATTATAAGAAACTTGGTTTCTGCAAAACTAAGAGAGAGAACGAATTGCATTATACATGGTCCTCCTAGTGCTCTCCTGGAAACTACATTTGATTGGGATATTCACCCTCAGCATGAGAGATTTTTTTTGGTAAAAGATTATAATCCGTGTTTTCTCCTTGTTCAGATGAGGTCCTTGCTGTGCTCAAAGTGGACAATAAAGTGGTTGGCCAGACAAACTGGGGACCAGTTAATAACCAGGCATGGGACCAGAGCTTTGTCATTGAGCTGGACCGGGTAAGTCTGCTCCAGATTCCCTGTGTTGTGTTTATTTTTCCATTTCACTTTACCCGATTTGCTCGTTTAGCTGCCATTCCACTTGATTCAACTGTGTATTGCTGCTGTCCCCATGTCCTTTCATGTGCCAGTTATTGTAGTCTTCCCCTGAAGGCAGTGCAGCTATGGGCAGATTCAGCCTGAACAGCATCTGTTGTCCTTCTCTCCTTATCTGAGCAGTTTTATTTCATCTTACCAGCAAAGTGGCTCTCAGGGATTTCTGAAATGAGGAGCCAAGACAGCCATCTCCACAAGGGACTGTAGCTAAGAAAACTGGAAAACACCAGAGAAAGCAAGGAACAGAAGGATTAAAGAAGTTTCTTGTGCATACTGTTTAGTTTACTGATTTTATTTTTTATTTTTTTTTTTACAACAGCCTGTGTGTGCTATTTCTGGAGCATGGGGCAGCATGTAACTCTTCTGTTTTCTTTTTTCTCCCTCACCGCTCATGCATCCCACCAGTCTCGTGAGCTAGAAATTGCAATTTATTGGAGAGACTGGAGAGAACTATGCGCTGTGAAGTTTTTACGTTTGGATGATTTCCTTGATAACGAACGTCACGGGATGTGCCTCTCGCTCGAACCCCAAGGAATGCTTTTTGCAGAGGTATAAATGTCAGCTTTGTTTCTTTTTCAGAGAACTCTGCCTGCTTAGGGTGCCTGCCCTGAAAGCAGCTGTTCAACCCAGGATACAAGGAATGGAAGGAACAATAATCTAGAAGGGTAGAATGACTCCTGAAATCCTTTTGCATCAAAATCTCACATATAAGAATAAGGAACAACATGATATAATAGATGTGCACATGCCATAGCCCAGAGTGACTCTTCAGCTGCTCCTCTGTAATTATATGTGTGTGTGCTGTGAAATCCGTTGGTTTTTATTTACTCTAATTATGACTCATTGGTGATACTTTAATTAAGCATATGGCTTAATGGTCACATTTGAATCACGGAGAATGTAGAATCAGAGATCCAAGTTCCCTTTGGGTATGCTTATTTTATCATCTTTCTGAGGCTAATAATAAAGAGTTTGAAGTACCATCAATGAAGGGATCATCCAGATAATCCCTTAAAAGCCTCATCGCTTTCTCCTTTGTGTTGTGGTGAAAGTTCCTGTGGTTATCTTCCCAGAAGTGGGATCTTGACCTCACGTACGCAAATTTGCCTCCTCTCCCTGCCTTGGTTTTTTGTGGTTTGGTGTTGTTGGGGCTGGGGTGGGTTGCTTTTGGGGTTGGTGTTTGTTTTGGGTTTTGTTTTTTTGGTTTTTTTACTTCTATGCCATGGAATACTACTTTTTTTTTTTTTTTCCTTACAAATGGCTATATTCTTTATGTGTGGTTTTACAGATTAGATTAATTCTGTTTGGGATATAAATTGGTCATAATTTGGGGGGGGGGTTGCAGTTCAGGTAGCAGAAAATTCCAATGTTTGAAACCACAGCTGAAGTATCGGGTGAAGCTAGAATAACGCAGTCTGGAGCCTGTCTATGGGAGTGACTCCTAATTTACCAAACGGATACGAATGGAGAATTTGATTAGAGAACAGGCACGTGTGAAAGTTTTTGTGTTCACGGTGTAAACAAAGTATCCTGACAAATCCTCTTTGCTTCTCTGACAGGTGATGTTCTGTAATCCTGTCATTGTGAGAAAGCCAAAACTGCAGCGACAGAAACGCATTTTCCCCAAACAGAAAGGTAATCAGCTAGAGAACCGATTGTTTACTATCTAGCGTGTGTAGGTGAGGGCACTCCTATCCCATTAAATTTGTGAGACATTAAAATGCTTGCTAATTACTGTAAGTAGGTGGGCTTTATTAGAATGTGAATGTTTGTTCAGTCACAAAAAGTGCAGGCAGCCTGGCCGCAGCATGGTGTGTAATGTGATATTGTTGCCAGTGTTTCTAGTCACAATTAACATTGTTAGGAAGGTATAATTACTAGTTATTTAACAGGTTTCTCAGCAAGATCCAGGACTCAAGCTGTACTAATTTAAACAGCAATTGGTTTAACCAGCTATTGGAAGGTTTTCTGGAAAACTCTAAATTATAGAAAACTATAGAATGAACAGGCTATTGATTGTCTGTCAAGTCTTTAGAGCTGGCATCTCAGATGAATAGTTTAGGGACTGGAATAACTTGCACGTTTTCTTTTTTTGTCTGCAAATTCTTTCTTGTGAAGTTGAATAAGGTAAGACTTTACATACTGAGGACCCCTAGCAGTGAGGACAAATGAGATTTTTGTATTTAATTCTTCAGGAAGTAGTAAAAATAATGAAAACATCCCAAATGTTTTATTCTTTTTAAAGACGTTTTCAGAAACTTTCTGTTAACAGGCTGCGCGATTAAAATGCAGTGTTGAAATAACGTGACTTAGGAAAACCTGACAGAATAAAATAAATTTTTAATGTTTTATGCAATTTCTACTCGAGGATTATTATTATGGAGCTAATGTAGGTAATGTTTCATCATCATCATTGTTAAACTTTCTTCCCTGAAATAAAGCCCATTCTCCCTAGGGTGGCCTACCTGTATGAGTAACCCACAGGTGTTTGGGTGAAAATGATAATTTAACAGTACATTAGATTGTAATTTGTGCATTGTAATCTCAGTGGTGTTTTAACTGTGACTCCTCCAGGAAAGGAATTTCTCCGAGCTCCTCAAATGAACATAAACGTTGCAGCTTGGGGTCGCCTGATGATGAGTTTCCTCCCTCCGTGTAGTTCCATGAGCACTCTGAGTCCACCACTTCATGATCCCATTCAAACAGACTTCTCTCCAGTTCCCCCACAAAGTCACATTGATTCAGTGACCAAACTGAGTCGGTAAGTTGTGTTTTGAGTGTTGCTGGATGGCACTCTGGAATGGGTGTAGGATAGACCTTAAAATCAAGTTGCACCTTACTAAGGTGGAAGAAGATATTGATGTGCAGATTGTATCTATGGAACTTAATTTAGGATTTTAAGAAAAGCCAATGCTGCCTGAAACGATGTGGGTTTAGTGGGGTGTTCAATATGCTGTGGCTGGCTCTGATTTATTGTTAGCAGTTGGACTGAATTTCCAGAATTGCTCTCCTAACAGGCAGTGTGTTCCAGAGCCAAGGAAACTTAATCGGCTTTCCTTTCCTCTGCGATGAGAACTGTGGGCATAAAAGTGGTCATAAGTAAACACCACGATACGGGAAAAAAACCCAAAAAGCAGATTTTCAAAAGTTATTTTATATACACAGAAAGATGTACTGGTTCTACACTGTAAAGGAAAGAAAATTCCCTCATTAAATGTCTCCACTAGTACAGTAACTCAACTCTAATCAAGGTCACAATGTGATTGTTGTTAAAATGACTCTTCTTTCATGAGGTTACATGTACCCCACCCACCCACTAGTATAATGTAGTGTTCAGAAGCTTCATAGATAAGCTTTTAAATATGCTGTAGAAGAAAATTCTCTGAATAATAATTTTCTAAAATTGTGGGAATTAATTTTTAGAGAATTAGTCATTCTCTAAAAGAGAGTATTCCCTGATTCACAAGCCCTAGGGGGAAAAAAAAAAAATCAAGTCAACTACTGTGTTGCTATTAAAATCAAGACTTCCTTTAAATTCTTGATCATAGTGACTTACTTCTGCAAACCTGTGTTTCAGAGCTAGTGTTGAAACATGACTCTAACCATCACCAACTTAATAGCTCATTTTCTTTTCATTCATTTTGGAGAGCATGTGTCTTGTTGATACTTCACAGACTTGTGGTGTGAATCAAGGAATTCTGTTGTCCAGTGTATTGGACTGAATTAAACTTTTCTTATATAGAAAAGTGATCCAAAGATGTCTATGTACAATGTTCTGCTCTAAGGCAATCTCCTTCGATTTTGTCTTACAAATGCAGTGACTTTCCTGTGGCTAAGCTTACATTTGCTGATGAAGCACCACCCAAGCCCCCACGACTCCTTTTGCTGGCCAACTCCAAAGAATCAACACCGTCTCCTGCAGATTCTCCGGTAATAGGGAGACTAATGGGCTAATAGAGAGACTTTTCTTTGTTGATGTTCTTTCAAGCCTGGTTCTTCTTATTTGTTTATTACTGGCTAAATTAACTTGAGGCAGATTCCTTATTATCCTTATTAGCTGGCTGATCTCCAGGGATTCAGAGTCTAGTGAGCTATTTTGGCATGGAGTCTTCATGAAAGTGTTGCACCGATTGTTTTTTCCTTTCCCCTTTTTTTTTTTTTTTTTTTTTTTTAAATTTTAAGTTCCTTTTCTTGGAGAAGCAAAATGAGAGGTAGGTCAGCATTGGGAGTTCAGGCCAAGAGTACAGAACACATGAATGCACAGAGAAAGCAGGAAGGGAGGGTTGGCAGGCTTTTAGGACCAGATGAAGTTCTCTGTCATTAAAGAAACTGGGCAAAACCAAGAAGAGCTCTACTTTTCTGACAGGAAGGAGCAGGAAAATTGTTTTGAGTGGTATAATGGTTAATGATACTGACCTGTGTTCTACCACTTCTTACCCTTTCTCCTTTGGCTTTGGTGACTGAGGAAACTGCATTCTTTGATCATTGTGACTCTTTTTAAGACATGAGATGCCTTTTTTCTAGAAAGGAAATGTTTTATCCTAGACTTTTAAAAAGCATTTATTTTAAAGCATTTGACCCTGTCAAAAAACATTGAACATGGAAATAGTTTTGTGTGACCACAGACAACCTGTTTTCATGCTATTTCCCTCCAAGCAGAGGTGATGACCAACTGCAAGAAGTTGTCTGTGGTTATGCTGGATCATGACAGAGGAGAAAATTTGGATGCAAGTGTTCAGGTCTGACGTGGTGATTCCAGAGGATGACGCACCATAATTCTCTTTCTGTCCCTAGTGTCTGAAGAGGCTGCATGTTGAGGAGAAGCCTTGCGGCTCTGCGCTAACAGAATTTCCGACCCCGGCATCTCCAAGGTAACTATGGACAGTATGGGCTATCTTGGGTCACAGATTAAAGAGGCACTGGGCTGAAAGTTTTGAGCATGCAGTCTAAAATCCTGCTCTGGGTATGCTTTGGTTTCTGAGCAGCAGAATCATAGTGTTGAGTGTAGACAATACCATGAAAAGTCTGCTCTGAACTTCGCTGGTCCAAATGTCTGCTGTGCCTTATCTGCTTATTAACCCTGATACTGAGCCTGTTGATGGGCTGTACACTGCAATGTAATAGATGACTTTAGTAGAAGGTAAAGTCGCTTAACTGTCTTCAAGTGCTTCCTTGTGTTTGAAGTTTTACGGTGTAGCACATTTAGACGTGTCTGTGTTCTAAGTAACACATTTCAGAAACACTTTTGGCATCCCTCACACTTCTATTTCTATTGATGTGCAAGATACACTGACTTTCCTTACATAGGGAGGCATAAACTAGTAGGTTGTTTATAGTCTATGACAGTTGTATATACACAATTTGTGTGTAGCAAGGATATACAGTAGTAAGTATACCAAAAACAAGTAAAAAAAAAAATAATAAAAATTGTTGAACTAATACTGACCAAAAAAGCACAAATAGCAAATTCTATCTAAGCTGATCTTGCAGGTCAGATGATAGAATTATGTTCATAACTTCTTCATAACTTCATCATCATTTTTGAGGGGTTCCATGTTCAAACCCCTGTAATCAGGACGCAGTCAGGCACCTTCCTGCCTTTTCTCTAAGAAGGCTGAGGAGGGAGTTGAGTCCTTCATGAGCAGATACTTAGGCCTTCATTTCACTCGGTGGTGGAGTATGGAAGGTGCGCTGTCTTTTAAAGATGATTCTGGACTAAAGCATCTAGGGTGTGGGTTGTTTGTTTTTTTTAAAATTCTTTCCAAGCAATTCTCTAGCCTTAGTTTCCTTGGTAACGCTTTGTGGCTGACATAACATTTTATAGCATCTCTTTATTCAGCTACTTATTTTCCAGCAACATCTTATGTCTGTTGTCTCATTGCATTTCATTTCTAATTCCTGTTTGAGAACTTATCCTTATGCCCTTGTCTATGCACTAGACATGTTCATGTCTGATTAACACAATTGCTGTTGAGCCTGCTGGAAGGAGTGTTGGCAAAATTGAATTTTACTGCCCCCCAAGGATGGGGTTGAAGGGGAACTAATCCTATTATGGGAGGCAACAGAGAGAGCAAGCCTTGGAGAGTCAGAACTGTTGCTCCTGTTGCCAGCACAGATGGAAGTCACACTGCTGCCACTGAAAGCAGTTTCCTCAGTTTATTGTTACCTGCTCCTTTCTTCAGTGACAGAACAGCAGCTGCAAGCCTAAGTTTTCGGGATCTTTTGTTTATTGTCTCAGGAATTCTTCTCTGTGTGTTTGCAGGAAAAGGACAGTTCAGCTTGAGGATTTTCACTGTATAGCCATGCTGGGACGCGGCCACTTTGGGAAGGTAGTGTATAACTGTACACTCTGTGGAGCAGGGCAGTAGGACTGTGGATATGAAGATGGGCTTCTGCCTTAGAGTCTGAATAGAACTGTTGCAGTATGGAAGAGATTTGTTGCAGTGCAGGTATACAAAACAAACCCAACCACATAAGCAGCTGATAACTCCTGTTAAGTCAAAACTCCTGAAGATTTATGGCTTCAAAGCTCGGAGAAAACCATCCAGGGAGTGCTAAGTCATTTCATAAAGCATGTTATTATGGTTCCTTTCATTATCGTTATGATCACTAGTGGAATAGCTCCGTTCTCAAAAACTGTGTGCATAGTTACATGTTGTGAGAGCTCTTAGGTGCTCATAAAGCACTTGGCCAGCTGCGATACTACTGTTTGTGAAAAGAATAGAACTTACACTGACATCCTTCTGGACTGCTGCAGTGCAAGGAGCAGAAAAAATGCTCTCCATTTCTGGAGTTACTTGAGCTTGGTTTTGAGAATGACTGTCTGGAGTGGATGGAAATGACTTGTGTCAATGGGAGTCAAAGTAATCCAATAAGGAAATAACGCGTTTGAAGTACAGCTTTTCTGTTGTCTTTCAGGTACTGCTGGCCCAATACAAGGCAACTGGGAAGCTGTATGCTATCAAAGCCTTGAAGAAAAAAGATATTATTAGGAGAGATGAAATTGATAGGTGAGCTTTGTTTAGAGATGGTACCATCTATTGCCAGAGGCTACATTAACACATCTGTAATCAAGTGTTAGTAGGTATGATGTGTACCGGTCATGGCACTACTAAGGTTACACATGACCTTAAGGCTTGGGTAACAAAATCAGGAATAAGGAAAGTTATAACAGCGCTGCTTTTTAGCTTCTGGTGGAATAACACCTGAAGAACACTCTAAACCTCAAGGTTTGGAAGTATGTAGGATAAATATGTATTAACCCTTCCTTTTTATTTCTCTAACTTAAGATGTAAAGATTTTCTTCTTCATCCTGTCTTTCTCAAAACAGGTTTTTCTGCCAAGTTTTAACGTTGATGTTTTCTTTCTTTGAATCCTGGCAGCTTGAACTGTGAGAAGCGAATATTTGAAGTGGTCAATTCTTCTGATCATCCATTCCTCGTGAACATGTTTGCGTGTTTCCAGACACCTCATCATGCTTGTTTTGTGATGGAATATACCCCAGGTGGTGATCTTATGATGCGCATACATGAAGATGTTTTTCCAGAGCATACGGCACGGTGAGTTAGAATTAGTGTAGTTTCCAGGCATTATGAATTTATAACTTGATTCTCATAGATATTTCCTGATAAATGTTTCTCTCTTTTAGATTTTATACAGCCTGCGTAGTCTTGGGGCTCCAGTTCTTGCATGAGAAGAAAATTGTTTATAGGTAATGCAGCAAAGAATCAAGTAAAAGACAGTTCAGCAACTTGAAAGTTTATTTTTCCTGTAGCTGTATATCTGGAGGTCGCTATCTCGCTGGGGTTTCTAATCTTTCTGTCTGTCTTTATTTTCCTTGTCGCCTGTTGCTATCAGCATGTTCATCGTGCTTACAGTAAAGAAAGTCATCTAGAAGCTATTCATCTGACATGTTGCAGGTGATTAATCCTCTGTGACATGCCAATACATTCAGGGGGGCACCTGTAAGTCACTGCTTTCTTTTTTTTACTGTGATAGTCAAGTAATTTGTCACACTGTTGTGGGATGCTCTTCTCCAGATGAATAAGCCCCACCCAGCTCAAAGCTGCTTTGTGAGCCTTTCATTAAGAGGAAAAATATCAATAAATTAAGGAGACTCTTCCAAATAATAGATTATTTAAACCAAGTGTAAACTTTACTAAATTTAGATTTTATTCTCTTTATTAACATAGAGTTCCTGCCTCTTGCAAAAAAATTATGTTGGATGACAATCCTTAGGCTTCATCCACCATTTTCTTTCCTTTGCCTGCAGGGACTTGAAACTGGATAATCTACTTTTAGATGCTGAAGGATTTGTGAAGATTGCAGATTTTGGATTGTGTAAGGAAGGTGGGTGACTGGTGAAGCCAATATTGAACCATCAGAACCAGTTTAGGATGTGGGCTGTAGTAGGTGCTGAGGTGGCTGTGCGCAACTTGCATTCATTCCCATCTTAAAAATAAAACAAAACCCACCAAAACATACACACACCCCCCAACAAACCAAATAACAAAAAAAATCCCACCTGTCTGGCCATGATAAATTTGGAAAGAATATTTTGTCCTTTAATCTTCAGGAGACTTATGAAGGTGTTTACAATGTGCTCCTTTGCTCAAAGGAGCCAGAACAAAACATGTACTTGAGTAAATGAGCAATGGAGTCTGCAGGAAGTTTCCATGGTTTTGCTGTTTATTTAAGTATTGTCTGTATATTTCTTATTTGGAATTTTTAGGGGCCTCGTGTTTCATACTTCCTTATTGGTATTTACAAGCATTGCCCAGTTAACAACATTAGACTCTCAAATGGTAATCTATGGCTTTCAGAAGGGGAGACCGCACGTGATCCATTTAGTAAAGTGCGCGGGATTTTGCAAGTGTTCTCTTCCTACAGGAATAGGTTTTGGAGACCGCACAAACACCTTCTGTGGCACTCCTGAATTCCTGGCTCCAGAAGTCCTGACGGACATCTCCTATACCCGGGCAGTAGACTGGTGGGGACTGGGTGTACTCATTTATGAGATGCTTGTTGGTGAGGTAAGACCACCTTCCTCTCGGAAGGTCTCACTAAGCAGTCTTGGGGAGAGTAGTACTTGACCACCCAAGATAAAATTTTGCTGAATGTAGCCAACTATTTATTAGTACTTAAATTACATTTTTCTTATTCATAGTACTTGCCAAACAGTAATTAATTCATACAACTCCCTGCTATTCTCATCCCTATTTAATAGTGAGGAATTGGTGCTATGTGGATTAAATAATAAAATGTCACAATTGCAGTCACCATTCCCTGGAGATGATGAGGAAGAAGTCTTTGACAGTATTGTCAACGATGAAGTCCGGTATCCACGATTCCTTTCGTCTGAGGCACTTTCTATAATCCGTAAGGTAATGGGCTTGATGGGTCTCTGGGAGCCTGAGGAATTTGCATTTACTGTGTAAGTGGATCCAGAGGGACTCTATCAGGATGGAATAGCATTTGTGTGTATAATCTGGAGCTGCCCACACAGTCTAAGGAAACATTTACAATTTACACATATTTTTCCTTTGTCTTTACATGAGTGCTACTCTTCTGTCCAAGGATGACTAAGCAGGCTTCTTACTGAGGCCTGTTGCTGCTAACTCTGAAATGGAGAAGTGTTTATGCAAGGGCAGGAATGTCAGAGTCATTCAGTGGAGATGGCTTGATTCAGTTTTTGAATGTGACCCAGCAGTCACAGGTGCACAGTTGAGATGAGATGCTTCATGCGGTTTAGAGCAGGTATCTTACTCATGTTGGCAAGTTGTTTACAAGGAACCAGGTCTGAGCTATTAATAACAGATTATGACCTTGCTGCAAAGGGAGAATGAGAAGATACTGAGGGGTCAGTCCATCTCCTTCCTTTTGCTTTTCTCTCTGGAACATTATTTCTGTCCATCCTTGTTCCAGTTTTTTAATTTTGAACTGATATTTCCTGCAGCTTCTTCGGAAATGCCCAGAGCGTAGACTGGGAGCAGGGGAAAAAGATGCAGAAGAGATTAAAATCCAGGCCTTTTTTAAGGTAGGAACTCACCTTATTCCTCCTCCTCATGTCTTTTGTTTGAGTTGAGAGTGATTTTGCTTTCTGTTGCTATTGAGACCTATTTCCATTAGTTACCAGTGAGATCTTAGTGTTGGGTTCTGTTGCACCTCATTGCTGTATTCAGGAATATGGGTTTCAATTCATGTTTGAAATGACAGTCCCCATGTGTGTTTTGTGGGATCTGTAAACTTCCAGAGCCAGTTTGTTATTTCTGATTGTGCTGCTTCTATATACAAATATACCTACATTTTGAGCCATCGATAGACATCCCTTTTTAAATCAAACTGCAGCAGCCAAAGATACTGTCTGGTGATGGCAGTTGATGGCCAGTCTATTTGATGGCACCTGCACTTGCAGGATACACATGAATCCTAAGAGAAATCGAGGTTAAGGACATATTTGCTTTGGGTCAAGGGTTCCAGACAAAGGTGTTGCCATTCCTCCTTGTCATTACCTGTCTGCCAGAAGTTATTAGCCTTATAGCCCCTGGCTGGCTTTGCATTGGAGTGAGAAAAAAAACTTGGATGTCAGCAGAAATTGCTGGGAAGTCCACAGATCCACCTGGACGCAGCTGCACTTTAGTTTTGTCCCTCCTAAATATAGTTTGAGCTGTAACTTTGTTTCTTGGTGTTGTTGGAGTTAGACTGTATGGAATCTCTGTACTAACTGGTCTGCACCCACTATGCTGGCCTTTTTTCAGTTGTCTCAGTAGAAATCAGACATGTTGCAAGGGAGGCTGCAGTCCTTCCTCTTACTTTCACATCTCATAAATAATCTTAGTGTTGATCTGGCCTGTTCACCTCCTTCTCTTACAGGAAATTGATTGGGATGCCTTGTTTGCCAGGACGCTGAAGCCCCCTTTTGTGCCCACTCTAAGAGATCCCACCGACATCAGCAACTTTGATGAAGAGTTTACATCACAAAAGCCAATCCTTACCCCTCCAGAGGAGGTTGCTCTCCTGACCCGTAAGGAGCAGGCTGTCTTCAAGGACTTTGACTTTGTCTCCAGGCACCTTTTAAATGTTTGATTCCTGTGCTTATAGAAACACGAACAGATTGTTGCCACCTTGAGAGAGTGTGGAAAGGACTTGGCATGGGCAATGGAAAAGTCAACAAAATTTGTGGCACTGGTTGTGCTGTTGACCCCAGGAAGAGAGCGCTCTGTAAGCTGAGTTAACCTACTGCAGTTTTATTCAGCCTCATTTGTTGGAGGGACACTGGATGTCAATTATTTTTATGGAGTAATTAATGTTTGACTGGATGTATCTTCTACTGCCATTGAGTATAGATGGAAATTTGGAATTTAAGCTGGACTTAATGAAATCAAATCACCTGTGCAACCCAGGTTACTTGTTGCAAAAAGCCTAAGTAAGTAGCACAGCTTTTTAAAGTTGCAGAGTAGCAGGAGAATGGCTGCTTCTCACCTCTTCTCTAGAAAAGATATGCAGCATTCCCTCTTTGTAATGATTTTATGCCCGTTCCCACTCAGAATTATGTACGCCAGGGATGGAATGTATTTTAACACAACCAAGGTAATGAAGTTGGGGTTTGATAATGATCCAAGTGATATATCTTAAGGAAAAAGAGTCTCTCTTTACTTCTTCGAGGATGCTAAATCTTAGCTATTGTTTTTAATGATATGAAAAAGCCACAGCTTTGCACATGCATTTTTTTTGGAAAATAAAGATACCTTTTCTTATAACGAAATTTCAGCTTTTCATCTCCTTGGTGTTAGCTGAATGTTTCCGATCAGGGATAACCATATTCTGCTCAACAGGCAGGATTTTAGTTTTCTCTGTAAATGTCAATCATAATATTTTCTTCCTTCATTCCTTCTCACTCGTCTGTGTACATACTACGTGGTGTCATCAGCTGTCACATACAAATGATTGCAGTCAAGTTGTCTCTCCACAGATTTTATCGATGTGTATATCCTGTATCTTTTTTGGGATGGCTAAATAACGACAGTGTTAATATTGGAATATCAGTAAGTTAAAGGTGATTTCATTTGCCTGGTAACATATTTCGTAATTATACTTGATAAGATAAATTTTCTTCTCTTAAATTCATAATGTTAGCTTGTTGGGCAAAAAAAGGAAGGGTATATTTGTCCCTGACGACAAATAGGGACGCACAGCTATTACTCTTTCAGTTTGTCTTCAGCAGAGGTAGACAGAAGTTGAACTAACACGATGGTGCTGTACCTGGAGATAAGGTCTGGGTGCAGCTCATGAGTCGTCATTATTAAATCCAGGCTGGTCTAAGTGCTTCAGAATTCAGAGAGGTAAGAGCTTTTTTTTTTTTTTTTTTTTTTGGTGCAAATAGAAATAATTCACACCAAAACTGGATTTCCTAATTTCAGAGCCAAGTTAACTCCTGCTGAAAATTCCCGCATGCAAATATCCTTTCAACCTCCTGCTCTGCCTTGCCATGTAATGCCCCGTTTAAAGCAGGATACGCATTTTCCTCACCCTTGTTTGAACAGTAGCGGTTGGCTTGCTGTTGGCCCCTAGCACGGTTTGCGACTTTTCTTAAGCTCAAGGCCTCTGTAAAGCGGCGAGTAGCCCCGTGATTTTCAGCACAGGTGAAACCTAGCACTTGGGTTCAAAGAGAGAGGCATAATGAACCAAAAATGCATGTTTAATCTTTTAATTTACAGTAAAGTAAAAAAGACTGTAAATTATCATCCCAGTGCATTTAAAAAAGAATTACCAAACAGAGCAAAACTGTGTGGTTTGAGCTGTAGTACCTGCTGACAGATTTTTCTTTGACTGATACCTGAAGAACCAGAAATTGCGAAGTGGCAGATGAGCCATACTTCAGCAGGCACTGCAGTGCCACAAACAAACTGCAGAATCCTTTCTGGATGGTATAAAATTTATGAGAACAATTCTTAGTGTTCTGATATCCCTCTGATAGGAGTTTCTGCCCTGAACAAACCAGACTGGAGACAGGTTACCAACTCTGGCATTGGTCAAAAAAGGGATCCTTCTGCTGTTTTTGGACTATGATGCTGTATTAGTGATTACACTGTCCTTTCGTGAGCGCTCATCAACTGTAATCCCTGAGTGCATCCTACCAGCCAGATGTGCTCTTAAGCTGGTGTTAATTCCTGAGCCAAGGCAATTAAGGCACAAAACAATTTTAACTAAGGTTTTGTTGTGGTGCTGATTTTTGGTTTGTTTTTTTTTTTTTTTTTTAATCTGAGAAGGGGCGGGACTAAAATCCACACCACAGCCTTTTCTGTTTTTAAAGCTAAAACCGATCACCCCAAACTTCCTTTTAGTTCCTCATGGAAACTTAAAGTATGACCTTTTCGTTGTAATGGATAGCAGCAAGCTTATTATCTTGGAAAGCTATGGGCACCCCCTAATCCTAATGAAACAAACCAGATCTAGAATCTTTCCTCTTGCATTGAAACTTTGTATTCTTCTATTACACTTTCCCTAAGTCTGCTGAGGTAGCAGGATGACCAACAGCATTGCTGGAGCGGAGAGATGTGGATGCAATTAGCAAAAGGAAGTAAATTTAGAGATACCTTTGCTCAGGCCAGAAGTCAGCCCTGCTGGCCTTCCCCAAACCAGTGTTTCCCCTTTAACAGTGTTATTCCTATATATAAAAAATAACCCTGACTATCCTCAAAATGTAATTTGCAGGATGAACCGGTTGTGGAACAGGCTGCATAGTTCGTGATGTATTAAAGTTCCGTGCAAGGAAGCGGCAGCAGTTGCATCAGCAAAGCTTTACCCAGCAACCTGCCGCCGTATTGGCGCTCCACCAGGCAGGGACTGCTGTGACTAGACAGGCTCACTGTTCCTCTGGAAATAGATGTTCTCCCATGCAGTGAGGTGGCTCGAACAGAAGAATGTCCAGAGATTGAGGATTACCCCTTGGTCAAAGGGATTCTCCAACTCAGAGTGTCGCAGGTAGGAGATGCGATGGTGTGACATGAATTCCCAGGTGGTTGTGTTGCACGAGATCAGATAGAGGTGTGAAATAAGCAGCAGCAGGACAACAATGGTGAATATGACTATCAGGAGGAAGGACATGAGGAGGAAAATGTTGTGCTGCAGCCAGTCCCAGGACTGTTCAAAGTAGAGGCCTGACCTTGCAGTTCAAAGAGAAATAAAGTCATGGTTAAAGATGCAGAACTAGTTACCTGAACCAAGCAAACTTGATGGCACATTTAAGTTTGATTCATCACTAGTTTCTGATAGTCGTATACTACAGGGAGTTAATATACTACACACTCTTTTAAGAGACCGCACCAGTAGTGACTTAGATATTAAGAAGTTTAGGAGATGCTGGTTCCCCTGACAACTGAGAGATACAGTCATCGTCAGTTAACTCCTCTCCTGCACAGGTGCACAGCTGAAACCCTGCTGGGCTTCCAGTACTTTAGTTTGTAAACAAAGATAGTATTACAGTAACTGAAGCAAAATTAGTTCAGCTTCTTTTACTGTTGTTAATTCTGTTAATTTAAGCTTAAAACAAAGATGAACAATGAAACCCAAATGATGAGATTCTGCTCAACCATTGATCAGCTCCGTTGTCCCTCAGCAGATCAGGGGGCTCGGAAGAGCTGATCTCCAGGGTGCAAAAGAGGGTGAAGATACAAAGCCAAACCAGTCTCTGCTCTAAACCGTTCAGTGAGGCTCTTGTAGCACCAAAACTTCTAGCAATCTCAGAGGTCAAAGTGCTGGCTACAGGCCTTACCAAGCAACGTGACCTCCCCACAGCAGAACTACAAGCTGCACGCTCAAGTAGGCGATGAAGAGGGGGTGATTCTTCTCTCCTACGCAATTCTCAATCCAGGGGCAGTGATGGTCGTAACGCCGCACGCAGTGTTGGCACAGCTGGCAGTGCCTGGCTCGCATTGGTTGCTACAAAACAAAAACCAAACAACCTCTAGAATAGTGCCCTGCTGTTTGACTCCCTCTTTGGTAGAAGAGAGCACTGTGTAATACCATCCTCCTCCACAGCAGTACTGTCCCAAAAGCACTCCATAGTCATAGAAGGGTTTGGGTTGGAAGGGACCTTAAAGATCATCCCATTCCAAACCCCTTGCCCTGGGCAGGGACACCTCCCATGAGACCAGTGCTCAACCTAGTCTATATTGCGTTACGTTAGTCTAGATTATATTTGAGATAACAGCACAATGTGAACACTAAGACAACTAAAGGGGATCATGATTCCCCTGGTACGGACCCAAATGACCAAGATTCAAATTAAATTACTCTCCCACACTACTTCTATCTATACATTTTCTTTATTATCTACCGATTTATAAGAAGCCCAGCGTGCAGAGGTGGGAGATAGAGCCAATCAGTCTATTCAGGAAAGCATGAACAGTGCTGAGGTGAAAAACTAGAACCGCAGCTATTGAAGAAAGCGGGCAGGGATGGGATGTCTTTATGGGACTACTTAGAGGAGGGAGGTGTCTCCACTTCTATGTGAATGCAAGACACTCGCACAGAAAGCAGCTCAGGTACCAGGAACAGAGAAGATGAAAGACCTGGTTGAGAGAAGTAGTGTGAGTGTGACTCCTAGGATTTGTTTCCCTGAAGCGTATATATGTTTTGCCAGCTTTTCCTCTTGCAATAAGCTCACTTCTCCTCATAGATATTCTTCAGGAATTTATGGAAGCCGGGATAATGCTGGATTTTATTAAACTGATAAGAACTGCTCTGAAAACGCACTTCTAGGCTTTAGGCAAACTGTTTTAAGAGCTAATTTAATTGCTCTAATTTTTCCTTCATGCTATCTTTTACAATTCAGGCTAATGCTTTGTTGTTTTCAGGCCTCTGAACAATCTCACAGCTACCAGCGGTTCTTATTTGTCATGCTCAACTGCTTTTCTAACTCTCTATCAAGATATCTCCAAAATAAGCTTTTTGACAATACTGTAAGGTCTGACGGACATGGCAGTAAGAATGTAGAACACAATTTTCCCGTGGCAATAGAAGATCCTTGTTTCTATGAGCCAGCGAGGACTTGTTTCAACCTTGGAAAACCAGCAACATGCCAGTGTCCATCACTACTACATCTATAGCTACACAATCAGTTTGGATCGCTTTTCGATTCAGGACTGCACGTGAATTCAATTTGCTAGTTGTGTTTACTTTTTCTGTGAGTTTTTCAGCAGGAGGGTGACTCTTTGACAGAATTAATCAGATCTGCCATGCCTCCCAACCACTGAGCAGTGAGCAGCAGTGACAGAGCAGAAAAACAAAGCCAAGAGCAGCTGAACAAAGACGTTGCCAAAAAATGTAAGCTTGCGAATCGCTCATCCCGTTTGGGTCCTCCACATTTTTATGAATGCCTACCTTCACCATGCAGTAGCCACAACGACGCATCTTAATATTGCTTGGAACTTGGGGTGTCACCATTCTTTGTTCTTCACTGTTGCCTGCCTGCAAAATAGAGAAAGGGAGTGACTAAGGAGGTTTTGTGTGCTGCTGTCTCAAGTATGGTGGCTATTAGCCCACTTGGCACGACTGAGCCGCCTGGATCCTTTTACAGTTACACAGTGCTGGCTGTCTCTATCATTAGGAAAGGGAAAATAATTCCTTAGAATTCCTACAGAAGCTGCTATATAAATACTGTGGCATGAAATTCCACTGCACACAGTTAAGGTAGGGTGAGAGAACAGGCTACTGTAACCATCAAAAGAACGTTTGCACAGAGGCAGAAATAATTGTGGACAAGATACTACACTGATCCCAACACTACGCTTTGGGACAAAAATAAACAAGGTTAGACTTCACTTCCAAACACAACAATGATGTTTTTTCAGTATAAGCAGTGCTACTTATTCATAACGCAGCCAACATTTACATTAACGGTGCACAATTAAAATCGATAATGCTCTGTCTCTTTTGTCCTAGGCAATCTGTGAGGCAGTGAACCCGCAGTACCTTACCTCTCGGTTACTGTAACTCTGCATCTCCGTTTACCTCACTCTGTTGTTTGTGTATCTGTCCTCCCAGAGGGCAACAAATCTATAAACAGTTCGATAAATAGAGTAGCAGAGAGCACTTTCTTCCAAGCTTGCCATTCGATTCGGGCTTTTTGCACTTAGCGGTGGTTCGCATAAAATAGGTCATGTATATAGAATCACAGAATATTTTTGGTTGGATGGGACCTTTGAGATCATAGAGTCCAACCACCACCAACAACAAAAAAAAAAACAAAAACAAAAAACCAAACAAAAAAAACAAACCAAAAAACCAACAAAAAAAAAAACCAAAACAAAAAACCAACCAACCAACCAAAAAAACCCCACCACACCCAAAAAATCCCAGGACACCAAAACCAAACCAAACACCCACAACCCCACCCCACCCACAAACAGACACAAACCAACAATCTCGGGCACTAGAGCATGCCCTGAAGTGCCATGTCTACACGTTTCTTAAATACCTCCAGGGATGGCAACTCCACCACCTCCCTGGGCAGGCTGTTCCAGTGCCTGACCACTCTCTCAGTAAAGTAATTCTTCCTAATACCTAATCTAAACCTCCCCTGCTGCAACTTCAGACCATTTCCTCTGGTCCTGCCATTATTCCCTTGGGAGAAGAGGCCAACAAACGTTCCATGGGGTACTGCAGCCTCAGAGTGCAAGGCAGGATTTATGCTCAAATGGCGCAGTGTGGGACCAACAGGAGCGTGGTGGAAAATACACAGTTAAAGTCTGTGAACCCCACTGCGGTTACAGAGCATGAATCGGAGACTGCCCGGGCTAATCCTCAATGGTCTGTGCACGCTTCCTTTAACGCCAAGCGCAACAGAGACTGTTTCAGATTGTTTTTATCGAGCAGAGTGGGGAAAAGAAATAAAGCCTATAGATTTTATAGCCTCGCCACTTTCTTCCATTCCTCAAGTGATATACCTCCACTTCCTCTTCAGATTTAACAAAACCCGGATCCATGAGAGACACCTTAAAGTATAGCAGGACGGAGCACAGCACCAGTAAGGCGAAGATCAGCGGCTGCAGCAGCTCTCCCTGCTCCTCTTGCTTTTGCAGCTCTGGAAGGTACCCCCCAAAAAAAAAAAAAAAGAAGAGCAGTTCCTTGTGAAGCGTTTAGGATTTTTCTCTCTGGCCTTAACGAAGGGGTTAAGGAGAAGGGGAGAAAACGGGGAGAAACCAGGCGGCGAGAGGGCACGGGGTGAGAAGGGGAGAAGCAGGCCACGGAAGGGGCTCCCGACGGCCCTACAGCCCTCAGGGCACCCCCGGGGCCGGGCGAACACCCGCGCTGTCCCCCCCGCCGCTGCCCGGGCTCAGGCGGCCGGCACAGTCCGAGTCCGGGTCGTTGCCGCCTCTCCTCAGGGGCGGGTCGCCCCCTTCCCCGGGGCGGGCCGCCTCCCCCGGCCGGGGCTGAGGGAGGGCCGCGCCTCACCTGTGCGGTGCAGGAAGAGCCCCAGCGTCAAGGCCCCGCTGAGGGCGGTGTGCGCCGCCCGCACCCACGGCCCGCCGGCCCCCATGGCGCCCGGAAGGGCGGGCGGTGCCCGGAGGCGGGGCCGGGGCCGGGGCCGGGCGCGGCGGGCGGTGGCTCGGCGGGGGCGGCGGGGACCGTTGCTCCCCCCTCAGCGCGGTTCCCTCGGGAGGCCCGGCCCCGCTGCGGGCCCTCGGCTCCCCCTTGGCGGGCCGGGTGGTGACCCATCAGGGTCGGCTTCCCCTGAGTGGGAAGCGGGGTCTCTCTCCTCCCTCCCTGGCTGCGGCCCGCGGGCTCCTTTCTTCCCTCACAACCCCCTGCCTGTGCTTTCCCCTTTGCCTCCGCTTCGGGGGCTTTCTCCAGGAGAAAAGCCTTTCCTGCAGCCCCCACCGTCCCGGCTTGTCCCCTCACCCTGAGCCCCCCGGGCCGTCAGCCATTTTTCGATGTGGTGGGTATTGTGGGGAACACGGGGCTGGGGTAAAACTCTGCAACACCCGAAGCGATGGTGCTAAACGTGCCTGTGAGGAATGGAGGGGGTCTCGCTGTTGGAAGGCGTTGTCTGGGTGAGACCCCGGTGTGTTAACTCTGGTCTCGCCAATTTGATTATTTCACCTGTTGATTCCCAGCCCCCCAGAGAGAAATGCAGAGGTTGTGCCTGGCTGAGCCCACGCAGACAGCCTGATTAACGCAAACGGGGCTTGTAAATGTCTGACATAACTTCAGTAGGAGGCTGCCGGAGCGGGATTTGATCGAGGTTCAGGTGTCGGCAGCAAAGGCGTTGGTTGGTGTTGGAGCCAGGCCATTAGATTCGCCCCGACAGCCACAGAGGGAAATGGGCACGTCTGGAGAACGGGCCTGCTCATCTGAAAGCAGACATCTAAAAGGAGTTGAATTGCACCCTAGATGTGTTTTCGTCTCTTGCTAACAATAAAAGCCAAGAAGGCTAGCTTAGATGTACACATTTACACGTTGAGTGCCTGTCTATTTAGGGGAGATGAATCTCACCACAGGCCTGTAAAAGTTCTGAAATCTGTTTTCTCTTTAATCTCTTTTCAGTTTTAACATAGATGTATCTTGCTGCTTTTCTTACCTTCTTTCCCAGTAAAAACTTGGAAAGAAAAACCACGTTCTCTGCAAATTTATCCTCCAGCACCTGAAAAGTAGCTGATTCCTTGGTATTGTTTAACCACAAATGGAATATTCTTGTTTATTTCAGTCTCTTTTAAGTAAGTTAATGGCCACCTGCTGATTCCAGGAAAGCACCTGGCTGCACAGGTCACTTAAATGGTTTACCTGAGACAGCTGTGTTGAAATGTTAATAAAAATTGTAGTCTAAATTTCCAACAATAATTCAAATCCTTTTGCTTTTTTTTTTAATTATTATTCTAGATAAATGCAAAACCTACAGAAATCCTCCCTCAGACACCTAACTCATAGCCTGCATCAGTGCTTGTCAAAGCTCATATATTTTATACGCAAGATGGCCCTGCTACTGTCTGCCTACTTTAAATATCCTGAAAATCTTTCTGTTCCTTGAGTTGCAAAGGAAGCCTTTCAGAACAGTAGGAAGCTCAGAACATCAGGCTCTGTCTACAAACAGGGAAAAAAAAAAAAAAGAAGGTGGGTAGTGTCTTTCCTTTCTTTGCAGAGAAGTGTAAATTTTTATGCTTAATGAAGGCAATTTGAGTGGTAACAATATTACCCACTTGAAAGTAGAAACATTTTGGTATTCTAGACTAATCTGTCCTAAGGAATGTATTCTCACTTTCTTTGTGATTAGAATAATTTGGTGCGTGTTATGTTTTTTATCTTTTCTTACAGCTTTGAAACCTGTCTTGGAGAGATCAGAGCTTATCTCTGTCTCAAGGGTTTCAACCTAAATGACTGGCTGAAATTAGGCTTAGTTCCAAAAAGTCTATACTAGCAAGTTTCTGAGTGGAGAATCTAGATTCTTATGGCATTCCAGCTAGGAATTTCATGCTGCTGGAAGCCTAAGGTAGCTCTCCGTACTCTTACAATGTGGTACATCTTCAGCTTCCGAGAGGCAGTTCGGTTTCACACGGTTCCTCCTCCTACTTCAGCCACCTGGAGTCTGATCCTTTAGAGAGCTTACGATGACCATTGAATTAACTGGTAGTTGAACCCTTGCAGGACCAGGGTCTTAAGAAGAAAGTCACGCTGGCCTTAAAGCAGATTGGCTGTTTTGAGCTAAAGTCTTTTCTTAAGTACTCAGCTTCTGCCCACTTAAAAAGCTTAGGCTGTGGAATGCAAGCCGCAGAGCCGTTACAGAGTTCAGAGGCACGCTGTACAGTCAAATATTGTTCTGGGTTGTTTTTTTTCTCCTCTCACATAATTTCATAACAATACTCTCTTCCTCCACGCCTCTTTTCTATTGACAAACAGTATTATGTCTCTTGGAGTGATGAGAGGAAAAGCCACTGAACTGCATCATCAACACATGGCAGTTCCTTTCATTTTTAATGAAATATATGACAGCAAATAGACCAGTAATGTATCTAAATAAACCACATTCATAGACCAAAGGCAGAAGACATTGTTAAGCACTAGGTTTAATACACAGCGGGTATCCAATGGATACAACAGAAAAGTTAATTCATTCAGAATTGTAAGGAAGCAACAGTTGTGCATTATTATTTTTTTGCTTGGTTTCACCGTGTACAAACATTTGAACCAGGCCTCTCAACATCAGGCAGGTCAATGGACAGAGTAAAAGCAGACGCTTGCTCATTATAACTGAGGTTATTTTCTTTAAGCAAAACAAGGAAATACATACTTAGCTTAAAAACTTTTTTTTAAAACAAGAAAATAATTACAGAGAGGATCAGTGACAACTATATGAAATCAAAATATCGTCTGCTAAAGCAGAAGTGCTTCAGTTCAGCAGGAAGTCTCCCTAATTCCTTTTTTTCTTTTTTTTTTTAAGTGCTGTCTTCTTATCCAGCCCCCATGTTGCTTTTCATCCATTCCTGATGACCATTACCCTCTGTGCTTCATACACATGGTTGTCATGGAGACCAGCTGTTTCCCTACTTTTAATTTTCTTTTTTTTTTCCAGCACAAGCTACCCCCCAACACCTGAGCTGTTGCAGGCTCCTCCTTAAACAGTCTCAAGAAAATGTATTTTCTATGGAGTAGTGCCTGAATGCATTGCCCCTATAGTTCTTGAACTACTGGTAATTAATTGCCACCTTCAAGTGATGAGTGGGAAATAGGCTCACAGCTCCAAGACTTCTCCTCCCACCCATCTTTTGCAGAGACCAGAGTGACTGCAGCAGAAGCCCAGCCAAGCTGACGAGTGGGGTAGGATTCAGCGCTGAACAGATACCATTTCAGCCAACACGTAGGTGCAGGGTAATCGCAGCCACCGTGCAGATGGGGCAGATGAATTATCTGCAATGTTACTAATTGCCACAAATATCAGTGCTAAACTTTCTTGGCTTGGTCTAGATGAGAAAGTCTGGTGCTGCTGGGTGTTAAACATCATACAAGTAGATACCAATCATGGAATCATGGAATTGTGAGAGTTGGAAGGGACCTCTAGAGATCATCTAGTCCAACTCCCCTGCTAAAGCAGGATTGCCCAGAGCACATTCCTCAGGACTGCAATCGTTATAAGCAATTCCTCCCACAGGTCTTGTAAAATGGAAGCACTTGTGGAAAGTTGCCCACCAATTTGCTCTTATCTATTGCAGAGACAATGGCAGACACCCGACAGCCTGTGTGCTGAGGTGTGCTGAGGTGTGCTGTGTCATTGACTTGGGCCACCCAACCACGAGGCATCCTTCAGCCAGGAAGGAAACTACATCCAGTCAAGGTAAAGGGTTCCTTTGGTGGCCCAGTCTCTGCAGAGAACTGTCCAGTTGTGTTTGTGCTCTGCTTGCCAAGCTTGTGAATAGTAAAGGAAATGTAGTAGTGAAAATAAAAATAAGAATCTGAGTGGGACAACAGCTACAGAGCACAAGGAGCTCCTCTGCCATATCTTTACACACTATGAACTTATTTCCAGGCAGGTTTTCATTTGGCAGATAGAACCCTGTTCTAGTTTTCTGGGCAGGGTTGGTCGTTAGCTCTTATAATTCTGTGTGGAGTTGAGGTCTCCTGGTTCATTCCTTTGCTCCAGCAAAGCTGGAAGGCCTGAGAAGCTTCTCTGTAGCAGTCAAGCATTTCAGGATATCCAACTTCTCCTTTTACATTAGACCTTCAGAACAAATCAGCCACTTTGCCCTCCCCTCCTGTGCAGAATGTTGGTCTGATGGCTGCAGACAACTATCCTGTTCTGTCCCGAGTGTTGGATCTACAGCAGCGATTCATTAACTCCTCTTTGCCTCCCAAAAGTGCTTTTGGGTCATGGTACCTGCACTATGCCTAGGGTGCAACAACGCCTGCTGTTTCAGCCAGAGAAACTGAGGTACAAACTAGCTTCAAACTCCCCATTACAGGAATTCCTGGATTATGCTCAGGTACTTGGAGGACACCTTTCTCTCTTTTGCTCCCTGCTGAAAGAGAAATGTTATTATTTTAGCTCGCAAAGTTTGTTGGCTTGAAGACATTGAAGCTTGTAGCTGAAGCTCATGTTACTCTAGCAGGGATGCTATTTGTTTTAAAATGCTGTCTCGGGAATTTACCTTTCTGGTGGCCTGACTCAAGCTCTTCTGTGTAGCCAGCAGTAACAGAGCAGTTAGTTTCCCCTCCCCCCTGGGATTGGTACAGATTTCAGAAAGCTAAGCTTTTCTGGCTGCTGGCCTGACTCCAGTAATCTACATGTTGCTGGGAATTTGAAATCTTCTTGTTCTGGTTCAGGCTCAGGCACAGCTCGATGAGGGTACGTGAGCAGTGAGGATAGAGCTTATCTTTACAGTGTGGAACAAAGGTTTGGATCTTGTCTGTTCAGGATACCACGGTCCAGCTTGCAGCGGGGGAGGCCTCAGTAACAGCTGAACTTACAGGGGCACCGGTTTGAAAACCCCAAAACTTTAGTGTCTTGAGGCAGATGGAACCATCCGTTAACCTTGATGTAGTTGTGCCAAAATCTCAGCATAAAGCCTGACTGTTTGGCTCTGATTACAGTGCAAGGCTGAGGTCTGCTCTAGCTGAGATGGGAGCTCCTGAGCTCCAGAGGTGTCCCAACACAGGTCTCTGATACCTCTCACATCTGTGACGTGTCCCCTTCTGCTCCGCTCCCACCTTGCCAACACAGTCAGAAGTTTGAGTGCTCTTTGTCTCGTGATTCAAGATTTTAGTGGTAGGAGCTTTCACTATATGGGCATTAGAAAGGAAGAAAGCCTAGTGGGTGGCACCGTCACATGAAACAACTTCAAAAGGACAGCAGCACTAAATGGAGAATTAAACGAGCAAAACCTGACTCCCCTAATGCTCCGAGGCAGTATTTGGAGCCTCTCTTAGGTTTTGCATCTAGAGGGAAGATTAGTAAGTGTTATACAGAAAACAGATCTTGAAATAAGCTTTCCCCGTCTCAAAGCTCACAGGGACACAAATTCTTGGGGAACAGGAATAAGAGAGAGAAAAATACATTTCAATCAAACAACTGCAAAAAAAGTATAATTTGTCAAGTTTTGCAAACTGTATGAAAACAATTCAAAAGTGACACAAAAATATATATAAGGTTGAAAAATACTTAAAGAAAAAAAGTACAGATCTCACAATATCAAAACAAATGACGTATGGTTAAGAAGAAAAAAAAAACAGACATTGAGTAACACCATATTGGCAGAAGAAGTAAACCTCTGCAGGGCAGCTGTGTTCTGTCATTTAAAGTGTCAGTTTGTGTATCTAGGATCCGTCTATAATGTGCTCAGCAACGACAACATTAGCTCTGAGCATTAGAAGAACCTCATAGCAGCGAGTCAAATCTGAGAGCAACGTATACAAGGGAAGAGAGCAGCGAGGGTTACTGTGCTCGGAGGCCTGAAATGTCCCAGCTCCCATGGCCATGGTCTCCTCTTACTGCTACCAGACACAAAATCTTTTCTAAATCCCTTCGAAGGGAAGATTTGTGAACTGTGAAAGAACCGTGGCAAGCAGAGTGCTCTAAGGATGGACTGCACACTGTGGTGTTGAGTACCTGGTTGTGGGGCAAACCTTGGCCTTTGGTTTCTTGACTCTTTAGAGGTCTGGAGTTACAGGTGAAGACCACCTCAGTGGGACTCAGTGCTGCTGACGTGAGGGGGACTGCACTGGTAAGTGCTAGTGGGAGTCATGTAAGAACAGGGCGTTTTGCTTCCCAGAAGAGGAGGAAGATGTTGGGATGGAACCAGAGGTGCTATTTTATGGGATCACCCTCCAAAGGGTGCCTGGAGACTCCCCAGACTTTAGCACCTCCAATTGCAGCATTTGTGCTGCAGTGAGCTTCCTGTAAAGGGAGATTACTTTGCCACTGAGCACAGTTTCATAGAATCATAGAATGGTTAGAGTTGGAAGGGACCTTAAAGATCATCCAGTTCCAACCCCCTGCCATGGGCAGGGCCACCTCCCACCAGACCAGGTTGCTCAAAGCCCCGTCCAGCCTGGCCTTGCATCTTTGCACTGATGCAGACTGAAAAAGAGCAGAGAGCTCCAGGCCATTACTGGGATTTGCACAAGTGGTAGAAGCCGCTCTGGACTGGGGCCCAGTAGAGCTTATTATGCAGAGGGGAAATATGCTCTCTGGCATTTGTAGCCCTTCCCCATAAATAGAACACAATTAAAAAGGTGGTGAAGGACTGGAATGAAGATGTGTAGCCCTTTGTGAACACACCTTGTTCCTTGTTGCACAGACTCCCTTAGAAAGACAAGATCTGCGTTAGCAAGGATGTGTAACTGGATTTACTGGTCATCCCTGACCTTATGAAGCTGGGTGGGCTGGCAGGTCCTACTGTGCTGCCAAAGGGGACAAAACAGACCTCTTGACTTTAATGGGAATGTTTTACTTCCGAACTACCCAGATAGAGTGAGCAATGCTTCCATTAATGTGAGTCTTGTATAAAAAAAATCCTTAAGGGAGTGAATTGACTTGAAAGATCTTTCTTCTCCGTTTCCTCCATTTACAAATATCACTAAAAAGGCCAGTTCTTTTGGTCTAACTCTCTGGTGTTGCGTCTCCCAACCTCTCTAACCAAATAAATAACTTGTTGCTGCCTGTAACCCCATTGAGCAGCCAATACCAATTCAGGACTGGTGTTCTTGCAGACATGACAGGACCTCATGCAATACAGCAAAAGGGAATTTTCTAAAAAATGGGAAATAAAAACATCACACTAGCGATCACACAACTAGGTCTTCAAGCTCATGATCATTTGAGGCTCTCTGTGTGGTCTAAAATAAAAAGGTTAAAAGATACATAATGTACTTGTCTTTGTTTTTTGTTTTCTTTTTATACAGAAATCATACACACAGAACTTCAACCTGAAACTTCATAACAAAAAAGTCCACTAATTTAAGGAAAGCATTTTGTTGTGCAAAAAGTCCCTCCCCCCTCCCCTGTTCACCTTCATCTACTGAGGGTCTCACACACACACATAAAGTTTCCTTCCAACGGGCGAGTTGGTAAGAAAGAGTCCTCCCTATATACAGTGAATTAGAGAGAAGCTGGATACAGTGCTGGCAAGAGGCATTAGATGAGGCCTCTATCTGGAAGTGTCCATGTTCTCCTCCTTAAAGTTACTGCAGTGCTCTATAACTTTCCTACGGATAAAACAAGGACAAGAAGAGAGGGTTTAGTTTAAAGCTTTTTGCATGACACCTGTGGGACAGTAATGTAAGGACTGTCCAACTGCTCGAGCTCTATGTAAATGTTTGCTATTTGCAGCAGGCAGTGTCTTCTGAGATACACATCAACCTCTATTTGTGTCAAAACCAGTATATTCCCCAGCAGCAGCTTAGAGCTCCCAGTTCATCCCCTCGGAATTTCCAGTCATGTTAACATACACCCACATCCACATGCGACCGTTCATTCATCGCCCCCGTATCCAAATCATCAGGTAACTCTGGGTCCCATCAGCAAAGCCCTGCACATAGACGTTTGTCCTTCACTCTGCTGTCGCCTGTCCCTGCTTTTCCTGTTCTTTCCATTTATCGTGCTTGCACTGTCCCATCACTGTACGCAATCCTCTAACTGTGAGAGTCTCTGCAGGCTTGTCACCTCCAGCCACCTCCAGCTGTGGGGACTGCCTGCCCCCACCCTCAAGGGACCTGATCTCAGCTGATCTCTGCCTCTCTTTTATATTTATCCTGCAGGTATGACATCGTAGCTCTCAGTTTGCCAATGATTAGAAACTGCAGCTGGCTTTTAAACCTTGGAAAGAAAGACTCCAAAGGAAGGTGACAGAGCAGAGTAAGTTGGGGAAGCTCACAAAGGTGATGGACTCTCTCCACCTTTTGAAAAACCCTCTCATCGTAACTGTGCGGTCAGGAATTTTAGGGACAGGCCAGAATGATTCTGGACAGGGAGCCCACATAAGCAGGGAGAACCGTGATGACTGGTGACTATCGGTGTGAGATGCAAAGAGGCACATGGCTCCCTGGTCCAACCAGCCACTTCTAAAACCAATTTGTGCCCATCATCCATCACCCCTGAACGATCTGTGTGTATTGCCCACCTATAAACACCTCTCTACTCTTCTCTTTTCATCCTCTTTTTCCTGCTCTTCTGTGTTCACTTCTCACCCCTCATACATATCAGTACAGGCCTTTCTTTGGTAGCCTTACTTGATGTAGAAGAATAAAAACTAAACTGAAGCTAAATTGGATGTTGATGGTAGAGTATCGGTTTCCTACCGGGCCATTTCCTTGGTCTCTTGCCGTGCTGAGGCCATTTTGATCATGTCCTTCAGAAGGGGGATCCCACCTTCTTTGATCAGCAGCGGGCAGTACTTGTCAGCTGCAGGGAAAAGAATAAAACAGGTCCTTGTGAACCCTTACAGGAGTGGTATAAAGGGGGACAGGAGGGGAAAGAGAAGCCTGCGGCCTGAGAAGCCACAAAGCTTTCTTTTTTTTAATGGAGGCAGCCTGCTGGGGGTGCCCTGGTGTGAAAACAACAGGCACAAAACGTCTGAGAACACAAGAGCAAAGCCAGCAGGATCAGAATATTGAAGGAATTTCCTACGCAGTGAGTCTCGTGGTTTTTGTTTGGCTGTGCTGCCTGGACATTCCTGCAGCACTCAAAGAAGGTTCTCACCACCCACATAGCTAAGCTGGGAAGGCTTTTTCTGCTAACGAGCTCAGATCCACACCCTCAGCTTTTACATGCAGTGGATGTGATTTCAAAAAGGGAACTTACGGTAGACAGAGACCAGGTTATAGAGTGCCCAGGTGGCCCAGTGCTGGCTGACTGGGGAGATCCCTTGTGGAAGAAGTCGAAGGATTGGTTCAAATGACCTGCGCAGAAACATTGCAGAAGTCGTTAAAAATCCAAGAGCTGCTTCTTTCAGCACCTTTGCCACTCAGAGCAACACAAACGCTGCGCTCACAGATACCACAGCAGTAAATCCATTGCACGTCAAAGATTCTGGCACCAAAGACTATGTCTGTGTCACAAGGCAGGACTGGCAGCCTCACCGGCCCTGCCACTTTGGCACAAACACGCTGCCCGGATAAACAGCTGCAACGAATGCAACCGAGTCCAGGAACCGATTTCCATCCTCTGCCAGTCATTTCCTCAGGATGGCTGAAACCCGGCAGCGCTGATCTTTCTGTAGAGGGGCAAAATTATACCCAGCAAAAGCTGGCTGCTCACGTGCAAGGGTTGCTGTGATTCCTCTGACAACAATAATGTCAGGCATTAGATGCTGTTCATTCTGGACCCCTGGCAGGCACAATGGGAATAGAGAGTACCCGATACCCTCTTACAGGAAGGGCTTTGGAGGATTCCACCAGTTACATTAACCCTTGAGGGGATTTCTGGGAACTGTTTCTAACTGTCCCTCAGAGGAGAGTGAAAGCTACAGCAACCCATGTGACTTTCAGAAGCCAAGGCGAACAGACTTAAGGAGGCGCAAAGGACAGCAGCCTCAGAGGAAAATACTTAGGCAGCCCCAGACAGTCAGATCATGGGTTTCCTGAACTACTCAATTTCACCAGAAACAAGCAGGAGAAAATCTGTTGGGCTCCCTCAGGGATCCTCTCCCACAGGGATCACCAGGCGAGGTGTCTAAATTCAGCAGCCTGTGTAACACGTTTCAAAGGAAGATGTAAAACCCTCACTAAAGAGTATGTCCCTGAGGATGCTTCTCCTTCACTCTGAACAGAGCCTCCAAGCTGGGCTATACCTCTTCCCTTCTCTCTGTCGGCGCTTGCTTCCTGTGACAATCCTGGCTCCCTGGTGGGAGGGCCAAACTCTTCTATTCCTCACCTGTAGTTGATATTTCTCCTGGAGTTGATATCCCAGCTCTGGATGGCTGCCCACATCCTCTTTACAACTTCCTCTCGATGGGGCTCACATATACCCCAAGCCTCTGGACCATCAAACATGATATGGGAGAGCACACCACAGGCATTGTAGGATACCTCAATCCCATCTGCTTTGCTCTCCAGCAGGTTGCTGCCAAGAGAAAAGAGAACATTTAGAGATGTTGATGCACTAGGGGTTTGAAAGTCTCCAGGTGATTCAGGAGCAGAGTTCCAGGGCGTTCGCCTTGCCCCAGCTCAGCCGTTCGTTAGCTGGGCGCTCACCTGAACACACTGATGAACTGGGAGGTCATGAGCTGTGGGCGGAGCTCCTTCACCTCTGCTACATTGCCCAGGAGGCCCAGCATGTTCCGATGCAGCTCCTGTTTCTCTGGGAATTCCTAAACAAGCAAAGAACAGGATTATACAAGAGAAGGGCTGTGGCGACGCTGAGAACAAGCAACCCTGGAGAAAGATTGTACAGTATTGTAGATTGTAGAAAGGCTGGGTATTTTTGAGTAGTCAGTAATTGTTCTTTAGCAGATGCCAAAAGGGAACTCTGGTGTTCAAGATACAAGTGAAACAAGAGAATTGAGGCCAGGACCTACTATTCACTGCTGCTCTGCTTAAGGGGGACTGTGCACAAGATGTGGAAAGAGGAAAATGCATTGAGTGTAAGTTTCTCTGTTTTTCTGCTGTTTGGGTGGATGGATAACAGAAAGAAGAAAATATGCAAGCTTTTTTGTTTCTGTTTATGCAACATAGTAAGTCCTGCTTATGGATTAGCATAGCCAGGGATCCTGCCTCTCCACTACTAGTATCAGTATCTCTCTGGAGGAAACCAGACATACCACCCAATATCTGAAGGGAGCCTACAGGAGAGCCGGAGAGGGACTCTTTGTCAGGAAGAGTAGTGACAGGACAAGGGGTAATGGTTTTAAATTGGAAGAGGGGAGATTTAGATTAGATATTAGGACGAAATTCTTTACTGTGAGGGTGGTGAAGCACTGGAACAGGTTGCCCAGGGAAGTTGTGGATGCCCCATCCCTGGAGGGGTTCAAGACCAGGCTGGAGGGGGCTTGGAGCAACGTGGTCTAGTGGGAGGTGTCCCTGCCTATGGCAGGGGGGTTGGAACTCGATGATCTTTAAGGTCCCTTCCAACTCTAACCATTCTATGATTCTATACTCACTTTCAAGCACTCCAAGAACAGTTTCATGCCGCTGTAGTTAAGGAACATCTCACAGTTATCAGGGGTCTCATCAGTGATGTTCCAGAGGGCACTCCAGGAGAACTCCATCACCTGATCGCACTACAGAGCCAAGGGGACAGAAACAGAGCTTCACTGACATGGGAGCTCAGTGCAAACTAACCACTTGTGTTTCCTCTCTGGTATCGCCCTAAATGGCCCCAGAGGTAAGCAAACCTTGTTATTCACTTTCAACTTGTCAGCGAGTGGGTTTTCTGTTTAATATGTTTGCCTCCCTGTCACGTTCCCCTGCCCTCACCCTGGGACAGGAAATTCTGCAGCATCAGCTGAGATGTCTTGTGTTTGTTAGAGAAGCTGAGCTGGCACTCTGGACTGATCTCCATGCCTAAGCCAAACTGAGGAGAAAGTGCTCTATGCATATGTTTTTTGGGGAAACACTCACCGTTTTATCAGCCAACTTCTTCTGAATCAACTTCAGCATTGTCTGTGGGCAGAGGAAAGGGAAGAGTAAGAAACAGTTCAAGAATCACAGAGCTAAAACTAACTGCTGGAGTACTGGCCGATTTGCAGGTGTGTGCAGTTCTGAGCCTTTGCAGATAACCTACTTGGTATCTCTGTCTCTAAACCAGTCCCACCGGTTTAATGTTCAGTGTTTCAAGTATTCACAGAGCTGCACCATGTCATAGTCCCCGAGCCGTCGATTTTGCAGTCAAGTCAGTTTTGAGCTGTATGACAAAGTCTGGAATGTGGTATAACCGCACCAAAGCGGTGGCCTCTGCAGCTCTTTGAAAAGGTGAGGGATATGGGTTGACATGAGTTGGGAACCTGAGGCAAGCAAGCTCAGGGAGATGCAGGAGGAGCTAGTGACAAGGTGGTACCAGTTCTGGCAATGATATGGTGTGGTGAAGAGGTAAAGATATGAGGTTGCACTGCTTCCCTGCTCTCGCAGAGACAGCCTGTCTCTGAGATCATGACCTCCAGTGCTGGCAAGCCAGTAAAAGATGTCACATGGAAGGGTAGGTTCCAGGAAAGGCTGGCATTGCTGGGATGCTAGTCCCTTCCTGTGATACTGCAAGGCTTGGATGGCGTTTGGTGGCCTGCTGCAAGGCAATTGTGCTAGCCTGGGTTAAGGATAAGTAGACACCTTGGGACCATACCAACCATGACAAACCCCATCTTGCCCACAGCTTCTTTATGATCGTTGTCCACCTGACAGACCAGAGCGTTACAGAGGTGCACAGCAATGCGCTGGATTGACTCATCCTGCCGGCTCTGGTTGAGGATGTTCAGCAGCAGCTCGTTAACTCGGCGGTACTGGAACTCCAGCTCCTCGGGAATGCTGAAGTTACACAGCGTCAGGCAGCAGTTTCGCTGTACCTGGGTCAAAACAAAGTAAACCACATGGCTACAGAAACACAGACCCCCATCACCTCATCTTTCCTTGCTGCTTGGTACTGAAACCATCTTCTTGCTTGACTACGACCACTAAGATTTCTGTTACTCCCCTCCCATCTAGTGCTGTGCTTTAGCCAGGCTCTGTCAGTACCCTCTTCTGTCTCCCTGTCACTCTGTTCTCACAGGGCCACACTATCACCCAATGCCATCGCTTTCCAAGCCAGCTTCTCACTGCCTGTAAGCTCTCTATGCAACACTGGCCATTCTGCACCCCAGTGCCATCACAGCATCAGGCAGCTTCCAGTGTAGCGCGTTGCAATAACATTTCTTTCTATTGACTCAACACCCCCCGACACCCACATCCTTTTCACCCCACAGTCAGTGCTGGATATCTGTGGTGTGTGTTGTATACACTCTTTGACCGCTATCATCAGATAAAAAGGAGCCTTGCTTTCCCTTTGCTCTGGAGAACATCGCGTGGATAAGGAGCACCCTGCATGTTATCACTGAGTGAAGGCAAGGAACAGATCTGGGCAATAGCTGCTCTGGAGTCTGCCTTGGCTCACAACCTGGAGGCTTAGAAGTCCCAGATGCTACCACTGGGTTAAAGACTTAATATAGGGAAGGAGGACTGTGGGAGCCAAAGAAAACTGGGCTGCTCTTACTGTGACCTCCTGGTAGGACTCCATGCCGTTCAGCACCACCTGGATGACCTGGCGCCGCAGTTTCACGCTCTGCTCCATGCGGTACTCGGAGTTGGTCAGGTAGAACAGCGCAGCACTCCCTGTCACCTGAATGTTTTTGTCATCCTTGTGGCACTTGAGGGCTGTGATCACCAGCTGCAGAGAAAGCAAAATGAAGCTTCAGTGCCACTGACTTGCTGTTGAGTCTTGGAGTGACTGTTATGCTGTGTGGGGCAAAGACTGTTACAAGCCTGGAAGGAATGCGTGGCCCTGGCATTGCAGGAATGTGCTTATGGAATGAAGGTACCTGCTGCACTACTGGAACTTTCTCCAGAATAGCCTGATATGGTGTCCCAGGGTGAAGAAAAGACTGGGACTGCAGAATTTCCCTTGTAAGGGTGAGGTAAATGCTCGCGTGGGGCTTACCTGGAGGGCTCGCAGCAGCTGGCTGCAGCGTTCGATACGGGCAATGTCAAAAAGGAGGTTGATGGCCCGGGAAGTGATTTCTGGCCGATGTTCAGTGTAAGCCTCAATAGCATTCAGGACTTGCTCTTCGTTCTTGTCTCCGCTCACCTGGCAGGGAGGAACAAAAAGAGTCAAGGAAGAAATGATGGAGGAAAACCCACATGAGAAGGGAACTCTGAAAGATCGAAGGGTACAACTTCCCTCTGCCCTGCTAGTAGGATTAGGCCTAGAATGAGAGCAAAGAGTCACTTCTCAGCCCAGGGGGACCAGAAATGGCACCTTTGGGGCAGGAGGATGCTATTCACAAGTAAGACTCCTTTTCTTGCAGCCACAGACATCCTGATCCTTCAGCCAAGATGGTTTTTCCAGGCTCTTCTCTAAGAGGCATGGTTTTTTTTAACGGTTGTAAAAACAACGTGGGGCACAGATCTTGCCTTCTGGTAGTTCTCCTCCATTATCAAATAGCTATTAAAAGGTCAGAGCTCAGTTGTCACACCCGAGACCCTAAGAACTCCATTCTACCAGCAGCCAGTAATTTTCATGTTCTTTCAACTTCTACCAAGTACCTACTGCGGATGTTCTTGGGCCTCGTTACCTTGTAGGCTGGAATATGTGTCAGGCGGCAAAGAGATGTTTCAAAAAGACCCAAGAACTGGAGCGGTCGTTTCAGACCCCGGAAGGGAGCGATGCTGCTCTTTGCTGGCTCAATGCTGAGGGGGGGGGGGAAAAAAAAGAGATCACTCATGTTGGTACCGTGTTTCTTCAGGTGTCTCCTGCCACAGAGACAGCTGTCAGCTCTCCATTCACTCTGTCTGTACTGCTCCATCACCAGAGTAACAGCTACACTTCAGTTGTATGCCAGTCAGCTTCTAAACGTAACAGTAGACACTCATCCCAGGCAATCCTGAGTGAAGGGCTAAATGTGTTCCAACAGAAACAGCAGTAAGAATTCACGCAGACAGAATGCAGCTTTCCCAGGGGGAATTTGTCCTGGAAATTCACTAGCTGGGGTGAAAATTTCCTCTTAGAAAAGGGCTATGGATTTCACTGATTGGAAATATTTGCAAACAGGACTGTGTGTCATCTGATAGATGTGTTAGTCTGCTTCTGTGATAATTCAAGAACACTAGTTTTATTGCCAAGACCACAGTAATTGCTGTTTCCTACCTCGTCTGGCCCATCTTCTCCTCCATGCTTGGGATAGTGCAGTTTTCCAGCATGGTGTGCCCTGAGATATCGAGCGAAGTGAGGTTTACCAAGTTTTCCACAAACAGGTTTAGAACCCGCCGGGTCAGCTTGAATTTGTAATAACTGGACAGATGGTCTCGGGAGATATCCAAGTGCCTGCAAAGGACAGAGAGCGGCTCAGAGTCTGGAAAATGTAAACTGGGGCTTCTGCCTCTCTACCAGAGGAAGACAATGAGCTAAGTGTGATCATTATTTTTTATTTAATTATTATTATTATTATTTCCCTTACAAGATACAGGAATGCGGTTCTGTAGGATCTGGCAGCAGGATCTGGCCCTGTGTCTAACCAAAGCACACAAGTATCTGGTAGAGGTCTATTCAGAACGGAGCACAATGACTCATTTGGCCACACATCACAAAGGAAATTGCTCCAGGCTCAGGAACTGCTTTTCCCAGGCTCCATCCCAGCAGCCACCTGAGCTTTTTCCTCCTGGTGATTACGATGCACTAGAGGATCTTTGCATCCCCAGAAACAAATGTTGCGTCATCCCACAAATTAAGTTACACAAGTTTTTGTCTGCTTATATCTTACATTTTTTTCCCCACCCCAGGCTATTACGCTGCCCTGGTTTCATTCAGATATTTAAACGCCCAGGCTTTGGGGAAACCCCAATGCTAAAGGAGTGGTGGGACACGCTGACCAGCCATCACATGCAGGTGGGGTCCCGTACAGGACAGGGGTTGCTCTTGCTGGCCAAGCAGTAGCTAAGACTCTTGGGAGAGACTTTTCTGAACTGCCTAAGACAGGAGCCAACATCCCACTCACAAAAGTGTCTCCTACCCATTGTGGACACTGGGAGTTAAAGTTCTTGGATTTAGAAAATGTTATCCAGGATGTTCCCTGAGACTCCCTGGTCGTATGTTAACGTGGTACCCCCTAGTGTCTGCAGTCAGTAGAGACGACACTAAAGCCACTGCAAAGCATCCTTTGTGTGAATAGTAAGGCTCTTGGGCTTGGAAAGTCCTGGATCCCTTTCCTGATACCGCTGTGCAGTTTGAATAGCAATTGCCTCGACTCTGTTTTGGGAAGTCATTTCACTGTCAGCACTGTTAAGTCAGGAGCGCCTATTTATTTATGCTGCTCATTCCCCTGGTTGCACCATCCACGCACCGTGAGCTGCCATGGAGCACAGCAAGCAGTCTGAGCTCACAGTTTTTCCTAGTTTTACCTCAGAGCCAGGCTTAAACTTTGGACATTCCTGTTTGAGAAGTGGTTTGGAGGACTGAGTTTCACAGTGTGATTATTGCTACATTATATATGTACACATCTGTAGTATTTTATTTTTTTTTTGCCATTTCTCAGGTATTCAGCTGTTCTTTTTTGTTTGGCTGCAGGGGGGTGGTAGTGTTTTGGGTGTGGTTTTTTTTTTTTTCTTTTTTTGGTGTGTGTGGTTGTGGTGTGTGGGTTTTGGTTTTTTGTTTTTCCACGAAGGAGTTTTTGCTAAGTGGTGCCCTTTTGCAAGCAAAACGCAGGCTGGCTTCAGACATGTTAGATATGTATCACGAGTCAATGAATGAGCCTGCTCATGGGAAGGTTTAGAACTTGAAACTAGCAGTGGGTGGCTCTCCCATTAGCAGGCAAGCAGAGCATTCCAAAAGACCTTTCCCTATCAGTGGGAAAAGGATAAACAAGGAAGAACGGATCTGCTGACCTGAGCTTGCGAAGCTGAGCGATCACTTGGATGTGCTCCTCTGAAAGGTCCATGTTGTAAAGCACTAAGGAAACCAGACTGTCCTTCCACTGGGTCAGAAACCCCACATCGTTCAGCTGGATCCCAGAGAGATCAAGAGCTGCGAGGGAGGCCAAAGGCCGAAGCAACGTCTCCACATTTACCCCTTCGATCAAGCGGCCCAGGTTCAGGAAGCGCAAGCGGCTAAAGCCTTCAAAAGTAAAGTCCTTGACCAAGACCTGGCGAGTGGGGTTCACCAAACAGTCATCTTCACAGCCTCCAGGGTTCTCCTCCTCGTAGAAGATATTGCAGCAGCCAAAGAGGCTGAGGGAGATAAGTGTGGGGCTGAAGCTCACCAAGGTTTGCAGACTCTTGGCTGTCAGCTTCTCACAGTTAGTCAAGTAGAGCTCAACAAGATCCTGGAAGATGGGAAATCAAAGTTAGAAGTATTTCACAGGTAGAGTGCCCACCCGGTTGCTGCAACACCTCCCACTGGGACAGCCTGAGACCACATATCACCCAACTTGACCAGTGTCCCCTTCCCATTCCCTACAGTGGCTTGGGGAGCTGAGAAGGGAGAAGCTGAGGTTCTCCCAAAGAAAATTTGGCTGGTGAAGGATGAAGTCTTGGGAATCTCTTGGCTAAGGGATCGGAGCCTGGGATTCTATCTGGTGCCCGTGCAGCAGCGCTGCTATGCCAAGTGGCAGCTGGAGGCTGTCAGTGCAATACCACCTGCTTCCTGATGGCTTCCAGGTCCTGGTCCTGCACAATCTGCTCCCGCAAGTGGATCCGGGCTAGCCTGGTGCTCCGGGGATCTGAGAACAGGGTGAAGAAGCTTTCATGGGGTTCAAAGATGCTGTCCGTCTTCACCAACTCCACGTACCTGTATTGGGGCAATGGCATTAGCACAGGGTGACACAAAGGTTCAGTTACAGCTCTAGCACCGTCACTGGTTATGAGAAAATGTGACTCTGTGCACATGCAGAGTCCCTTCTGATCATCCAGAATAGCCCTTGGGGTAATGGGAGCTGCCCTATTACCTCTTCTTGCACAGAACTAACAACCCTCATGAAAATCCCAGGGAAAGATTTGTGCAAGGTCGTGTGTGTGTGAGCAAACTGGATTCTGGCAAGCACAGACTCTGGGATTCTTTTTCCCTAGCTGTTTAAAGCTAATAATTTGATTTTTCATTTTCAGAAAATCAGCCGGCCAAGGTTCTCTGCCAGACTTTGTGGGCAGGAGTTCAGCCAAGAGAGACTGTGACAGCCAAATTATAAATCCCTGGAAACAGGTTGCTTTGTAAAGCTATGGGAGCAGCAGCCTTAAAATTTAACATCTGTTAGCACTTTGCACTCTTAGCTCTCTGGTTTGAGAGAGAGCTGTACTGCTTCGGTGGTGGGAAATGGGAAGGCTCCTTTGTTGCTTATTGATGTTCTTGGAAGCAGCAGTGACTGTTTCCGTCTGGGTTTACCTGTGTGGAAACAGTGATTTCCACAGAAACTAGAATGATTTATAGCAGTACAATACCCCCTGGGGACACTTCCTTCTGAAGTCAATGCAAATCCTTATTTCAAATATGAGGATCAATGGGAAAAAAAAACCAGCCCTATGAATTCTTCCCCATTTTCCCCCTCTTTCCCATCAGTCTTCCTAGAGAGCTATACTCTCCCTTCCTTGAGCTCCTAGCGCCTTCCCGAATCACACAGCTGCTTCTCCGCAGCCCTGAAACGTACTCATTGACGAGTTTGTCACAAATCTCGCTTGGCAAGAAGATGTCGGGATGGAGCCGGAGAGTTTCGTTGTCCAGGAGGTAGCAGAGAGTCCCCTCCAAGTTGCGAAGGCAATAATCTGTGCACAACGTCATCAGCGACTCGGGGCTGTCGGATGCCATCTTGAGGGAAGTTATGGGAAGGGGAAGAGCCAGAAGGAAGCTTTTGATCCAGTAGATCCTTTCCTCAAATGAAGTTCCAGGACGAATTTACAGGGACATCAGGACACCTATAAGGGTGGGGGGAAGATGCATTGAGAAAGGTCCATTGGCAAGTGTCCGGCAAAGCTGTTGCACCAGCAGGATGGCGACAGTTGTGTTTACAGCCCATTACTTGCTGACCTCAAAAGAACCTGCAGCATTTTGGCCTCTCTGGCAGTATGCCCTTAATTCCATGGTATCCCCATCCCCAGGGGACACTGCGGGAATGAGTTAACACGAAACGTGTTTGGAAATGAGGCTACACAGCAAGAAAACGCTTCCTCATTGCCGGGGTTATCTGGCTGACAACGGCCCTCTGAAAGGGAACTGGCAGAAACCACATCGCTTGGTTTCCTTTGGGGTGGGTTTGATAAACCACCAGACAATTTACTGTCGGGAAGATCCTTTGGACAGCCCCAGTGGGATCTGGTGGCCCCGCATCTCATGCCTGTAATTCCGTTTGCCATTGTTCCAAGTGAAATTTCATGTTGAAGCTAAATGTTTTTTCTGTAGCACCAAGCCAGAAGCTTCACACAAGTCCTTGAACTAGAGCGTGAAGTGGATCGGATGCCAGAGGGAAACACACAGAGTGATTTGGCTTCACTTTGAGCGCAGTGTAAAGCAAGGGTTATGCTGGCCACCTGTACCTGTAGCTCCCTAGGACACCCTCACCCAAACCATTTCAAATCTGTCACCAAAAAGTACAAGTGACTGACCTGGAAAAAGGTAAGACACTTTTGCCCTTCTTCGTTTTTAGTACAGGATAAAGAAGGATGGGTGAGGCAGGTAATTAGGGGATGCTATTCCTGTCTATATTCTTATTTGAAAAGTCTCATGGCTCTAGTACTGAGACTCGCTCACTGGCGCTGAGGGAGGGCTTGCTGGAGACTTGGAAGCATTTAGCAGAAGTGACTGAAGACCAACAACGCCATTTCACTTACAAAGGGTCACATCACATTAGAAGCAACTCTAATGTGAACCCTTCTACGTATTTCCACGGGCACAAAAAAATTTGCGTTGAAATGTTTATTTTTTGATGTAAAACCTGTGTCTTATCAATAAGTACATCCCTGCTGGAGTGAGAACACGGGTGCTGTGGAGTCAGTTACTCTCCTCTGTGCCACAGCTGAGCAGCCATTGCTGGGGAAGTTGTTGCCCTCAACTATACTCCATTTCTGACCTTTATCCTGCAGCTGCAAAGATTGGGACACTTGTCTGTGTCTCCAGCTCTCTGCTTCTCTGAAGCCTTCAGTGCTCTGTCTTTCCTTCATTCCCGCACCATCAGTACAAGGTGGAAGAGTTTAACTCAGTTTCTGTGCCTTAATCACTATCCCTGAAGGCAACAGGGTGGATCTGGCACCTTCCCTCCTCCCCTTTCACGTGCTCTGCTCAGCCACTGCCTGGGCGATGACACCCGTATGAAGGATCAGTTAAGGCTGTGGACAAGGTAACTTTTCAAATTCAGGCACCAAATGGTCTCTGCGGGTGACGGGAGCAGAGCTGTGACTGAGCCTGCCCGGCAGCCCAGGCTCCCAGCCCTCTGATGCCTCCCTGTGCTGTGGAATGGATTTCCATGCAAACACAAAGGCAGCGCAAGTTGGAAATCAAAGCTCTTTTCTTCTTTCCTTCTGTGCTTTATTAATTCTTTTTTTTTTTCTGAGGGTGTGCTTCCATGCCAGGGACAAAGACTTGGCCAAGGAATTAACCCAAGACAGAAAGGAGCCTCTCAAAAAGCTCAGATCAGCAGAACGGCTCCTCGCTCAGCATTGGAGGAAGAGCCGTGCTGGATGGCTCCTGCGGTCCGGCCACCCCAGGCCTCCTCTCCCTGGGCCAAATCTCGTTCTAGTGTCAGAACTGGCAGAAGCAGGCACAGGCGATGAACTTGACTCGTCTTTTGGCTTTACTTAAATTTGATCGATAGTTTCTCCTTCCTACGAGTACCTTTGGGAACTATACCTGCAGGCAACAGGCAGGATCGTGTTCCAACCCCAAATTCCCTTCTAACCCACCGTGTTCTGACCTACAGCTTTCAACAGCCTTTCCAGTGGGGATCTCGGACAGGTTCTCTGCTGGTTTTGGCCCAAGAAGCAAAAAGTCTCCAGGCAAAAGCAGACACTGAGGAAAATAAAACAAACGCAAAAACTCAGCAATCCCAAAAACTGTACTAAACATCCTGATCAGAGATAGTTTAAAGGGTGTAACCTGCTCTTCTGGGATAATCCCCAGCCCTCTCCTTTGCAGGTAAGTCACGAGAGAAGTCAAGGATGAAAAGGGCCACTGAGCAGAGAGTATCATCTCACTGACTGGGGAATGCAGGTGGGAGGAAGCTGTCCTGAGCTCTGCACTGTCTGCTTTGGAGACTAATCGGCTTCACCTCCAGAACGAGTCCCTTTCGCGGATTTTGCCTGGAGCTTGCTTGAGAAAATCCTTCCAGAAAGGCGAGATCAACAGGAAGATCTGAACCAGTTGGGAAACGTGTTCTGCTATCCCTACCCATTCCCCTGTGCCATCAGACAGGAGGTCCCTGCAGCCAGTGTTCTTCCACTGTTTACTACTGATGGCAAGAGAACTCGAAAACAAATTCCCATTGACAATCTATTATCACGTGCAGCTGGAAACGGCCAGTGCTTGGGACTTGTCCAAGCAGCTTAGAGCACTAAAGGGCAAGGACTGCCTTCCTGTGGCTCTGACAATCCCCTGTTCCCCCTCTGCTGAGACCAGCACAATGTAACCGGTTGATGCCAGCCCTGGAGAAATCAGCTGCCCTTTAACTTCTGAGCTCCCCGTGATCCACCACCAAAATCCTATACAGAAGGTTAATATAGAGGAAAGCGGTTAAACCGTCCCAGTAAAACAGCACCAAAGCAGAGCGTTCATCCTCATGATTTATTAGGGATATCTGAGTAGCACCCAGAGCTGCTGCTGCGACCTTTCGTACAGGACGGGACACAACCCAGCCTCCCCCTCCTCAGACTCGAGATGTGACACGTGAGCAGGAGGGGATTTAAGTAAGAGTGTCAGTAGCTGCACTGATCAATATTGCCTCTAGTTATAAGCTCAGTGTGTTGATAAAAATAAACGAAGTAGAGATGCTGACAAATCATTAACATGTGCCTAACGGTTATCCTCAGGCAGCTTTCCACAGGCAATAGATCAGCAAGTTGCCTGCCTGACAGCCTGTCACCAGCGCTCTCCAACGATGGGCAATGAGCTCTGCTGCGTGTGTGGTTATGAAGGGTCAAAGACAGATAGATGTGAAACGCGCCGAAAAGTCAAGTGCAGGAATCGAGAAGTGACTACAACTGCAGCTGCCAATATTTTTTCCAATTTATTTCCTCTAATAGATTTGCTTCCACCTTAATGCACAAAGGAATTGAGCCCCTTGGAGAGACAGGAGCAGGCGTATAAAAGCCTGTACACCCAACTGCCCGCAGACGCAGCCCTCTCCCTGAGCTAACAGCACCTCCCACCATCCCCGGACCCGAAGGAAGGCGCAGTATGTGCAGCCTCGCTCTCCCCCATCACCAGCCTCCCAGGTCCAGCCACCCTCTTTGGCAAATATTGCTCATTTGTAGGCTACATCCGTATTGTTACGGCATTTCACGCTGCGCTGGCACGCAAAACCCGGGACCACTCCCGGGGCCATCTGTGCCAATATTCTCTACCTTGGACTTCAGAACCATCTTCTCTCCCAGTCTCTCTCTCTCTCTCTCCAGGCAGCTGCCCAAAGCCAAGCCTGACTCACCGTGGCTCCACGCCAACGACATAACGTTGACGCCGTTGCTACAAAAACGATCGGCCAAGCTGACTTTTTCCAGCATTGGGGGCTTGTCCGAGGAGAGGGCAAACAATACGCACCGGCGTGACCTGATTACGATGACTTTAGAATAACCAATGTAACGAAAAACGCAGAGTTGGGCGCAGGTTACGTTTTGAAGGAAAAGTGCATTGTCATTTTAGCTGGCATCTTGCAGCCGCGCGATGCTGTTTTTATTAATTGATGGGTCATCGCCGCTTGCGCGGGGGAAACACCATCCCTGCCTTACAGCTGGGGAACTGAACTCAGAGGGGACTGAACTGTTCTGTGGCCCAGCAAAGCCTGCGATGGCCAAACTTGTCAGCCTCCCGAGACCCGCATCGTAACTGAGCCGACTCGTGCTGGCCGGGGAACACGCTGATCTTTGTACCCGCCTGCAATAAAGAAGCTCCTTCGGGTGACTGAATTATAGCATGGATTTTTCATTCCAAAAGGTCACCTGCCCACGAGGACACCCCTGGCGTTCCCGTTCCCGGGACACTGGGGATCCGCCACCGCCAGACCGCGATGGTCTCCCGCTCTCGGACAGCCCCACCAGCTGCTCCACCGCCCTGCGGGCAGGTCTGGCCACAAACTCCAACCCGCCACCGCTCCCCCGACACGGGGCGGCTTTCCCTTCCCGGTCCCGGAGGTCACCTCGCCCGGCAGCGCCGGGGCTTCTCCCGGACCGGCTGCCGCGGCCCGGCTGCTCCCGGTGGTCCCGGTGAGGGGATGGGGGCTCCGCCGGGGGGCACCGGGCGGCGCTGCCGGAGGCGGCCGTTCAGCCCCCCCCGCCTCGGTGTCCAGGCCCGGTGCCCTCGGGCGAGGGCGATCCCCGCGGGTGGGACTGGGGAGGGGGACGCCGGCACTCACCTGGCGCCAGGCCCCCGCCCGGCGCGGCGGATGGGGGGCGGCGGGAGTCCCGGCTGGTCCCGGCGCCGCTCCCCGGGGCGGGCAGGGGCTCGGCCTCCTCCTCGGGCCCGCTCCCCCCCGCCGCGGCCTCCGCTGTCAACAAACCTCGCCGTCACTTCCGCCAGCCGGGCCGCCCGCACCGGAAGCGCCGCCGCTTCCCTCCCGGAAACACCGGCCGGCCCGGAACGCTGGTGCTCGTCGGCCGTGACGTCGCTGCGCTGCTGCGTGATGTCACGGCGCGGGGCCCGCCGCGCGCGAGGGCGGCGGCCTCCCCGCGGCTCCTCACCTCGCCCGGTCCCCGCGTCCCCCACCCCGAGGGCCGTGGCCGCCATCGGAATAAACCCCCGCGTCTCCACACGTTCATGGCCGCTGCCGCCGGGCACCACCGCGGGCGGCCGCCATTCCCTCAGGCCGCCCTCACGGCTGCCATTTGTCCGGGCACCAGGCTTCGCCTGGGCGAGCGTGACCACCGCTGGGCTTCCCCCGGCGCTGTGAGGGCTGGTGCCGGGCGGGCAGGGGAGCCCTGGCCAGGGGCTGGCTCCTGCCTGCGGGGTCTCTTCTGAGGTGGGCATCATTTTCTGAGGCGGGACGGCACAGCCGGTGCTGGATGCCCAGAGAGGGGAGTCTCTCTGTGGGGGCGTCCCAGCCCCGGCCGAGCAGACACTGGGTGGGATGGCGGCGCTGTGAGAGGACACGCCGCACAGCGGAACCCCTGGGGCGGCTCAGTGCACCAGGAGGGCGCTCCGAGGATGGTGCAGAGGAGGCCAAGAAGACGCTGTGAGGGCTGGAGCCCCTCTGCTGTGAGGACACGCTGAGAGAGTTGGGGGGGTTCAGCCTGGAGAAGAGAAGGCTCCGGGGGGACCTTAGAGCCCCTTCCAGTCCCTAAAGGGGCTCCAGGAAAGCTGGGGAGGGACTCTGGATCAGGGAGGGGAGCCATAGGATGAGGGGGAATGGCTCTAAACTGGAAGAGGGGAGATTGAGCTGAGATCTGGGGAAGAAATTCTTTGCTGTGAGGGTGGCGAGACCCTGGCCCAGGTTGCCCAGAGAAGCTGTGGATGCCCCATCCCTGGAGGGGTTCAAGACCAGGCTGGATGGGGCTTTGAGCAACCTGCTCTGGTGGGAGGTGTCCCTGCCCAGGGCAGGGGGGTTGGAACTGGATGATCTTTAAGGTCCCCTCCAACTCTAACCCTTCTATGATTCTATGGTTCCCTGAAGGCGGCCCGGGGGGGCGGAGCCACCGCCGACGAGTGGGCGGAGCCGCAAAGGGGCGTGGTCCGTCGGCCCCGCCCACCCCCGCGGGCAGGGTTTCCAGCCGGAGCGGTTCGGCGGCGCGCGGGGGTCGCCATGTCGCGGCTGCACCAGAGCAGGTCGGTGTCGGGGCCCGTCCCCCGCCGGGGCTGCGCGGGGAGGGCTGGGCTGGGCTCGGGGGAAGGAGGGGGTGCCGGTAAACAAATGTTATAACGGTCGCGGCTCCGCTCCCCCTCAGGATCGCGGACTTCCAGGAGGTGCTCGGCGAACCCACGGTGGCTCTGTCCAAGCTCCGCGACCTCTGCTTCAGCGGTGAGCGGCCCGGGGGGGGTGTGTGGGGGGGGGGGACCGGAGGGGAGGGCGCTGGGCACGGCCCCGCGGCTGGAGGTGGGGGGGGGGGCCGGGGCCGGCGGTGGCCCGGGGTGCCAGGCCGCAGGATGTCCGGCGGCTGAAGGCCACCTCAGCCACCGCGAAGCGATCCCCTCCGGGAGCCGCTGTGAGGCGGCGGGGGTCGGGAAGCCGAGGCTGACGGGGGTGTTTGGAAGCCCCGAGCTCCGTCAGGCCGCAGCGGTCCTCGCTCGGCCTTTCAGCACAGCCCCAAACCCTTCCTTCTCCCCTCCCCGAGAGCCCTGTGGGTCTCGTTGCTTTTGCTGTGCCCTGTCCCTCCCCGAGCCCCGCCGCAGGCACCCGCCCCGTGGGAGGCACCGGCTGTAACCCCCGGAGCGTCCTCCCTCAGAAGACTCCCTGCCCCGCGGGGAGGGAAAGCGCCGCCTCGGCTGTCGGTGTGGGGAGCGAACCGCGGAGAGGAGGCTGGGGCTAACGGCGTTCTCTCTGCCTGGCGTTCCGCAGGAATTCCCTTTGATGGTGGGCTGCGCTGCCTCTGCTGGAAGGTGGGTTTCGCTTGGGGCGCTTCTTGTTTATCGCCGGTTGCTTAAGTGCATGCTATTTTGGGGCACTTACAACTGTAAACAAACAAACAAACAAATTCCAGAGCTTAAAAGCCACTCAGAATCGACAGTAGTTTGTGGAGATCAGCACTGGCATAATCGCAGTTTGCAGACACAGGACAGCCATCGCTCTGGGTGGTAGAAAGTGGCTGTCTCTGCTCTTTGCTTGAGAACAGCCCTCAGTATTAAGCTAGGAGTGTGTTCCGGCCAGGTGTGCTATTGAGCAATCCTGCAAATGGCTCTGTGTTGAAAACCAGTCCCTGAAATATTCCTGACTCTTTCTTGGCAAAGTACTAGGCTTTCTGGAGAAAGCTCCTAGTATTTTCAGAGAGCTGCTGTGTTTGGTTTGCTCCTCTTGCAGGTACACCAGCTCATTCTCCAAATGCTAATTTGTGTGCATCTGTCTTCTGTACAGATACTCCTGAACTACCTCCCTTTAGAGAAAGCCTTATGGAGCTCTTTGCTGAAGAAACAGAGGTGAGGTCATGGGTACTTACTCCTTTATTTCTAATGATGTCTGCAGAGAAGGAGAATAGTTCCTTAAATAATTAAGTACCTTCATAAAATAAATTGTTCTTGTGTGGAATGTGCTGTTCTGTAGGCTCTCTCCTGGGTCTGGTGGATTGACCTTTTCAGCTGAACTCAGCTGAAGAGAAAATCAAATGCCTTCTGGCGGAGCAGGATGGTACAGAGAGATCTATTTTAACTCAGTCTGGGCGCTTATGTTGACTTAATCTTGTGCTTCAATGCTAATTCCCCTTTTCTTCCTTAAGGGATCTGTATTCCCAGTTCCTAAAGGAAATGATTATCCAGCCTGGGATCGCCAAAGCCAACCTGGGTGTTTCAAGGGAAGATGTGACCTTAGAAGATCATGTAAGTGTTGTTAATCCTTTGGGCTGCAGAAAATTCCCCAGAATTATAAACTGCTTGTTCTGAAGTCTGAACCCCTGGGCTGCTCTTGGCTCTGTTCTCAGCTGTTTTGCCCTGTTAGCAGGAGAGATGGTTCCTAGGTACCAGCCTGGCATTTAGGTCCTAGTAGCCTTCAGTGTGAGTTATTGGCAAAGCACCAGTAGTTCTGAAGAGCTTATTTTCAGCTATGCGTATACCTTCTCCCCTCCTTTGGGGGCAGCTGCCCAGGCTGTGGGTCCCCAAGGGAAAGGGAGATGCTCATCACAGGTTCCTCTAGTAAAGCGGTGCTCTTCTGAGAAGTCAGGTCCGTGGTGGACTCAGGGCTGGCTAATCTGAACAGAGGATATGAAAAAGGCTAAGGCATGGAAGGCAGGAGACTTATTTCTATTTCTGCTTTTTAATTAACTATTTCGGGCATCCCTTGACTTTTTCCTTCTCTGAAAGCACTGTTAAGAGTATATGTGTTGGGGGAGGGAATGAAGTAACTGATCAGAAGAGACTGTAAGGTGATACAAGTGCTTCCATGACTGGTCCCAAATATTAGCTTCTCCGCTAGTGTGCAGTCACCTGTGCCGCTGTGATCACTGGAGGCCTCGGTGCTGTAAAACTCACATGTTTGTAAAACTCCACATGTTGGCAGGTTACAGTGATCTTTGAATCTCTTGGAATGTTGGGTTTTTTTTTTTTTATTTCTTCTCCTCTTGGTTAGTTGTTAACTTCACATGGATCTTGATGTGGAGAGAGGAAAGTGTGTGTGTGTGGAGGGGGAGTTAAGTTTATCATATCGGAAAACCGGTCAGATACAGGATAGGTTGTTCCTAGTAATGTGTATTTCCCTTTTCCTGGGCACAGTGATGGTGCTTAATCAGCCTTCTCAGAGCTGAGATAGAAGGGGATCCTTGTAACGAATAACCGCGGCACTGAAGTACTGTGTGGGTGGGAAACTCTTACCCCTAAGTACAAAGACCATCTCCGCTGTACAGGTTGGAGCTGCAATCAGGAATCTTGTTGACACGGGACAGGATACCTGGTTTGGGAACAAAAGTCATTAAGAGGCAGGTTAAAAGGGATTTGAAAAGTTGGCTTCTGCCTCTCTGAGTGAACCTGCATGCTCTCTTGTTTCACAAGCTCTGATCCGCTTCCTGCACGCTGTGTGAAGAAGCAACACTAAACGTAGCTACTGAGAGAACAAGATCAAACCTGATGTGCTAGGAGTGTGCTGGTATTAGATGACAGAGGGACAGCAGAAATGTTAAATCCATGTATATGAATTTCAATACATGTGAAACATACTTATTCTGTTTCTGTTGTTTATTTCTTCAGCCCCTCAATCCAAATCCAGACAGTCGATGGAATACTTACTTTAAGGATAACGAAGTGCTTCTCCAGATAGACAAAGATGTCAGGTGTGTGAGGCATAATGACTCAGGTTTCTGAACCCAAGTGGTCTGGTTAACACTTTGTACTTTGAAAACAAAGTTTAATATTAAACTGAACCTTCCATTCAAGATGGGGCATGTACTTCCTGCTTTTTATGCCCGATTTCTTCCTGTGTCCATCCTAGGAGGCTGTACCCCGACATGGCATTCTTCCAGCGCCCAACGGACTACCCCTGCCTTTTAATCCTGGACCCCCAAAATGAGTTTGAAACGCTGCGCAAGCGGGTGGAGCAGACCACGCTCAAGTCACAGACGGTGGCACGGAACCGCAGCGGGGTTACGAATGTGAGACCTCGGTGGGGGCTGTCTGTAGGGCAAGGCATCTTAGCTGATAAGGGGAAGGGTGTTTCTTGGGCTTTTTTCTTTCTCTCTCTGCTTGTATGGTGGAATTGGGCAAATACTCCAGCAGGTATTGTGCATTCTGGCGGCCAGGCAGCTTTGTAGAACCAGTTGATGTGCATCATGGTTGGTAGGAAATTAGAGGTGTGTTTAATTCTAAGGGTTATTTTTTCCTGACTTCTGGTGGAAGGTGCAGGAAGATGCAAGTATTTTATGCTTGACAGGTGCCTTTCTGTATGGGAGCAAAACACGGAAGGGTTAATTTACTGAAGTTGAATTTACTTAATCTTCCAAAACTGGATCTCATAAACTTGCAATTGGGAAAAGAGCTGGGTATCTGCTGAAATGTGTGTTATCTTTTTCCTCTTTCGTGAGCGTGACAGTCCAAGTGCCACATGCTGTTGGGGAAGGTGGCTGGCTACCACAACAGATTTATATTTTTCCTCATCCTACTAACAAAGAAGTGGAACTGCTGTGGTTTCTTACCGCGTGGGATCAGGTGATGCAATGATTCAGGGCAACTCTCTATTGCTGCACACGCTGCTTTGTTCTTCAGGGATTGCCAGGGCTAGGACTTCACTGCATTTGTGCTGAGTTACTTGTCTTGTTTTATGTGAAAACCCGCCTGCTTGGCTGCCCAAATCTTTTGGGGGGCTATGTGTATTAAAAGCCAATCTTGTCACATACAAAGCAATGTGTGCTGGTTGGTTATCCTGAATCAGCCCTAGTCTTGCCTTGCTTTTCAGGTGAGCTCCCCTCTTAAAACGACACCGAATTCTCTGAGCGAGTACGAAGTTCTGCCCAATGGCTGTGAAGCTCACTGGGAAGTGGTGGAGCGAATCCTGTTCATCTACGCCAAGCTGAATCCCGGGATAGCGTACGTTCAGGGGATGAATGAAATCGTGGGGCCTCTTTATTACACCTTTGCTACAGATCCTAACAGCGAATGGAAAGGTGAGAGACTCTTGGCTGCTCAGTAACGGCATGCTCTCTGCGTAAAGTGCTGTGTCAGGAGCGAGACTTGCTTTAAACAACTCTTGTTGACTGCTTGGGGCCAAAAAGCACATACAGCAAGAGAGGAGGAGTTTTGGGGACCGCAGAAGATTGATAGAAACTGAATGGGCTGCGAGTGGTGAGGACATGGGAAGTGATGGGTTTTAAGGGGTTTCCTGTTTGTTTTGCATGGATCCAAGTTGCACTTCATGAAACTTAAAATCCATGTAGAAGCTCTTGTTTCCTTGTACTATATAATACCTGGTAAGAAGAGAATGGAATGGGAGCGCTTTGCCTGTTGCTTCTACTTCATGGGAGCTCTGAGGGCGTGTGCTGATGGCAGGAAGAGCAGATGGTGTTCTTGGGCAAAGATAACTGGTTTGTGACCCGATATCATGAAGACCTTGTGTTGCACACAGGGTCTGTGGTTGCAGTGACTCTGCAGACATTTCTAGTTTAAAAAAGTGTCTGGACTTGTCCCAGACCAAGCAAGCCACGATCTTGTGGGATCTGCTACTTGAATCCAGTACAGCAACCAGATTATGGAGCAAGAACAGTCTCTCTGCTTCTGCCAGTGATGGTTCCTCTATTCCCATACCTTTTTTTTTTTTCATTTTCCTCCCAGAACATGCTGAAGCAGACACGTTTTTCTGCTTTACCAATCTAATGGCTGAAATTCGGGACAACTTCATTAAGAGCCTGGATGATTCTCAGTGTGGCATTACCTACAAAATGGAGAAGGTCTACTCTACTCTGAAGGAAAAAGATGTGGAGCTGTATTTGAAACTGGTGAGGAGCTTGGCGTTTTTCTGAGTCTTGGTTGGAATGCGAGGAGTGGAACTTAATAGTGCATTAAATGTCAACCAATTTTGTTAAATTGTTACTATGCTTGAATAGAAAGTTTGAGAGAGCCTATGAAGGGCTTTGCCTGTAGGGCATAGAGGCTCTTATCTATGAACTGAAACAACCGCTCCTTGGAGTAAGCCTGGAGCGAGCTGACACAGCAAGGCTTTCCTCCCCTGCCTGACCGCGAGAGCAAACAATAGTTGTTGCAAAGCTGCCAGCTGTGAGTCCGGAGCGACTTGGCCACGATCCCATGTCACCTGGGCTGAGGCTGGAGTCTTCACTCCCTTCTAGTCATGAGGGAAAACATGAGGTTTTTCTGTAGAGTTCCTTTGAATCTGAGGTTACAGGAATTGTGTCTCTGTCTTTAATAACAAAACAAAAACCAGCCCCCTCCTCCACGCACACACTCCTATTGCCATTGGCTGCCCTGACAACACTGATTAAACTGCATGGAGATCATTCCAGAAGAAAAGTGAAATCCAGCAGGCTGGACCATCCCACCCACCTAATTCTATCATTCTCCTTCAACCATGAGTCTCTCAGTCCCTTGGGTTGGTGTGGGTTTTGTAGAACATGTAGAAAGCAGCTTTTGCTGAAAACATCTTCAGGTATTACAACCCACTTGGTGTGAAAGTCCAAGGAGAATTGGGAAGAGAAATCTGTTCTTGTTACTCCAGCTTCATCAAATCACTGAGGGTTTTTTTGTGTTTAGAAAAATCAAGGTATATTTATTTTATAATCCAAAAGATGGTTTGTCAGCACAGTGACGTGACCCAGTGTTGGCTGGTGACTGATTCAGTGGGGAGAAAGTAAACTGCTTACTGTGTGACTGCCAGGAAATAGTTTTGGCCATGCAGCATCTGGTCCTTAAGAATATCAGCAGGATCCTGAACTCGTTTGACCTTGATTAAATGTATCGTTCCTTGGATTTAACAGTGGAAAACAAGAAAGCTTTAGGCTAGAAGTGCTTACAGTGTGTGTTACTGACCATCAGTGCGAAGTCTGTTCCATCTTTGTTTCTTTTTGTGAATAGTAAACCTTTTGATAAATACAGGGCTTCTGGAAAGGAGAGGAAATCCTGACAAAACAGTGCCTCTGCTAGAGGGGGAGGGCTGCGGCTTTGCAGATAAAATGCTGTTCAAATGGGAACATTAGAGTTACTTGGCAAGTTTAACGGAACTAACACAAATAGTGCCTTTAGGAAGAAAAGCTTCCTTTACTCCATGTTGTGGACAGAGGAGCATTTTCTGGCTTGTCTGTAGACGTGGTGCACGGCTGCACTGGAAACCTCTGTCTAGCTTGAATGTGAGGGTCTTCAAAGGAGGCAGTGGGTTTGCTGATGTTCCATCATGAGTTGGCAGCTTAGAGTGATGTTGGGGTGGAGATGGGGATGGAAACATGGGGTGCATCTCTTATTGTAGGGAATTGGCCGAGAGCACGTATTCATTCTTTGCCTGGTGCATGTCTGACAGCAAGAACAGAACATCAAACCCCAGTTCTTTGCCTTCCGCTGGCTGACGCTGCTCTTGTCCCAAGAGTTCCTGCTGCCAGATGTCATCCGTATCTGGGACTCCCTCTTTGCTGATGATAAGCGCTTTGATTTTCTTCTGCTCGTCTGTTGTGCCATGTTGACGTAAGTACCTAGGTAGCCTTCTTGCTCTTCTCTTCCTTCTTTTACCTAAATCTGTGGATCCGGGAGTTTTCTGTAGGCATGTTGGAGTTGGGAGTTGGACTAGATGATCTCTATGGTCCGTTCCAACTCTAAAAAAATTCAGTGAAATGTGTCAAGGCATCTGGTGAATAAGTTATAGTCACTGTTCACAAAAGGCTTTATAAAGGGCACAGCATAGTCTGTTTTTAAAATTCCTCTTTAAAGAGTCAAAAGTAGCTGGAATAATTTCCATCTTTCAGACTAATCCGGGATCAGTTGCTGGAAGGAGACTTCACTCTGAACATGAGGCTGCTACAGGTAAGGATTAAATCTAGTGGGCATAGGGAGCAATTTGGCGAGTCTTAAAATAGTACTGTGAGGGAGGATGACAGTATGAGAGAGCGTACGCCTGGCTGATGAGAAGTACCAGACCTCGGATGTTTGAGTGCAGAAAAGTCTTAGGGGATCTTACAGCGTGCTCGTTACTGGAAGTGTGAATCTTTTGCTTGTGCACCCATTCTAGCCTACAGAGAAGTTGTCATGGACTAGAGGTTTCTACTGTTCCTTTGGTTTGCAAAAAACTTGAATAATTTTGAGCAAAGATGTGAAACCCTATGTAAGAATGTTGCATTTGTTGGCCAGAGGCTTTTGTTTAGTTCTGAGCTGTGTGAGAGCCCAGGGTTGGAAACACCTGCACTGCACAGTAGGATATCTCCGATTCTGCCAGTTCCTGCTTTGGGCTGTGCAAGATACTGGCTTTGATAAGGCTTTCTGGCATGAAGATAGCCCTTGTAGTTGCCAGCTTACTGCACCCTTGGAGGACAAATGAAAAAAAAAACCAAACAAAAACAAACAAAAACCTTCTTGAAGGGTATTGAAGCTTGATCAGTTACAAAACAGGAAACTGTGAGCTGTTGAGGGAGTAACTGAACATGGCGGTGTGTTATAATAGGCAAGGAATGCTGCTGTCAAGGTTTGCCTTGCTTAAGGGAAACAGTGTGTGCAAGAAACGCTCGGCAGTCACTTACATCCCTTCGTTTCATTGACACAGGATTATCCGATCTCTGATGTCCATCTGATTTTGAAGAAGGCAAAGGAACTTCAAGATTCCAAATAGTGCACAAGCCTAACAAAAGGTGTCAGAGAAACTGTATGGCAGCGGATCCCGGGAGATGCCCCTGTGCAGCGTGGTGGATTAAAGTTCCTGGTGGTCCCTGCAGGACTTCAGGTTTCATGTTTGGGCTACTGGCCACCTTGAAGACTTCCTTCTACTCTATTTATTAGGTCAAGGACTGATTACTTCCCCATCTACTTGGGTCCTGCACTCCAGATTTTTTTTCAAATCGCAAATGCCTCTGTGCTTCTAAAAGCAATTCTTTGTATCTTTTTTAATGACTTTAAGTCTTGGGAGAAAGAAGCCGTCTGTCTGCATATCCCTGAAGGGATGTACTCCTGTATCATGGAAGTAACGCGCGGAGTAACTTCTGATGGGGAAGGGACAGGCTGAGTCCAGTGGATTTTGGTTGTTGGGTATAGAAGGATCTTCCTCCTGTGAATAGAATGTATTCCACTGAAGTCACACATCCTGCCATTCAATTAGCTTCTGGATTCTTCTCCCTCGTGTCTGCACTTGGCCATCCCTGGGGTGTGCAAAGAAGATGGCATCAGCTTCTGGTGATTGTCATCTGACATCTGGCCGTTTGGACCCCTTTGCCTGGGAAAGATCTTGAGAAGCTGAGATGGGAGGACACGGTTACAGTTGGTGGCTCTGTGCACTGAAACTGCCTGAATCCAGAATCGCCTTATCAACCAGGTCACACCGAAAGCGAGACTCTGGTGGTTTTAAATCAATGAGTGAAGTGTAGCTTGAAGTCGAGCCTTACTACGCACAGCCTTAGAGCAGGAGCTTATTGCTGCAGGGAGGCCTCAAGCTGCTTTCCTGGCTCTGGACTGGAGCACATCCAGCTGCAATCAGGATTCTGAAATACAAGAAATGGGCATCTAGTTGCGTTCAATGAAGACAGACATATTTAGGGGCTTGTACAGGCATGGCACTGGGGTTTTCTGCCTCAGTGGCTTGCATAATATTGCCCTGAGTAAGCTCTGGTCACAGTAACCTTGAAGAAGACGTGGTACAGGTCCAACCTACAATTAAGAGTCCTTTTCTGGTCTATACCAGTGGGCATACAAGCATTTCGGTCATTAGCTGACTGCTGGGGCTGATCCACTCTTTCTGTGTACTGGTCCTGTTGGAGTCACAGTCGTCCACAGACAGTTGGACACTCGTCCCTCCTGAGAGGGGGAAATTTGTGCATTTCAAATACAGTGGAGCCGGCTCAGGTGGACATTGACAAACTACGGAGAGAACTGCTAACCTGCCAGCAGTGTCCAGCTGGTCAGAAACTCTAATCCTCAGAAGGAGAAACTGCCAGCACACAGGTGCTTGGGTGGTGCAGCAGCTCTTGAGTGAACACTAATCCAGCGTGCTTTTCCCTTTCTTTCCGTGCTGTGCTGGCTCACCTCTGCATAGCTGTTTGACACTGCAGTTTTTGGTATTTATGGGTATTGATTTGTTAAAGGTCAGTGTTCTTTGGAAAGTCTGCTTAAGCTGCTGATGGCCTAGAATCGCCCTAGCAGGAGGGATGTTGTCAACACTAGTAAAAAAGCTGAAGGCTATTTCCTTCACTGAAGGCCAGTTCTTTACAGGCTACTGTAATTCTCAGAGGTGGGTGAGGAGACCAGAGGACAGGTTGATGCATGTACCTATGTTCTTCTTGGCAATCCCAAGCAATCTCTGCCTCTTCAGAAGATGCTCGAGTAACACTGGTGCAGCCAGGTGTTGCTGCTGTGGTGGAGAAAGAGCAACTGAAGACTTAAAACAATCTGTAATTAATACCTGTGGCTAACAGTACCCCTCTCTGCTGCAGTCCTTTCTAGAGGGTAGTGTTTTCCTCCAAGAAACATGGAACCAGGAGAGCTGGGTGATGAGATGAAGCATCCTGTCTGCTCTAACCGCTGGATGGATTTTCTTCTTGTCTTGTATTGCTGACCTATTCCAGGTGGTCTCGTGGTCTCACCTTTAGATTACCCTGCACTAGAGGCCAGTAGTCAGACCTCGTATGGCCAGACGGCTAGCTGTTAGGCACAAATGTAGAACCAGAGGGTCTGCCAAACACTTCTGCCTCAGAGCTGCTCTGAATACCGCTGTAGCTCTCTTACATTCTGTGCACAAGCTCTGCTCCCACCTTCCCAATACCTGGGCTGTCCATTTTGGGTCCCCCTGGCAAGTGCAGGGTTCCATTAACGCTTTTCTCACTAGTGACAGGAGTGTCCGTGAGGGTTCCTGCTCTGAACAGCTAGAAGTCTCCTTAAAATAACCTGAGAAGGCAGCAGGCAAATCAGGATTAAAGAATTACTTGTAGATGAACTTCTGCTTGTTTTCAGAGAAGTGTTTGGGCCCTGAGGTTGACCACCTGTGGTGGCGTTGCCCAGCTCGGAGCCAGGTGCTGGTCTGTAGCACTCAAGGGAGACACGGGAGGTGGCTACTCGAGTGGCAGTGCAGTTTGCTGTCTGGGTACGGGTGGCACGTTGTCTTCTCCCTTCCTACAGAGAAGGGCTTGTATGATGCCATCTTCTCTTTAGGGGATGACGGCAAACGCTTTTTAAAAGGAGTTTGCAATGGGACGCAATAAGAGCTTTGGCTGCTGGAAGGGTTCTCTGGGATAAATTCTCTAGCGTTATCCAGACTAAATTGATAGAGTTCTTCTTTGGGGAGAACTTGTAATGACTTTAATACACCCAGACAGGCTGGTTCTTACATGAAAAGCTGTTTTATGTTCCTCCTTATCCCCTCCTCTGTGGTAGGACTTCTGTCCTGCTGCTGAAAAGGGCTGTTGAAAGAAGTTGTACTTTTCAGTGACTTGGGACATCCATTTCTTTATTTGGAGACTTTCTCGTTTCTTCAAGAGCAAAACCAGATTTCCTGAGGGGAGAAAAGAAAGTCTTAACTTGTAACTGGCTTTTGAATCTCCTTGTGAGCTTCCTTGGCTTTATTCCTCAAAGGCTTTTGGTGGTATTTGTGTTGTTGTGGAGGTCAGACGGTATTTAATTAGTGTTTTCTTGCCTCTGTGGCCGAATATCAACCGCTCCACCCTCGAGACATTTCCAATGTGATTTCTTTCAGTCCTAATCTGCTGCAGGAGCAGTGAGGTTGGCTGAAGAGGCAGTTTTTTGGCTTGGGAGGTGCTAGTCTGGGGTGCCTTGGGGGACCCCTTGTTTCATAGGGGCCTAAACAGAGGATGCTTAAATAGCTCTTACAGCGCATTCCTCGAGGACAGGACTACTGCCAGGAAGGGGAAGGGGGACCCATCTTCCTCTGGGAGGTAAAACAGGGCCCTGTGCTGGATGTGTGAGAGAGGAGCTTTTCCTGGGAGGACGAGGTCTGCTCTACCTGCACCTTGCTGTAATTCAGGCTTTGGGGAACTTTGTGGCTTTGCCAATGAGATAGAAGCAACAGGATACCGGAGATGAAGCTGTTGATGGTGGCCACTCAGAACACTGATTTTGCGTTTGAATTTTGTGACCTAAGCTAGAATTATTTGCACTTTGACAGTGAGTGGAGTGAAGGCCAGGAGCTGCTTTTGGGGGAGGGGGGTGGGGTGGGAAAGAGGCCATTTTCCTTCGATGAGTGTCAGTGACTGTTTTAGCCATTCCGAGCACTCTTCTCAGAAATGCCATTTCCCCCAAGAACAGGAACAAATAACAATAACACTTTTTTTTTTTTTTTTTTTTTTACCTTGTCTGGAAAGAATTGCCAGAGCCGGTATAGAGAACACTTAATCACTCTCAAAACTCCTCCTTTTATGCTTCTTTTTAAACACTATTTTTATAATGCTTCCTTTAACTGAACGGGTGGCTTTGTGCAAACATCTCCTGTTGGTGATGAGCTTGGAGTTAACGCTGCCGCGGGTGTTGACCACGGCGGTTCTCGGTGCCCTCTGTGATACGGGGGCTGAGGGGGAGCCCAGGGAGCCGTGGCGAGCAGAGCCCTGGGGCGGGCTAGCCCCCCTCCCTCGCCACCTCCTCCCGGGCAAGGAGGTTTTGCTTTGCCTTCGCCGGGGCGGGGGAGGGCGCTTTCCCGAAGGAGGCCGCTGCGGCCGCCCTCAGGGTAGCCCTGGTGGCCCGGGAGGGCAGGCCGTGCTCCGGGGGCGGTCGCGGGTCCCCGCCGCCTCGCTGACCGCTCCGCTCTTTATTTTTGTACGTTCCGGGACTCCGGTTTCACGCTGTTCTCTCGTTTTTCCCAATAAAATGGTTTCTTTGCACAGCGCTGCCTCACTCGCCGCCGGGGGATGGCGGCCTCCCCTCAGCCTGCCCGCCGAGCGCCCTCTCGCCCTTTAAAGGGGCGATGCTCCCGTGGCAGCGCAGGGGCCCTAGCGCCGGAAAGCCGCGGCCCGTTTAAGCGGCGGCCGCCGGCTGGGCGCAGCGCACGGCCATGCTGCGGGGCCGGTGGCTGCTGCCCGGCGCCTCGCTGGCCCTGGGCGTGGGGCTGGGGGCGGCCCTCACCGCCCGCCGCCGGTCCCAGGGCGATGCGGCGGAAGGGTTGCTGGCCCGCCTGCCCGTGGTGCCCGCCGTGGCGGCGGCCGCCGGTCCGCCGGCGCTGCCGGCCTCCGGCGAGCTGACCAAGTACGGGCTGCCCGGGCTGGCGCAGCTGCGGAGCCGCGAGTCCTACGTGCTGTGCTACGACCCGCGGAGCCGCAGCGCGCTGTGGGTCATCGAGCAGCTCAACCGGGAGACCCTCAGCGGCACCTCCGACCGCGCCGCCTGCGACTTCCAGGAGGACGATTCGGTTCACGAGTACCACCGAGCCACCAACGCCGACTACCGCGGCAGCGGCTTCGACCGCGGGCACCTGGCCGCCGCCGCCAACCACAAGTGGAGCCAGAAGGCCATGAGGGACACCTTCTACCTCAGCAACGTCGCCCCCCAGGTAGGACTCGCCGCGGGGAGACTCGCCCCGGGCGGAGGGAGGAAGGCGGAGCTGCCCCTGTTCAAGGGCAGACGCCGCTCCCCGCTGGAAACCACCTCGGGGGGCCGCCGGCTCTTCCGTGTGTTTATCACAGAATGGTTCGGGTTGGAAAGAACCTTAAAGATCATCCAGTTCCAACCCCCTGCCCTGGGCGGGGACACCTCCCACCAGACCAGATTGCTTAAAGCCCCGTCCAGCCTGGCCTTGAACCCCTCCAGGGACGGGGCATCCACAGCTTCTCTGTTCCAGTGCCTCACCACCCTCAGAGTGAAAAATTTCTTACTGATATCTAATCTAAATCTGCCCTCTTCCAGTTTGAAGCCATCACCCTTCGTCCTATCATACATGACCTTGTAAAGTTTGTCCTTATAGTGGTTCAGGCAGAGAGGGTCCAAAGTGGCCAAAGTCACCTGGGGGTGCTGTATTTCCTGCTAAACGACAGTGATCCCGCAACGCGCCTGCCGGGGGGCTCCTCGGAGCCGTTCAGCACAACGCGTTGCAGGAGCGAAGTTAAACAGGCCGATGGGTGCCTGCAAAAATTGTGGGATGAGGCAAGTGGGTTCTGTTCCTGGGTGTGCAAACAGGGACCTCGCTGTAGGCAGTGTCCAGAGCAGAGGTGATAGTGGAGATCTCTTCTGGAAGGTCCCTGGGATGCTGTGAGACATGTTACGGAAAAGGCAGGTGTTACTACTTTGAACAGTGAGGAAATTCCCCACTGATTTTGTCATCTTTGTTGCCCTGGTTGTGTTTCTAGGTTCCTCATTTAAACCAGAATGCCTGGAATAACCTTGAGAAGTACAGCAGAAGCTTGGCAAGGAACAACAAGAACGTCTATGTCTGCACAGGACCCCTTTACCTGCCCAGGTAAACACGAGGGCCAAGCTGGGACCGCGCTCGAAAGATGCTGGGAAAGGAAAGCAGGCTGAGGGCATGCAGCCTCCTGGCTGCTCCCAAACGGGGGGGGACCTGTCAAGGTGAGACCAGGTGTGGAAAGTACCTGTAGAAAGGTTCTTTCTTAGGATTAGTTTGTGTATTTTGTGAGTAAAGGTGGGTTTATTGAGCTACACCATAACCAAGTCGCTTTTGTTCGCAGTCTTTAACAATCCAGTAGTAGCAGATTACTAGATTATTACGTTAGCACATGAGACTGCAGCCCCTTCCCTGCAGAATAAAACTTCCAGTTCTTATTTCATGGAATTTCTCCACTTAAGAGCACAACTTTATTTGCAGAAATCTTCACGAAGTGCTAAAGAGCAGCTGTCTCGTGGTGAGATCTCTTCAGCAGCAGGAAATAGCTTGGAAAGGCTTTTAAAGAGAGACAGCGTGGAAGAGATCTGAGGGGAGCAGACCCAATACATGGCTCAGCCTCACCGTGTCCCGTAGCCTCTGTGTCAGCACCATTTTTACAGCCCTACCACAGAAGTAGGGCTGGTCCCTGCCACGCTGTGGGATGGGGGGTCCCTTAGGGGTGGCGGTGGAGGGCTGAGGGGACGGATACGGCACCAGACTAGGAGGTAACATGAGATGTTGCTCTTGGTGCAGGATGGAGGCGGATGGGAAGATGTACGTCAAGTACCAGGTGATTGGGAAGAACAACGTGGCCGTCCCCACCCATTTCTTCAAGGTGCTCATCCTGGAAAAGGAGAGCGGGGAGATCGAGTTGCGCTCATACGTGATGCCCAACAGCCCCGTGGATGAGAAAATCCCCCTGGAACGGTTCCTGGTTCCCATCGAGAGCATTGAGCGAGCCTCGGGGCTCCTCTTTGTCCCAAACATCTTGAAGAGAACAAGTAATTTGAAAGCCATCACAGCTGGAAGCAAGCGTTGAACCCCGACTAAACAAATCCAGGTATCCCCTGGATTCAGGGACTGACAGCAGTCGCTCGCTGAATTATAGCTCCTTGGACGATTTTAAATGTGGGAAATAAGAATCAAACCAATGCTCCTCTTTACCCTTCCCCTCGCTTTGTCTGAGTGAATCACGCACACACAGGTCCCACGGGCAGGCCCTGCAGAAGGCTCCCAGGCCCTTGACATTGTAGCAGGTCTCTAGACTTTGCCCCTGATCTGCAGTAGAGGTGCTCCTGTAATTGCTCCCTTTGAGTTGTGTGGCTCATTAAGACACAAAGGGAAGTTACTTAATTGCTATTTAGCAGGGAAGGACAGGAGCAAGATGGGTGTAGGGGGGAAGGAGAGGAGAGGTTCCTGCCTTTCTGTGGCCAAAGGATTGTATGATTGTTTTCTTTCAGAAGATGGTTTTAGCAGTAAAGCTTTGAACACCCACAGTATTGGTTGTTTCTTATCTGCTCTTACCAAAGCCCTGACTATCTCAGCAGGAGGGGGGAAGGACAGAGCCAACTTTCCCAGCTGCTTTCCTGTTTGAGCTCACTGGAGGCAGGGCTTAAAGCATCACAGATAGAGCCAAACTGTAACAAGCTATGCTTAGTGCTGTGGCTCAACTGAAAATCCAGCTCTTCCTGCTGTTGGGAAGGATGAAGCCTTGGAGTTGAAGGGGAGGGCTGGGGGAAGTCAGGCTGAGACAGGAACAGCTTCTTGGCATAAGGATTAAGTTTGATTTCCTTTGGAGCCATATAGTCTTCAGACTTAGAGGCACTGAGTGCACAGGATCTCTGGACACTGAGTGCCCATTCTCTACACCAAAACATTTGCACATGGACTTCAAGGTAGCTGAGGTTCCATACTGCTTTATTCCCCACCCCAGATGTCCTGAATCGAGACCCAATCTGCTGGCAAGCTTGTCCCAGCTGGTGAGGGGCAGCAACCAGCCCCTGGCTGGACCACGCAGGCAGGAGGGCGCAGACTTGCTGGTCCCAAAAGCAGCCAGACACTTCTCAAGCAGCACCGCCAGCTTTGGTCACGCTGTGTCTTGGCCCCGCCAGGCTCTTGGCATGATTTTTCCAGCGCCCCGCGTTTGAAGAGCCGCTTGCCAGAGGCAGTCCTCAGCTGATGGCAAGGTACGTGGTTTTCCTTCCCTCAGCTGTCGCTGGGTGTCTTCACAGCTTCATCGATGTGGGGTCTCAGTGCGGACAGAGAGATCAGCAGGGCTTCCTGGAACAGAGCCAGGCTGCAGTCAGAACTGCTGCTCTCTGAGGAGCACCAGGCAAGCCAGCCGCTCTCTGCTGAGGCGTCACCGTGGGGAATGACACCGTGGGCCTTATGTGTCAGTGCCAGAGGCGGAAACACAGCACTGCTCTGTGCACACAGGCATCGCGCCCCACCGTACCATCAGCCAACTGCCCTACCTCCGTCCGGATGGTTCTGCTGCCTTGGCTGGGACAAGTGTTCAGGTAGAAGTCAAACAGGACGCTTGGGTCGGTGACCTCCAGGTTTGGGTCTACATCAACCCCAGCTTCCAAGCCCTCAAGACCTCCGAAGACGACGAGGGCATGCCTATGGGGCAGCACAGGGACAGGGTGAGAGGGGACACTGGCTCTTACCCCTGTACCAAGGCAGATGCTACAAGCTTTAGACAGGAGAGGTGCTCATGTGCCTGGAACCTCCCAAGTGGATTAAGAATTGGCTTCCCATAAACAGTTCTCTTAACTTGATCTGCAAGAAGCTGACTAATTTCTTTTGTTCAGGTGTCTGGGTCTGTGTTCCAAACTCTTCTGTGCTGCTGAAGCAGGGAGCTGTGTCCCTCGCTGACCATGCCCAATGCAGCTGCCTCCCTGACAAAGCCCCAAAGCACGTGGCCAAAGTGACAGTCCCTGCCACCAAATGAACTGGGAGGACCCACTCCAGAGAATCTGGAAAGGAATTGGCCTTGTATTGGGGTAGTTTCCCCAGCTTCTATCATGCAGAAGAACGTGCCTTGGCACAAAAGGGAGCAGCAGAGCAGAGGAGGGAGCCTGCAGCCAAGTCTTGCACTTTTATCTAGGGGCGTTTCTGCCTGGGAGAGCACCAGGGACTCAGTGCAGCTCTGCTGCCCGCTCCAGGCCTCCCTGGTGGCTCTGAGTGGGGCCAAGCAGGACACAAACCTGAAGGAGGGGAGAGTGGCCTGGTCCACGGAGCTGCCCCGCTCTGAGGTGCCAATAGAGAGATCGTAGCCTTCCTTGAACGGGCACTCTGAGAAGACAGCACCTGGGAAACAAACAGGATATGGGGTTACTCACGGGGTGCCCTCGTCCATGCTGCGTGCATCTGGACAGGCTGAAACACTCCATGGGTGAACGGTGGCAGCAGAAGGAATTGCTTTTCAATGCCACTACTGCAGCAGGAGACAGAATGATTCCTCTTTCCTACATAATTCCCTTGCTGCAGGCATCTCTGGCACCCTTCTCAACTGCAGCACCTTTTCCTCAAACCTCAAATAGGTGCCAGGAGCCATTCCTTGACTCACGGCTTAGGATTTTCCTGGGAGCTCAAATCAATCAGAAGACAGGAAAAGGATTTTGCAGGGTTCTTGAGCTCAAATGTCACCGATGGCTTTGATGTGAATGAGCAGGAGGTAGTTATATGGAAATGATGTACTGGCTGGAGATGGAGAGCACCAACTCATCTCCTGCTACAACATGGACATTTGGCACAGCAGTGAGTGGAAGTAAAGGGCAGAGTACCGGTGGGTGACTGGGGTGATTCACACCCCTAGCTTTAATCCTTAAATTTGATTGCTACATGGCTGCTAGCTGCATGTGTAAGCTGCCTTGAGACAGAAGAGATTTCTAAGACAGAGATGTTAATGTGTGCTGCAGATGTGCAGTCAGTAGGCCTGAAATTGGTGTGGAAACCCAGGCAGAGATGCGGCAGAGAGCGGAGAACCCCTGCAGATACTTACTCAGGCAGGAGGCAAGGCGGACGCTGTAACCCCAGTACAAGCCTGAGACCGTCCGAGGATGGTGCGAGGACACCACGGTGCCTTTCCGCACTTTAGCTTCTGAAAGGGAAGCAAAGAGATCAATGACCCCTGTGATCTCCCAGTGAGAGCTGGATTTGACCAGCCACATACAGCAGTTTCTCTTGGGGCAGGGCACTGACTTGGTGTACAACCAAGAACCTCCCTTTGGAGCGCATTCTGGAAAGCGCGCAAGTATGTGTGGGCTGTTTATTGTTGGTCAAAGAGCTGGTAGTTCTTTCCAGTTAATTAGAGAGGTATGGTAAGGGTGTTAGTAAAATTGTGTGTGGAGTGAAGGGAACATGCAGAACTGTTGGGTACCTTAAAAAATCAGTACTCTGAAGGCTCTCATACAGAAGGACCAACTCCTGCAGGATTGAAGTTTAACGACAGTAACGGAGCAGTGGATTACCTGGCTTCTGGGGTTCCTCCAGGCGCACGGTGACTCGCAGACCGGCGTTCAGCTGTTTGTCAATCTGCACCTCCTGCAGTGAAAGTCACCAGAGTCAGACATTCTGGAAGTACTGAGGAAGGTGGGGAAGGAAGGGAACCCTCTGAGGAAGCGGGGGTCTGTTCTGGCCTGGAGCTGGAATGAGGAGCTCTGTGATCAGGGCCTGTGTGGTGCATACAGTGCAGAGCAGGCTCAGGGTGGCTTGGGTCAGCAGTCTTATTTTGCTGCTCAAAGGTTCAACTCCAGCAGTGAAGCTATGATGTGCTGGAATGGGCAGGCCTGCCAGGACTCAGGGAGCTACAACCATTAACGAGCCAAAAGGGACGAGATGGCAACAGCATTAAAACCCCATGTCAGCCCCCTATGGCCTTTGGAAACCCAGCAGTACCCACCCTGCCTGCTTCAAATCCACCAGAGAGGCAGGGGAAATTGTTTTGGGATCTGTGGGTAACAGACAGACATACCTTCCTCATCCCACAGTTAACAAAAGAGCCTCTGCCTGGCTTAGTTGGCCGGTCCAACACTACGCCTTCTCGGTACTCGGAATCCTCATCCACCCGCATGTGGTGAGGGCTGTCCAGGGGATTGAGGAGCCCTGGAACAGCACAGAGGAAAGAAACTGCTAAGGAGAGGACACAAACTGTGAGAACACAGGTGTAAGTACAACTGTTCTGCTGCCCCTTCCCTCTCTGGTCCAGCAGACCATAGCACAGCACCTCACCTGCGCTCTGAAGTGGAGAAAAGTTATTCAATTCTGTGCAAATTCCATGCAAAACAAGAGCCAGAACTCAGGAAGGGGGAGCCAACAGCTTGGGTCAGACACAATTGAATTATTACCTGCAAACTGCAGATCCTCATGTTTCGGAAAAAAGGATTTCCTCAAGTATCTGTTATCAGACAAGGTTAAAATGTGAAAACAGTTGTTTCCATGGAATCCAAACCTCAATTCTAACTCTGTATTGACTTAAAGGAGCTCTTCCAAGTCCCTAATCTACCTCTAACGTAGCATGCAGGTTGTATCCTGCATTCACTGCCATTCTTTCAGTTAAACTCCTGAACCAGACACGAAACAATCACATCCTGCATAGTTGTGCCACATAAGCAGTTTGGCTCCAGCTCTTATAGCCTCTGGCATGTGATACCCAAGGTAGTCAGTTCTGATTCACGGTCTGACCACGGTGGACTTACTGAGGGCACTCCAAGTACTGCAGGATCCGAGCCAGCTGCACGCAAGCCTTGCCTTTCCTCCCAATTCCTTCAAAGTCTCCCTCCACAGTCCTAAAAGAGAAAGAAAGCAGCTTGTGAACTCACCACAAGAGTGCACAGCCTCAAGTAGTCACATCTTCACAAGACCAAGCCTTGCTTCTAAATCTGAAAATAGCAGCAGCCCCCCTGCCTCCACCACCAAGAAATAAATGGGCCACATTATGAGGGCTACTCCAGACGAAGAGGCTATTAACAAATCACATTTGGAACTCTCTGTAAGCCAAGTATCTTTTTCAGTTTTGCTTTTGATCTTTGTGTGTTGACACAACCAGGCAGTTGGGTGCCATTGAGCTGGATGCTACAGGATTGCACAGCTTAGCCAGTGAAAACAGATGCCTTTTCAGGTCCAGGCTGAAAAGCTGAAGGGATAGGAATTAGTCTTCTATAAAGATATAGGGATGCCCTGTCCCTCCACAGCAAGATTTAAGAGTACAGGAGAACTTGACCTCCTGCTGCCTTGTCATCCCCATGCTGGGATAAATGATCCTAGTTCCCAGGGCATTTAAGCCAACATCTTTGCCCAGTGATATAAAGCTCTCCGTAATCCTGGTGTTTGAGAGAAGTTCAAACATTCGCTTGAGGTACACACAGTTCTTTGCTGGTCTTGGCTTAATAAAAGACTGAAGAAATTAGAAGTGGAGACGAAACACTTTCTGCGGAACAAGATGGCTCCTCCTTACTTTGCATCTTCTCCATGCTCGTCAAACACTACGATCTCATCCACGCAGAAGATGACACAGGCCCGAGCAATCTGTCCAGCGAGGTACGTCCGCAGCTCCAGCGACTGGGCGTTGTTCAAGATGGAGCCTGGCACGGCCACGCTCAGCGTGTAGTGACGTCCTGGGGAAGAGAGTGTGATCAGAAAGAGCTCCACAGTGACAGCTGCATGTACAGCATTTTATTTACTACTTCAACCGCAGCTGTGGTGAGGGAAAAAAGCAACCTGTATTTCTTGGATTTTTAACCACAGGTTTTCTCTTAAGAGGGGTCTCTCGTGCAGTGATGACTGCATCGTTTTCACACCTATTTATGCACATGGACTGATCTGTATCAGATCTGTGAAGCTGAGCATCACCTTTCCTATCAATACCCAAAACTGACTGACTTCTAACGACCAAGTTCTCCCAGCTCTTTCAGCCCAGGCCTCCCCATCGGGCCACAGCGGCATCACCTTTGTCTTCCTTCTGCTCCTCCTGCTTCTCGGCTTGTTTTTCCGCCAGCTCCTGCATCCGCTGTTTTTCCAGTTTCTTCAGTAGCCTCATTTCCTTCCATTTTTTCTTCTCTGCTTTCTCTGGAAGGGAGCACAGCATCTGGCTTTAAACAACCACCCGTGACGGCTCGGAGCAGGGCGGGAGGGCAGTAGCAGGGCCTGGAGGCCGCGGTGCGGAGCACGGAGCGCTCGGGGACGGCTCCTCCCGCTCCGAGGGCCCCGCCGAGCACCCCCGCGGCTGCGGCCCGGTCCGCCTGCCCGCTCCCAGCCCCCGCCGCGGGCCCGGCCTTACTCTCCTGCTTCCAGCGCCGCCAGTTCACCTTCCTATCCTCAGCCTGCGGGAGACAGCGGCCGTTACCGCCGGAATCCCCTCAGGGGCAGCCCCCGGTAACGGCCGAGCGCCCCCCCCCCATCCCCACCCGCACCCCTTTAGGCCGCTTGGCCGCGCCGTCGTCCGCCATGTTCCGCTCGCGCTCCCCGGCCACGCCCCTCCGCGGTGGGGATTGGCGGAGGCCGGCGTCACGTGAGCCAATGGCCAGGCAGGGGGGCGGGACCCAGTCTTTTAAGTCGCCTGGGCGGGATGTCAAGCTAAGCAGGGGCTGCTTCGTTCTGCGGGAGGATGGGTGACACAGGGGAAGCCGTGGGAGGGCGCGGGTGTTGCTCATCCTCTGCAGGGAGGCTGGGATAGGGGTGGGTCGGTCTGTCTGCCTTTGCATGAGCCCTTTGTGTGTGCTGGAAGATGGGGAGATGCACCCTGCCCCTTGCGGGGTGTGTCATGGCCTAAAGCAAGAGCCCACACACATGGGGATGTTGCAATCTTTATTCCCGTAATTAATCTTACGGTTGTTTATCTGTTTCGGTGATTGTGGCTCTCCCAGCGCTTGGCACCTATGGGGGTGCAAAATGGCCTTCAGCAGCACCCTCGCCCACCCAGACTGCACGAGCAGGTGAGATGGGACACATCTCATCGAAGGGGTGAAGGCAGGAGGCGGGTGTTTGCCTCCCCCCATTGCTCCGGGGGTGGGATCGGTGCCACCAGCTGTAGCCCCGCACAGAAAGCCTGCAGAGCCTCTACCCGCCAGCATGGGTGGGATGAGCCACCATCACTGTGGGACGCTACACAGCTGTTGCACGGGTGAGGGCAGCTCTCCAGGAGAGCTGCGTCAGCCCTGTAATCATTAGAGACATCCACTCTTCAATAACTGCAGTAATTAATCTTTAATAATTTAACCGCCACAAATACTTATCTCACAGTCTGTTGCACGCAACCCCTGCGTGATTGATGATGCTGTTTTACATTCTTATCCAGGTCAAAATCAAAAATGGTGCAAGAATTACCTTTCAAAATGCTGCTCGTGTTATCTCTACCGCCCACCAGCCCGGTGGGCGGGAGGTTGTGGGGGCCACCAGCGGCAGGAGCAGCCCGAGGCCGCTGTGCCCTTCCTCCCCACGCGCTGCGTGCCCTCATCGAAGTCCTAAAGGTTTTGCTTTGCAGCCCGGGCGATGCTGCCAAGCCCTGATGAAGTGCTAGGGGTGGTTTGGGGGAAGGTCTGGCAATAGCTGGGCTATTTATGAAAGCCCATTTCCTCGGGGGAGCCAGTTGCCAATTCTGCGGTCGCTTTCCCCCGAGGTGCACAGAAAAAAAACTAATAGGAAAATTGTTAATTACGGGAAACAGCATTTCACTGGGTTTATAATTTTCAGGCTCGGAGGAATCAACCTGCTGATGGGTGGTGATGCTGCACAGTCCCACGAGAACATGAGTGCTGGTAGAAATGCTGTCCTACACCTTGGGGTAAACAAGTAGGTATGCGGAGCAAGAGAAGCCACACTAACCCTCCAGCGTGGCCTTGAAGGTAGATCCTGAAACACCTTTTCAGAATTTGGTGGTGGAAAAGACCCCAGGAGCCACCCTTACTTTGTGTCTTGCTGGATGCATCCCAGAATTGATTATCAAAGTCTTTAAACATGGTAAGAAGAACCATCAAATACTGGCAGTGCATGGGAAGACTCACTTTTTGCAAGGAACAGCGCGGTCATTTCACAGTGACAGAAAGTGTCTCCCAGATCCTGGGCCTGGCAAACCTCTTACCCATTTGTCTGACACAAAATGTGGTTGAAAGCACAAAAATAAGGACGTGTTAAAGCTTGTAGCCAAGCAAAGGAAGAGGAGGAAGAGCGGTTGTGATAGGTGAGTACCAGGGAGAGCCTGGTTTTGTCTCCAGTGTTCTCAGGGACTGGTTTTCTCCCGTTTCCATTTTTGCAATATGTCATTTGCTGCTTTCAGTGTGGCTTCCTCCTAAACAAATACCATAGGTTCAATCAGTGGCTTCCAACCAAAGCCCCTTTCCCCTCACAGTGGGGGAGTCATCATTTATATAAAATCTCATTCTCATTCTGGAACGCCCCGTGCTCAGTGTGAGACAGGCTCAGCCTCTCTGGGGCAGGCATAGCCACGGGGCAGTCAAACGTGCACCCAGAAGACTCCCTGCCTTGACCAAGAAATGTGGGATGCTGACGGGACAATGCTGAGATGGCACGGGCACCCCTTCTGTCCCTAGCTCAGCTCCCATGTCTGCAGGAGAGGGTTGAACCATCTGTGATGCCACGCTCAGGCTTTAATGCCCAAGGCGCTCTGCATTTCTTCTTGGCATTTATCTAATCAAACCAGCCCTGATTATTACTCTCAACCTCACCATCCTTTGTGCTGCCACGTATCTCACCTTTGCAAAGCAGAAGCGGATGAAATGGCTGTAGTTGTTCTTGTGGGCCCCAGAATAGAAAGCCGAGAGCGGGATGGCGGCAAGTCCCTGGAAAGGGGAAACACGTGGAGCTGAGGTTACTCTTTCTGGGCCGGTGTGAAGCCACCTGCTTATTGCTCACAAGTCTCATGGATGGGCTTGTAGATGCCCTTGGTGCTCTGTCTGCTCGCTCTGCTCAAGCTCAGGCTGCCAGGGTTGGGGTCAGCTGCTGACAGACACCCTGGGCATCTCCCGGATGAGCTGCTGGACCCGGTGGTGGGGGTGATGTGCTGCTGGCTCCCGTGAGCACAGCCAGCAGGGAGGGCACAAACCCACCCAGGGCAAAGGCGGCAGAAAGGGCCAAGTGCATTTACCTTGTTCTTGACCATCCACTTTGCAAATCTGGAGTCGTAGGGCTCATCAGAGTCGGGGACATCAGGCACTCTGGATTCTGCAGGAGAAGCACAGCAGCGCGGAGGTGGGGGCTGCTGCCGGGTGCCTCAGCCAAGTCCCAAACCCATGGCCTCTGGGAGCTCGGATGGGAAACACTATTGTCTGTCCCTGCTTTGGTGGTGGTTTATGCAGGTTCCTGTCCCTGCCAGGGGTACCATTCTGAGCTGGCCTCCCACACTTAACCCTCTCTGAGCAAAACTGCAGCTGTGTGACTCACTGAACTTGGAGATGTCTGCCACCAAGAAGTAGGTGCCCTCGGGGACGATGGGTTTCATCCCCACAGCATCCAGGCTCTGGACCAGCCAGTCCCTCTTCTGCTGCAGCTCCTTGGGCAGTTGGACGAAGTAGCTGTCTGCTTTCCCGTAGAGCTCGAGCTCCCTCTGGAAACCCTGAGCCACGGCCTCCTGTGAGGAGAGAGGTGCCCAGTGGGGAGATGGTCAAGACTTGTATGAGAACCGGAGTGTTTGCTCCAATGCAATTCACAGGTAAGTAAGGAGCAGAAGGACTCTCTCTCACCCCTGCTTCAGGGGTTTAGGAGTTGCGGGGACAGTTGCAGCGAGCCACCTTACCTGGGCAATGGTGGCACAGTGGTACACTGAGTTTTGGTGCACATTACGGAGGTGCTGCAGCAGCCGGTTGGGTCCCACGGTCCAGCCCACCTGTGGTCAGGAGAGGAGGAGGAAAGTGGTAAATGTCTGGGTACTTGCTTGGGCTGCCCTTTTTTTGTCTGTGCTGGCTTCACTGTATGCTCCAGACAGAGCTACTGTAAAGCAGCTTTGGTACTTTCAGACTCTGAGGTTCAAAGCCAAGTGTGTGGCAGCAGTGTCCTCAGAGCCATGGGACCCATGCTCTGGAGCAAAGGGGTGGGGATGGGGAGAACACGAGATGCCGCACAGGAGAATTCACCTTCCATCCAGTGGCACTGAAGGTTTTTCCAGCACTCCCGACGATCACCGTGCGGTCCCACATCCCTTGCAGGCTGGCTGGCAATGAAACAGGAGAGAAACACCGATGGCAGAGCTCAGTGTGCTTGATTCTCGGCTGCATTAATAACATGGTGGGAGCTCTTCGCCCAACATAACCCACGGTGGCCTCCTGTGTTCACAAGCGCATCTTTCACCTGGGTGAGCCTCAAAGCACATCCCAAGCAGGCAGCCAGGTTTCTCAAGAGCATTTCTTTTGTAATTGTTTTCATACACAGGTACTGAGCCCGGGGGCTCCCAGAGGTGCTAAGCACCATCACCCTGCAACAAGGTGATTGCATGTTACTGCAACAGGAAGAACAGGCCTCTGAAATCATGTTGGAATGGATGTCCTAAAACTAGAGACACCAGAAAACTGTGGTTTTATGAAGTGTGGGGGGAAAAAAAATATAGTTTCTCTGGAGCCAAAGAGCTCTTTGCTCTGGATCTCACACTGCGTAGCCAACTCTCTGTTTCCGCTGACTGGCTCTGGAAGTCAGGGCTCCAGTTCAAGACCTGGTTTGGTGGCTGAGAATGAAGTGTGGCAAAATATCTCTAATGGGCATATGTGCCTGTTAGAGCTGTGCGTGTAAGTAGCCTATGTAATTCCCAGGGGAGCCCAGTTAAATCACCAGTTCTTTCCCTGAAGATGCCCAGAGAAGTCACCCAAGCTCAGCCAAGCTATTCTCCATACCGATGCGGATGTGCTCCTTCCCGTCGTAGACCAGCCACTCGTACACTTCATCGCTGATGCACAGGACATCGTGCTTCACGCACAGGTCTGCAATGAGCTCCAGCTCCCCTCGGCTGAATACCTGCAGCAGGCAGGGAGTGGAAGACAGATGCTGCAGGAGCATTTCTCAGCCCCTGCCTGTCCCTGCCTCTCTGCAGAGGCTCCACGTCCTGCCTGCACCATCTCCCAAGCTAGGGTGGGCAGGAGCTTTCTGCAATGGTCTAACAGGGAAAAGCCACGGCTGCCACAAAAGACCAGGCTTAAAAACACCAGGTGAACGAGTGCAGTGTGTGGTGCTGCCAAAACACCCATTTCCCTTGTGTGCAAAGAAGATCGAGTCATTGCTACCCTGCAAATGCGGCTGGGTGAGCTGGAGCATCCCAGCTGCTTTCGGGATCAGCCACAGCAAGGCCAGAGGTGTTACCTTGCCCAGAGGGTTGTTGGGTGAGTTCAGGACAATGGCTTTTGTCCGTTCACTGAATTTAGAAGCCAGTTCAGCCGGGTCCAGCTGCCAGTCTGCACTAGACATCAATTTGCCATCTTTTGGAGCTTTCTAGAGAGAACAGAGAGGAATCTCAGCTTGCTTTGTTACCTCTACACTTTGCTTACCACTCACCTCTTTGGTATGACTCTGCCCTCCTCAATGGCTTTGCTCTGACCCACTCACCAGTCTCAGTGGGACAAACACGGGTGTCCCACCAGCCATTTTCGTCATCGGCTCATAGCAGTCGAAGAAGGGCTCAATGATTATCACCTGGAAGAAAGGGACACATAAGCACCCTCCTGGCTCTGCTCAGACCTTTCCCTGATGGGTGCAGAGAGCAATGGGAGGGACAGGAAATATTAATCCTTGAATTACTGTCATGGAGAACATGCATTGCCAGTGGGCAGTGTCAGGAAAGAACAACATCACTCAGGGCACAAAGGTTATTTTGCCTGATGCAGAAAGAAGTCAGTGCCTTGTAGCAGAGATTTTTTTATTATTTTTTTTTCATTTGGAAGCTCAAATACTGGAGAATGGGGATAACTTTTTTCTGCTTTGCAAAAAGACTATGAAAACCTGCTCCTGGCAGACCCACAGCCAAGAAGGGCTCTGCCAGAGGAAGGCTTCCTGTGCAACAAGCCCAAATCTTGGGTTACCTCATCGCCTTCTTCAATGAAAGCCTGGAAGCAGCAGAAAAGAGCCTGGTATGCCCCCACAGTCACCATCACATTGGTCATAGGATCCAGGTCTTGTCCAAGCAGCTTCCCAAAAAACTGGGCTAGGATCTTCACCAGAGGTGGGTGGCCCTGTGGGGTGAGAGGAGAGGTGGGAATTGGGATGCAGAAGCCTCCTAAAACACAGATGAGCCCTTGGAAGGGGCCTGGGCAGCCACGTGCCCTGTGACTGAGCATGTGGGGAATCTTCTAGCCCAGCTACTTCAAACGGTCTGGAAAAGCAGGGTGTCGCACCCGGGTGCGGGGTGCCCAGGCTGAGGCTGGATGTGTGTTTTGCCTCATGTGGTTTGCCCTGTTTATTGCTGCCTGGTGAGCTCTGAAGCAGCCAGGGCTAAAGGGGAGCAAGGGGGACATTGCTGAGGAGCGGGGGTCTGTCCACGCACGAAGGCACGGGTGTACTGGTGCAGCATGTGGTTCTCCCCGCTGAGGGCTCTCACAAACGCCTCCTTCAGAAAGTCCGGTGGGGGGAAGTCGGGGAAGCCCTGGCCCAGGTTCACCTTGGAGTAGGTGGCAGCCAGTTTTACAAACTCCACCCTGGAGAGAAGGACAGGAAAGAAAGAGAGGCATTTACAGAGGGTCCAGGCAGCACGCTGGCACCGGCTCTGCTTGCCAGCATCCCTTTGGAAGTGAGGATGGTGTCCCTCCTGCAGAGCCATCCTGCTGCTCACAGGTGGACAGGACCAAGCACAGGTCATTTCAGACCTATTTCAATTAAACCAAGGATGAGGCACTGGGGGGTGGCTTTAATTTGTTCTTGAAAGAAACAGCCACTGCGCTGTCTGGTTGTGTGGTCACAGCTGAAGCCACACAGCGATTCTGATCAGACCAGGCTGAGCAGGAGAGGACTTAGAGGTTTTCAAGCTCATACCAGTTCTGTAAAATTAGGAACTAGATACTGTGAAGACCTCTGCAGAGGGAAAGGCAGGCTGGACTCAGTGCTTGACTCACCCGAGAGTCATCAGCAGTTTGTAGCTTGAAATCAAGAAGAGCGGGGCTTTGGGTGCTGCTGGGATCATTGGGGTGGACAGGTCAGGTGGAGTGCAATGCACTACAATGTGCCTGCCTTCCCACAGGATGGTGTGGGACACGTGATATGGCATAAAGTGTCAGCAGCAGGTACAGAGCTGAGCCAGGGTAGAGTCTCCTGGGACAAACCTGCCCTGATGTGCTTCCTGAATGAATGCAAAGCAGCTGAGGGAGACTCTGCTGCTCTGTGCTGTGTGGCTGTGGCAGTTTCTACCTGGCGTTAGGCTGCTTAAAACCACATCTACCACCAGGGTAAACCAGATATTCTCTTAACTCACCAGATATTCTCATCTGTTCCCTCCAGCCTCCGAGCTTGCACTGGCCGTGACATTTTTGCCTGCAAAGAGAGAGAGAAAGAGAGAGAAAGTGAGTTTGAAGATTTCACCAGTGGCGATGGGGCCACACGTGATGAGGACGTGACAACCCCAGGTAGGTTTTTCCCAATAGAAGGTGTGCCCTTATTGCTTCATGGGTTGTTGCTGACCAACCTTAGGGCAGCAATGCTGATGCAGTGGCTTCTGGAAGAGGTTTCACACAATTTTTATGAAAGATCAGACAGATGAGAGCTGGCACAGAAGGACGTTTCATTTACAAGTTTCAACGAGAACTGAGAAAACAGATGAACAAAAGAAGCGTGTGTACACTCACTGGGGAGCTGGCAATGCCTTAAACCTCATTTTCAGTTGGACTAAGTCATGGGGTCAAATGAGCTCAGCCAAGCTGTAAGAGCCAGGTCAATGATCCCAGATCTCAGGCTTCTGCCTTTGTAGCTTCTCTTGTCCTCCATTGGAAGGACCTCCTTGGTCTCTACAGGCCAGAAAACATCCCCTTTTCCTAGAAGAAACGTTTTTATTCCATACTGCTCTAAGGAGTAGCAGAAGTAGTGTTTGCTCCTTTCTCCTACTGGAGCCCTCGGTGAAGGGACTTGCTCTAGATCCTAAACAAAATGCTAGGTTTTGCACCTAAAGTTCATGGCAAAACCAGGCTGCAGCTGGGTACAGGCAAGAGGGGAGCACAGCAGAGGTCAGTCTGATGTACGGAGACACCAAGGTACAGTTGCCTTTTTAATTTATTTAATGACTGATATTTAATTTCCACCTGCATCATGGCTGGGGGGGTAGGAAGAAGGACAGTAGGAAACATTCAAAGCAAAATCTTCCTTCCAGTTGGATAAGCACAGTGGGATAAGGTCATATATGCTTGATGGGGAATTTATCATGAGGATGATGAAAAGCGGCAAAGGCAGAATTTAATAACTCAACAGCACAGGGAAAAGGTAACCAGACAGTGAAGGGACTGGAAACTGGAGAGAAATGATGCTCAGTGCACCAAGAACAGCCAGTGCGGGGATGTGAGGAGAGAGTCTCTGAAGCAACGAGCCAAGATAACGATTGTCACCACAGCAAATCAAATGCATTTGAACAGGGATGAGGAAGGCACGTGAAAGCAGCCGAGATGTGAGACGCAGAGCTGCAATGCGAGAGGACAGGGTCTCTGCTCTGCCTTGCCGGGATGGTGTGGGGGGGTACCAGGTCAGCCTCCCTCCCCAGGCTCAGCTGCAGTGGTAACTCCCTGCTCACCCTGGTGTACCCCGAGGGCTGCACCACAATTTGAAAAGTGCCTCAACGATGTTTTGTGTTGAGGTCTCTGGATTTTTATACAGCTTCAGCCCTCACTTGGGATCTTTGTGAATCACTTGCCGAGGAGCCTTGTGTTTCAGAGGGCACCCAGTGGACTCTGTGCTCCCCCGTGGTGCTGGGCAGGCAGCCAAGGGCGAACAGAAGTCACTGCTCCCCGGGTCTAGGGGAGCCCCATTCCTCTCCCTCAGCATCCCGCTTTGCTCTTTCTGCACAAGCTCATGGATATTATGGTCAGCAAGACCCGGTGCCTGAGCTGATTTTGGTGGGAGTAGAAGGATTTGTGGTTTGGGAAGTAAAAAATAGCTGGTGGTGAATTATTGACAGCTCCAGTGCTTTTCTCTTGCGATGGGGATGCTGCCAGCCACAGTTCAGAGAATTTAACAGCAAATGTGGTGGGGGTCAGTGGGAAGAAGGCACTTTAAGCCTAGACATTCCCAGTTCTGAGGAAAGGCCTCATCTGCTCCAGCCCTTTCAGGAAGGGAAATGACGAATACTTTCTTCTTTTGATGTCTCCCATCCCATCCCCAGCCTGTTCTGCCCCCCAAATTGAACAACTTGTTTCTCCAGCTGCAGTTTGCCTGGCGGCCAGACAGGGTAATTGAGTGCAAACGTAGAACACTTAGCAGCCACAGCCTTCCACCACTGCCTCCCTGCTGCACGTGATTTTCTTGCTCTGCCTGCTTGTGTCTCCAAGCGGGATGCTGATATTTCCCAAGCACTGTGCAACCCAAGAGGCTTTAGTAGAAAAGATCATCAGGTGAGGCAACCCCACATACAATGAGCTTTCTCCTGTATGAAGGATATACTTCTGCTTATGAGATGTTCCCTTTAAACAGGCTACCTGGAAATAAGCGGGTACTGAAGAGATTGGACCAGTGTGGCTTTTCCTGACATGCCCTATCTGCCATTGCTGCCAAGGCTCACTTCTGGGCAGTGAGCTCCCCTGGGCTCTGCACCGCTGCAGCCTGAGCCAGGGACCAGGCTGCTGGCCAGAAACAGTCACACTGGACATTCAGTACCTCGCTGGAGTAGGAGCTATATCCAGCGCTGCTCTTCCTCCCCAGCAAGAAGTGAAGCAGAGACAGTCCTGCTCTCCTGAGCATGCCACGGCTCCTGCTGTCTCAATCCTGTGGGCACGGACCTGCATTTCCCCCGGACACAAAGCAGAGGGGTGAGTTAATCGCTCCACAGCTGCAGGGGCAAAGCAAACGCTCCATGTATCCGGGGACGCAGCGCAGCTCTGGGCCCAAAGCTGTGGTTATTCTGCCACAGAAAGGAAAAGGGGGAACAAGCTGCTTTGTGTGTTGTCACCGCAATGCCAAACAGCGCTGGGATTGTACTTTGTGCCCATGACACGCACAAAGTCAGGATCACAAGGGTAACCATGGCTTCTGCCTTCTCCCTCCCCAGTTTTAGGCTCCCCTCTCTTTCCTCTGCACTGGGGGAAGCGGTGCAGACACCAGCGAGAGGGCATTCTCTGGGAATTCACTATTCAGCATCAGCTTCCCATCCAGTTTCATTGATCCCAGGTATCTCTTGCCTCTGCCCTTCCTCCCCTGCAACACCTCCACCTTCCTCACCGAAGGGGCTGTGCCTTGGCAGGGCTGTTTGGCCACCCTGCCTCTTGGGGCTGCCCAGTGAAACAAGGGGCCTTAGGGATGTACACTGGGCAAACCCACCCCTTCCTCTTCCTTCATGGTTTTAAGGTTACCAAAAAAAAAATAAAAAAAAAATCAAAGCAAGAGTGCTGCTGTCTTTGAGAATTTCTGGCCTCTCAGCTGCTGCAGCTCCAAGCTCTTTAGTCACAAGTTTTATTCTGATTAACACTATGTCAGCTTCCATCTCCAAAGTGATTTTGGTGTTTATTTTACCTTCAAGGCCCCAAACAAATTAATTTCTGTGCTGGATGTAGCCTGCTCCTTCATCTCAGGTCCCCTTAACTATTCTACAGCATTTCTTAAACGTGCAGTATTTAAGCTAAAATAAGTTAATGTTTTGTCAGGTACTCCAGATAAAAGCAGTGAGTCTGGAGGATGCATGTACCTTTGTTTTGACCAGCCACGGATTAATTTACCCAGCTGCCAAAAAATAAGTTACAACGAGTTTGAAGCTGGCCAGCCCACAGGTAAGTTCTCAGCACTGCTCGGTGCACTTTCCATCCTTACATGCAGGATGCGAGTCCGCTTCTAACACAAGTGCAAAGCAGCTGAGACCAGTGGGATTTTACATCTCTTTGGGAAAATGGGAAAACACATCATAAGATTGCTTGGGACTGCAAAATACCCACTTTGTCCCTGTGCATGGGGACAGCTGCATGTTGGGAACGGGCGCTGAAATGCGGGGGGACACTGCTTTGGGATGCAAAGCAAATGAGCACCAGAAGGAGGTGACTAACCCTGCAGGTGACAAAATGGAAGTGTGGCAGTAAAAAAGGGCTTCACTGGGCTACAGAAAACTACAGAGGTGGTGGGAGAGCTGCGCACAAGTCTCCTGTAAAGAGCTAGAGGCAGCATCGGGGTCAGGGTGACTGGGGCTAGGGCAGAGGGCTCTGCCTTGCCTCCCCAGCCCTAGACAATGTTTCGGAGAGGGGTCAGCCACCAGAAAGTCAAAAAGCCTGGGAAAGGCTTAGTCTCATGGTTTTGGGCACTTCAGGCTGTGCTGTAGGCACTCTCCCAGCTGGGAGCCAGGGCACCTCTCGCCCTGGCGGGGTGCATGGTTTGGAGCGCACTGAGGATTTTGGAGGTGACAGCTGAAAGGTCACCATGGGCACCGGTCACTCGCCACCTCCTGCCCTCCAGCCTGCGGGCACCAGCTTTTTTCCTCTGTCCCACTGCTACCCAAGCACCTCCATGGTGCTGGCCAGCCTGTCTGCTCACAGGTCCCCCAAAGGGCTTTGGGGACAATGGTTCCCTTGATCCCGTCACACCATGGGGTCCAACACCACAGCGGAAGCATGGGCGGCTGCAGCAACAACAACCAGCAAGCAAACACAACGTAGGTGCCAGAAGGGATGGTGGGGGGTAAAACCAACTTACATCAAGCTGGGACACGCTGCCTTATGCTGCGAAAGTCTGGCACGACCGCCCAGGCTGCGTTTGCATACATGTCGCCCTCTCCCTGTCTCTGAAATGCTTCATCTGCAGCTGGGACTTCCTGGGAGGAGTCGGAGGGACTGCAGGGAGGGAGAAGCCGAGCTACAACACTCAGATGGAATAAATCGTACCGGGGAAGGGGAGGTCTCAGTTCCATCTCTACAGCAGCAGGGTGAGGGAGGAGAGGGCTTTTGGAAACAGGTCCCTTCCTCCGCAAGGCTTGGAGCCAGAGCTGCCAGAGGATTTGGGCTGCCTGGGAAAATATCTCAGCATATTGTTCAGATGGAGGCCCATACCGGCATAATTATAGCGGGATAATTTTTGTGGTATGGCTATAATTACTTTGGCATGGCAATGGCTGGGAATTTTCCTTTGAGTGAAGCCTTCCGTCATTTTGAAAAAATGAATTTTTAAGTCAGTCAGACACTCTCAAAAATTCCACCCTGTAGGCTTAATATTATTAGAGAAGAGAACGGGTCATAGGTACAGAAGGTGGAGGCACCAGCGTTCTGTTCATCAGAAGTTAATGACCTGCTGTCACGATACAACCTAAAGCAGGATCCTGCAGCGTCATCCGACCCCTGGGCTGTGGATGGGCTGGGACACAGACAGCAGCTTCGGAGGGGGATTTTGGTGCATGGATGCAGGAGCTGGACTCTCCACCAGTCATTTGCTCAAGTGAGGTGTAGAGAGCAAATTATTCTCTCACAGCTTCCCTCTTCCTTTTGTGACGAGGCTTTACATGCACCGATGAATCAGGTCGCGTAGCTCTCCTGAGTAATTACTGTCTCCCTTTCACAGGAGGAAAAAGTGAGCCAGAGGGAAAGGAAGCGGCTGACGTCTGCTGTGCCAAAGGTTCCCGAACCCTCACCTGATGTCCGGCCGCTGGGCTCACAGCATCCCTGCCATGACTAAGCAGGAGGGAACGTCAGTGCAGGCAGATGCAAACTCTTTGTTTTCTAAACTTCTGTTTAACTCAAACACTGAAACAAACAGATGGAAGGAAGACCTGTGTTTGCCTCCCTAGGAATGTACACAGCACATCCTGAGCCACCTCATAGCTCGATGCTATTTTTTCCTGCTGCCCTCGCTGTATTTTCTTTGCCCCCTCCTCTACCAGCCTTGCACCTTCCCTGGTGGTTGTTTGCCCCTGAGCTGAGCACCCTTGACCAGCTAAATTAGCAAAAAGCCAACCTGGCAGAAAAGTGGGCAGTTTTCTGTAGGGTTGAACTGTCTCAGGACAGGGTGGGTGTGAGTGCTAAAGGCACTGCAAGGAAATACTGATCTGGGTAGTGACTGGAGCGGAGTGGGGAGAAGAAGGGATGGACAGGAACAGGACTACCCACGTCCTTTGGAAGGATTTGGCCTTTATGTTGGTTCAACAGTAACTTCACCTTAATGTCCTCTTGAAATTCAGCAGAAATTGCTGGATAATATGCATGCGGCCAGCGAGGAAAAGCACACTATCTGACCTTCTCGGAGTTTTTACTGTAAAACTCAAGGAAAATTAGGACCTTCTCTTTCTTCAGGTAATTTTAATTTAACAAGTGCATCTAGACACAAACAAGTTTTCTTAAAGATGGGTTTTTTTTTAAAAATCTAGCTATTGCAGTGGGCTGGTGAGTCTGTCCCCTGGCAGGTGGGATCATAGCTCCCCTGGTACAGGTCCTGTGCCTATGGCTACAGGAGGATGCTAAGACCTATAATGTTCCTAGAAAGCCGCAGATATGCTTATTCTACTATAGCAGTGATCATTGGTCTATACAAGTTAAAATTGGCTGCACTTAACCACTCAGAACTGCCTCTTGTACACTAATGAAATTATAATGAATGCCTTTGAACCATCCTTTATGAATTTTTTAAAAAATGATGCTGCCCAGTGTCCTCCAATGAGTCAGCCAAATGAAAATAGCCATTACTGAATCAGACTTTTTTCCGGTACTGCAAAATTACTGTTGGATACATCCTTCTAACACATCAGTGTTACTATTCCTGATGCAAAGAAACAAACGCTGTATTTTTCAGTGGCCTTAGTTCAGGGAGCTGTTGTTATAGAAATGGAACGGGGTTTCTAAAATATTCCGTCACATAGGTTGGTTCTCTGCAGAAAATCCCATTGCCAGAGGTTGATGTTCACAAAGGAGACAGAGGAGTCCTGGAAAGACTTTATTGGAATAAAGGGAGAGCCCACTGGAACATATTCCTGTGGAGTCTCTCAATTTTCCGGAGGATGCATCCTCCATTTTATCCTAATTCCCTGGCCGCATGTAACGTTCTTCCTTTCCCCGTTGGCTGAGGTACTTGGAAGGTACAGATTTCTCGATCCACCTATTACACAAAAGTTTCACTTTTGCGGTTTTTCAGTTGTCTAACTTTTGCATTTTCAGTTAATTCCCTGATTTTTCGGTTATCTCACTCCTGCAGTTTCAATTAACTCTCCTATTTTTTTCAGTTATCTCATCTCACCCCTGCAATTTCAGTTAACTTCCCTGCTTGTGGAGACACTCTTATCCATATTTTATCACCTGTTTGTGAAGACACTCTTATCCCTATCTTATCAGTTCTTAAGGAAAAAGTGGTAAAAGCTGCAATTTAAATGGTTTTTCATTCTCTTGTTGTTAACCAGCCTTAAATGTTGATACTGGTTGTTTGCACTATTGCATCCAGCAAGATGTTCACCGTATCTTCTCCACCGATCTAGACCATCTGTCCCCGGTCCCTACAGGGGACATCACCCTACGGATGATGTCTATGGCCTCGGTTATTGCTCGGTGGTTTGAAGAACAGGAACCGGCCATGCCTCACACATTTGCTCTGTCTGGGTGTGTGAGAGGAGGACTCATGGTCGTAGGGCCTGGGCTGTGCACCATCCCTCCTCCTGCACAGGGCACAGCCACCAGTGAGGCAGATCAAGATCAAGCTGATTTTAACCATTTAGGAGCAAAGGAAAGGGTTTAATGTCACCTGAGAGGAGGTAGGGCCCTGACAAGGGAAGACGTAGCCTCCTTTTTGCCTGTGGGCCTGGGGGTGACACACACCAGGTCCCAACAGCCAAGCGGACGCTCCTCTCAGGGCTCTGCACAGCTTGAACCACGCTGAGGGGCTAAAACTGAAACAACATGATGTCAGGTCATGGCAGCTATCATTTTTTTACCCTTCTGTGTTTTCACAGCAGTGACACCAGCCTGAGTCGGGGCCTAAAGCTGTCCTTGGCAGACATGGCTTTGCTCCCCGTTCGTCCTGAGGGAGAGGCTGGCGCCCCTCAGCGCCACAGGCTGTGAGACCCAGCTGTACATAGAACTACATGAAATGAAAGAATGACAGAAGGCTTCATCATGGTTGGGTCATAAACCTTAATAAAGAGGTAAACTATTTTTCTTTGACAAAAAGAATCAATTCTGGACTCCAAGGTCCTTCTGTCCTGCCACAGGAGGTGAAGGCAGTCAGCTCCCCACCTTCCTCCTCTCCTGCCCAGCCCTGAGGCTGGAATTGTGGCAGCCCCTTTAAGACTCTCCCCATTTCGCGCCCTGCCCTACACCAAGATGGCGCCCCCGCCCTCACTTCCCTTCCCTGCCTCCCCCCGTCCCCCCGCCATCATAAATGCCGCCCATCCACCCCGCACGACCGCGCCCTGCACAAAGATGGCGGCGCGCCCTTCACGTCACGCCCGCTCCCAAGATGGCGGCGCCCTCATTCGCTCCGGGGTAGCGGCGGCGGCAGCTCGGGACGGGACGGGCTGATGGCCGCCATGCCGGGCGGGTGAGGTCAGTTCCGGGGTGGGGCCGCCGCGGTGCGGTGAGGGGCGAACAAAAGGAGCCGGAGCCGGTGTGAGGGAGGGCGGGGGCCGAGGCAGCCAGGTGGGTGCCGGCGGCGGTGGGCTGCGGGACGGCTTACGCCGCGCTCCCCTCAGCGGCCCGCGGTGCCGGACGGGTGGGCGGGAGGGGGCTGCGGGGGACGCGTCCTCCGGGTGTGGCGGCGGTGAGGGAAGCGGGACCGGACCCCGCGGTAGGTAGGGCTGGGGCGGGGGGGTCTGGGGCTGGCGGTAGCCGGGGGGGGTTACAGCCCTGAGGGGAGGGCAGCGGACCGGGCTGGCGCCGCCCGGGAGGATTTGCTGACTAATTCGGCAGTAATTCGTTTCCTCCGTGTCCCCGCTGTCCCTGCCTTGTCCTGCGGCTGGCGGGGAGCCGGGGCTGGGGGCAGGTGGATCCCCACAACGCCTGAGGGGCGAGGCAGGGCCGTCCCGTGTGTGTGTAGGGGGTGTCCCCCCCGGGGGAGCGCGTTTCCCCGGCGAGGGGGAGAAGTCCTGTATTTGTGACCTGGCAGCGGTGCCGCGGGCGGAAGCAGGTTGGTTTTTTCATTTATTTCTATCGTAGAGAATGTCTATTCTTTTCTGGAAGCCTGAGGTGGTGTGACAGGCCTGTGGGAGGACGGGGCTGATGCGGAGTCGGGTGCCCGGGCTTCGGGCCGGTGCTGAGGCCGTTGCCTGAGAGGGGGTGGAAGGGGAAGGTCAGAGAGTGCTCTCCTTTAAACCTTTCCTTTGCGGCAGCCTGTCACCCGTACAACAGAATAGCTTTGATTCTGAAGGAGTTGCTTCAAAATCTGTCAGCCTTACTGGTAACTTCGGGATCAGGAGGAACATATTCTTGAACACCTTCACCAGAATGGGTTATTTCTCCCTCCCTCCTCCCCTCCCAGTGATGTCTGTTCCTTTTCATTTTTTCCCCTGTCGTTAACAAAATGCTTTCTGAAGTTCTGCAGTCCTCTCCTACGTAGCCAGGAGGCTGGACGCTTGAGATCTCTCTCAAAGCCTGGGGTCTGCTCCCTTCTCCATTTTCCCATGCCCCATGCTGACATGCAGGAAGCAAGGAAAAAAAAAAAATCAGCTGTTGTGAATTCTCTGTTGATGGTGCTAAACTGCTGCCACTTTAAAAAGGTTCATGTTGGTAGATATGTGTTGAGAGGAGAGGGGACAGTTGCTTGTATCCAGAGTTGTTAGAAAGATGGTCTACACTTTCAGATATTCTTGATGAAATTTAAAAAAAAAATCCAAACTTTTCAGACTAGAAAGTAGGTAGTAAAGCTATTGATATTTTTTTTTTCCCATCTAAAAAAACTTGCTCTTTCCTCCAGGAGGTTAATCTGTCTCTACCAGTTTAGGCTTAGTTACAGTATTAGTGTTCGGTGTTTCCGTTGGCTGGGTTTGCAATACCTGCTTTTTATTGAGTCTCAGCTGTGGGGGATTCCTTCATCTGAAGAGTTTTGCTCAGTTCTTAGAGCTCTTACCATCTTTCTAGGCATCAGTATCTCTTTCTGATTCCTGGTAACCCTCTGAGTTGTTCCTTGTTTCTTAGCTGTCCTTTACCAAGCTTTTATATAACGTGGTCCCTCAGTGAACTCGCTCCCCTCTTTGCTGATAATCTCTGTTTTGTTTCAGGGAAGCTGTTCCCATGGCGTGTGGGGAATGCAACGCTTCAGCACCCGCTCAGGATCCAGCACACAAGAACATCATCTACTTCCAGCACAGAGAACTGAAGTGCAGATAGCAGAACCCAGCTGCAGGGTAAGGGCTACAGGCCAGCTTTGAGGTGGTGAAGGAAAGCCAAAAAAAATGACCAGGATACTATTTAAATGTAGGTGCAAAGCACAGGGCAGTGGTGAGATGACTGATAAGACGCAAGGGGGAAAGGTGGTTGATCAAAGGGTGATATGGGGAGAGTGGTGGTATGCTAATTAAATTCTGTGAGCCCTTAGTCAGCTTGAAGATGAAAAGAGTAAAGGAACTGAGTGTTGTCCAAATTAAAATATAACTGTAATATTTATTCACCAATACGTCTAACTCCTGGCCGCATAAACCCCGACTTCTCATTGCGCTAAACAGGAAATATTTGAAGGTTATGCAGTAAAAGGTTTGGTGACTGCTGCCTGAAAGGAATGCAGCTGAGAAGTAGCAAGAACTGTTCAGTTTGGTAGGTGCTCTTCCTCTTCCTGCAGAGTGATGTTTGTATTGCTGTATGACCATCTCCTAGGCAATTGTTTGCAGTGCCCTGGCTAGTCACCCACGTGGGCGTCAATTAGGCAATGACAGAAACTAGTTACAAGAAACTCCCTGCTTCCTTGGTTCTTCGCTAGGATAGCGATGAAAGATATTGCAGAATTCTGTGCTTATCTTCAAGATGAGAAATCTGGACAGATTGGCTGTGTTCTGAGCAGCGAGATGTGCAATGTCTTGCTTCCAGAATACAAGTATTCCTAAGACTTGTCTGATGTTCTGCTTAGTGTTCCAGCAGTTCACTGATTTGTTTTCCTTACAGATCCTCTCACGGTATGTGGAAACCCTGACTTTATTCGTGTAGGTCAAAGACAATGTGCATAAATATTTCCTTAAAATATGCCAGAAGCCATGTGTTAAAAGCTAACGTTTCCATGTTTGAAATATGGAGTGCCTGAAGCCTTCCAGTGATGACTTACTGAATGCTTAGAGTTGATTACATTCTGTTAAATGCTGCAGGCATTCAGAAAGATGGTCTGTGGTTTGGGGCACTCTCATACTTTTTTTTTTCTTTTTTTAATAAGTGCTGGAGGTCAAATGTATAAGTTCCTGTGCTGTGTGATTTGAAGCAGGCTTATTTAGAGGTCTTCATGCAATTCTTTCACATTCTAAAGAAGGATTTGGTTTAGCAGAGTACTTAAAAAGGAAGTGAAGCTTGCTTCTGGTCTTAAATTGAGTCTAACTGGTGCCTAGGAAAATAGAGGTGCAATGTCAGGTGAGTGCTAGTGGAGCACAGAGGAGAAGGGTTCAGGAGTTTTGTGGGGGGCTCCTTAACGGGGGGAGGAATGCATAGCTATTGTTTTGGTAATGATTAAAAATTAACATATGCAGCTGCAGTGTGGAGAGCCTCCTTTGTGCATTTTTTTTTTTTTTTTCAAAAATAGCCTTAGTTCAGGATATGGACACTAATACTGAACAGGCGTTTAACAGTCTACATGCTTTGAAGAGCATGTCTTGAATGCTTCCAAGCAGCTTTTTTGTTAAACTGTGGATGTGGTGCATGTGTTTTATATTGCAACTTGAAATCCAGTTCATATAGCTGGATTATACACGCCCCTCCTGCTGCTATGAAACTGCATTTGAAACTAAAAGCTATTCAGTCATGACCCCCCTGCTGAAATTACAGTGCTTCCTTCTCCTTGTGTACTAACCATTGTTAACATTTGCTATAGAATTACCTTGGCAATTCACAAAGCTCCTCTTTTGTGACAAATTTGCAAGCTGCTTCTCTAGCTACAGCCTACCTTTGTAAAGCTGTGCGTACTGGGTGAGTTAATGGGCTCTTCTTCAGAGTCCTGGTTTTATCAGATCTTGGTGATCAAAGGTTAGATGGTCTGTCCCTTGTTAATCGACTAATGCAGTCAGAAAATGTGCTGAACTGTAAGTCACAGTCGCTGTTTTGGAGTTCATGGTCCCGAAGGCAAGGCTTGTAGGATATGGTGAATAAGTGAAGAGGTGAATATGTGCTTATTCCTCTTCTTTCCTCAGACTGAGGCTGAATATTATTGTGCTGATAGCTGGTGTCTGTTTATCTTGCTTTGCTCTTATCTGTGTCTTCTTTCATCTTAACTGGCTCATCTCCTTGAGCTTGAAAACAGCTGTGGCAACACCCATGGATTTGTGCGTGTTGTGACAGTCTGTCAACAATTAATATTATCCTTGCTTAAAAGTTTTTACTTACTTCTGAATCTAGTCTCTTGATTTCTTAATCTGTTGCTAGATATGTCAAAGCTCTGCTCTGTCCACCATTTCTGTATTTGGCTGGAAACAGTTGGTTACCTTCTCTTGTCAGACTCTTCTCAATGCTGGAATTAAGGCTCTCTGGCATTTCTCCTGCAGCTGATGGGGTGCTTGAAGCTGTACTGGTTGTTACAAGTTAATACTGTTGCTGTCTGTTTGTCTTAAGGAGTTACTAACAGAATTAATTCAATCACTTGCATTAGTCAGTACAAGGGAGTGTTTCATAGTGTTCTGTTGGAATAAGGTAGTTGGGCTTTTCCAAGACAAGCTCCAATGTCCTGTCCTTGGAGCATCTTTTTTATGGCAAAGAGAGAATTAATTTTGGATAGGAAGCCTGTGACCATGTACAGTCATAATTTATAAGCTGACACAGCTGTTTTTCTCTGCTTTGCATCGGTGTTGCAAGTCATCTGATAGCACTTAAATGTACATAGCTCTGTGACACCAACACACGGTCCCTGCTCCAAGCGTCAGTGATGCTGATAACTTCAGACTGTGTTCAGTTCTGTGCAGCTGGGACAAAATACAATCAGAAGTCATAAAATGTGGCAGGCCAAGCCAGGTCTCCAGTATGGATTGTTCTGATAGTGCAGATGTTCTTCCCTGTACTTGTTAGGACAGGCTTGCTTGTGTGATGGTAAACAGGAGCTATTGCACTGTACTGTTAAGAGAAGAATGTCAGTCCTGCATCTGACAGGAAGAGTCAACTAAGGGGCAGCTGAAAAGATGGTAAAGCGCTATCCATAGTGTAGGTGGATCATTCTTTTTACAGTAAAGGTGTTGTGACCCAGTTGGTTCACTTCATCCTGCTGTGTCTTGTGGCTTGGGTGCGGCTGAACGTTGTGTGCAGCTGCTGGATGGTTGTGTGAAAACCAACTTACCTTGCTCTCAGCGTCGAGTTCACTGGCTCTTCCACTAAGTGAAGAGTGTTAAGTTCTGGCAGCTGCGGTTTCCACTACTCTATCGGCTAGTCTGAATGAAATGACCCTTAAACTTCACATATTCACTTCTCCATCTCAGAAGTTTTGTCCTACAGGAGAGATTTATTTTTTTAATGCAGAAAGGGCCTGATGTAGGAATAGCAGTTTGTTGGTCAGGGTTTTGGCATCTGTCTTCACTGCTGTTTATTTCTAAACAGCAAAGGATGAAAATCACTTGAGTTGCTCCATCTCATGTCTTGGACTTTTTCAGTTGATCACGTGGCTGTCCTTGGGCTTGGAAGGTTTTCTGAGGGATGCCTGAAATCGGCTCTGTTTCAGCCTCCTTTTTTTTTTTTTCTTTTAATTTTGGGCCTAATAAATGTGGGGGAGGAGACACGTAAATTCCCAGTCCCATTTCTGACCAGTAAAGCTCTTACGTTTCCTGGTTTTTGAACAAAGAGCTCTGTGTCATGCCCTTCTTTAGGATTTCAGGTGGCAGCATGCTGGGGAGGGAAGCTCTGCTCTGTTGAAAACTTAATGTAACATGTTGTAGCTCGTCAATATTCAGGTCTATAGTCTTAACAGCATCAAGGTTTTTCTTTCCCCTGTCTACCTCTGATGCTGTTGGCACATGAACAATTCCTTCTTTCTCCGGGCTTCTGAGAGGTAAGAAATTCTGTCAGTGGTGCTTGAATTCTGCTTTATAGTCCACCTTCTACAAGGAAATCCACTGAGAATTAAGAATATGTACAGTGGAAACTAAAGAGTTGCAAGATCCATCGTACAATGCATCCATGTCTGCTTATCTAACACTGTATTATGAGGCTCTCTCACTTGGAAGCTGTGTGCTGTTAAAGGTGAGGAGGACATCCCTGATTTCAGGGAGGTCCTGGAAGTAAGGGCTGAAAAATTAAATTTTTGTGGCTGTCATGAGATCTTGTGTGTAGTCCTATTTTGCCAGTAGCTCCGTTAGTAACAGAATGGCCAACAGAAAGAAAGAGGAAAGAGGAGGCTGGATAAAGTATTCGGCAACTGATGAGTCAAGCTGACAAACTACCCAGTGAAACAGAACAGCGATGTTGTTTCTGTTCACTTTGTCTCTAGCTGGATCTGCTGGCCAGCAGTCGCAGGCAGGAATTTGAAGTGCTGCTCAGCCAGGTGTCTGTCAACAGTAAGTGAATCTTCACTTGTTTAGGTTGGATGATTTTGGATAGAGGAATTGTCCAATTCGGAGGATGCTTGCCTCTGCAGAGATTGCTCTGTTAATACCTTGAACTTGTTAAATATCACAGCGGTCCTGGGGTTTGTGGAAAGCATTCATGCTGTCAGCTCTGACAGCCTTTATCTAGTAAGGTACATGCTGCTTTATGGTGTTTCACTCAGCCAGATACGTTTAATCTTGTTTCTGCCTGGTTTTACTATTTAGGCGTGGTGTGCTCAGAATGTCCCTGTTCTTCTAAGGTGAGTGATTATCTTTCTCCTCCAGGTGTGTCTAGTAAAACATAGGATTAGTACTTGGTGATGCTTATGGTTGGATGAAGGCTGGGTAGGTTTGGCAGCTCGTTATGTAAGTCTGAAACTGCTCTTTCTTTTGTTGTATCGGCCTGTTCAGCATTTATGGCGAGGCTGAGCTGCATGCAGCAGATAGGTGCCCAGCAGGCTGAGGCAGGGATGGTCATCTGGCAAAAGGAGTCTGTGGTGGGATGCAAACTTGGGTCCAGGTGAATCTGCAAGCACTGAAGGGGTATGTAGTATCTAAATGTGGAATGCGCAAAGATTTTGGGAGCATGTTTATTTAGGCTGGATTGATCCTGCTATATGACAATCAGGCTTTACAATACATGCCTTTTCCTGTACAATCTCAGATGTTGCTGCTATAAATTTCCTGGGGTTGTTCTATATTGGATATAACTTGTAGTGCTCCTTTGGTGTAGCTGAAACCCTCAAAGTTAAAGTCATTTCTCGGGGGGGTGTGTGTGTGAGGGACTGCTCAGGGGCTGTGTGGTAGCTAGGAAAGCATTGTGGAATGCAAAAGCTGAAACACCTGAGACACACTTGTATGATTTATTTTTCCCCAGTGTGCAATACCTAAAGCCTGCCTATTTAATTATACCCTTGGAAAACTTACTTCCTTATGCTTCTGATAAGTTGACAGGAGTTTAGGCAGAGATGTTCCTAATAGCTTGTGCAAGTTTAGTGAAATCAACTCTCCCTTAAATTTGAATAAAGCACTCTTTCAAAATCTCAGTATCGATGCCTTCCGCGTGGCAGAGTTAACTATACTGTAAGCAAATCATCTGTTTCTGAGCTCCAAGTGGAAAGTTCTGCAACTTGAGATATATATGAAGGAGCTCGGATCCTTCTTTGCCAAGTCTGCTCTGACACAGATCTGCCTTCCCAGTTATGACTGTTCCTGTCTATAAACTCCTTCACTCAGTTCATGTGTTCTGTGCTCAGCCTTCAGTGAGGCTACCTGACAGAAGTGACCTAGCAAATGCGGCTTCTTCACAGTAAACACTTTTCCTGCTGACAAAGCACACTGGAGTTCGACTTCTGAAAAGAGCAGAAGCTTGAAATCTCTGCAGTCTGTCTTCTGGGCCTGGGGAGCTTGGGCTGGTCTTGGTCACAAGGAGGTAACTTTATTTTTGGCCAGCTGCCTTCATGCAAGGATTGTTCCTAATCTTATGCCAGAATAATTATCTTCCATCTAAATAATTTTGTTCTGCCTGTGTACTTGTTGGGAGAGTCTGTGATCCAGCTACCTGCTTGGTTTCTAAATAGCGGTTGGAGTTGCAGTCCCTACGGGAAGAATCCTAATGTGCAGGGGAGCGTCAAGTGACAGAGTTGGCCCTTGAAAATCTGACTTCTTGGAGTTAGTCTGCTGTTGTCATCAACCCCAGCAGTGAAACTGCGTGCTCTAATCCAGAAGGGAGAGTGTTGCAGCAAGAATTGCATTCTAAAATGATTACAAAACAGAGTACATAAAATAAAGATGGCATTTGCATCTTGATGCAGAGCTGTCTTTCAGGAACTAGAAATGGTTTGCATGCATGGGAAATCTGGGTGAGGAGGGATACAACTTTCCCACCTACTTTCTCAAGTTTTTGGTGGACAACTTTCCCTTTTACTGCAGATGCTGGGAGTAAGATTAGATAAGACGTGGCAAATTCCAGCTTCGATAAAGGTGGCCCCTAGTTTTATTGTTCTTCTTCTGGGACTTGAACAGGGTCTCCACCACTGCCAGGAGGAGCGGGGACTTCCTATGAATGTCCTTTTCTTCCTCCAGTGACCCTGTCATTGTTACTGGAAGGTAGGAGACTTCCTGCTCCACCCTACCAGGGTTTAATTGCTGACTGTGAGCTGTAATAGACTATCATGGGACACTCAGATGTTTGGTTTTTTTTTTATCTGTCTCGTAGGTGCACAATGTAAAGGGAGATTTCCTACCCCACATAACTGGTAAACAGAATTAGGGAGCCTGCTGTGCCAATTTCTTGTTGGTTTCCTTCCTAACTATCTTGAGGTACAAGTCAAAGTGACCACAAGGTTAATTTCTTGTGAGAAGAAATTAGGCATTTCCTGGATAGGGCAAAACTGGCAACCCAGCACTACAGCTCGTCTGAAAATGCCTTAGCCATGAGACTCAGTTCCTGAGAAGAGATCTTCCCTGTTTCGTAAGCCTACTAGGGGTAACTGTGAAGGGCCTGACAATTCCTGCAAAAGTTTCTCTACTAAGAGTGGTATAAATATATACATTTATTTTTTTTTTTCTCAGTGTAGGGTAGGAGGAGTAAGGAGTTGTTTAAATATGGAGCTGTTCTTTTATGAACAATATTAGTGTTTTCACTGGATGTTCCTGAAAAGAGAAGAGGAATAGGATCTTATACGTTTACAGAGAGCAAGGAATGGTATGGCAGCATTTGTGTTACCTCTTAGATGTAGTTTAGAAGGAGTCACTACAGAAGCTTTCCATCACATCTGGCCAGAGTGTTTAAGAAAGAGGTGTACTTGTTGGGAGACTGCCATTAGGCTCTCGTGGAGCCTTAGCGCGGGTGTGCAGTGAGATCTCTGGCTCTCAAAGCCCCTGCTGGGTTATGAGTCTGGTAGAACTGAAGCTGTGCTCACCTGCAAGCTTAGTTGGATTTCAGAAGCTAAGTCATGTCAAAGTCAGCTGTTCCAGCAGGTAACTGCAGTAGCTTTTGATGTTCCCTGTTTGCAAAGCTTTCCAGGCTTTCTCTTATTTGAACTGTAGCAGTGCAGGACTCTGCTCCCTCAGTCTGATTACGGCAGAGGGTGACAAGGAGGGCATTTGTGTTCTTGTCTTGTTTGTTTTTCTGTGTGGTAGGGTATGTGTCAGCAGTCCTGCCCTGGCTTTCAGACTTTTCAGTAGCTGAACTTCCTGGTTTCTCTATGAATTGTCTTGTTTTCCTAGCCTGGGGTGATACGGGTCTTAACAAAAATAGCTAACCAAACAAAAACATGAGGGGGGAGGGGAAATCAGGTATATATTCTGTTTTGGTGCTTCTGAGGAAGGAGGGAATGGATGGGTAAGGGGCCTGGGATAGTATAAGGCTTCTGTCAGTATTGATTAAAGGCCTCTGTCAGAGCTATAGATTCTCTTGCAGAAAATACAGGTATAAAATGGGGTTTGACTCTGAATTTTCTTGTCTGTGGAGACAAACTGATGAGACGCATCACCAGGAACTGTTTAACTAGTGGCTTTGAGGTGTTATGGCCTGCAGGGGGTGTAAAGAAAACTTTTGTACCCTGTTTTATCCTGGCATCGGTATTTCTGCAGTATGCACAGACGGCACTTCTCAAACATATCTTGCAGATGGACTCTCTTCTCCCTGTGGTGGATGTATTCAGAGGAAGAAGCTGAGGCATGGCTGAAATGCCTTGCCTAGGGCCTTGCAGCAAGCTAGCAACAGGACTCGGAGGGGGGCTCTGAACATCCTGTCGCTCCTTTTATTCTAGCTGCTCAGAAAATGTTTGGTTTTGCCTGTTCTTCACACTCCCTGTGAATGTGTAATCCTTTTGCCCTAATCTGCTGAAGGCAGTCCGTTCTGCAGAGGTGTGCCAGCCACTTCAGTAGTGTTCTGCAGCCTAACAGGACAGTAGTTTCTTCTGACAGTGCTGTTCATGGCTATTTTCATCCCTTGTTTCTGCATCATTTGCCAGGATTGCCTGAGTTTGCTGGTTGATAATTTAATAGATCTGCTGTTCTGCCTTGTTCTACTGAACTTCTAATACAGGTATTGCCATTTTGTCTCAAAATTCCCCACTCCAAATAAATAAATAAATATTACATTTAGTTACCCCAGACTGTCTTTTGTGATGGAGTAATGTAGTATTGGAACTGGATGGGCAGAAGGGCAAACACTTCTTCAGGGATGGCTGCCATCTTTCAGTCTACCACCTCTAGTTGCTTGCAGCCTTCCCAAGTAGCCCTAAGTCAAAGCTGGCATTTTACCCTTTATTGTTGTAAGCAGCAAACCAGGGAATAGAGTTCTGTATTTAGTGTCTCTAGGGAATGTGGTGCTTTTTGAGTTCATATTAGGAAGGGCTTCCTTTGCAGTTCTGTGCTGGAAATTCATTTTATGCAAACTTGAATTCTATCCAAGCAGGTGATGCGGACACTCCACTTGTTGAAAGCTTTCTCCCGGCCAGTGGTACATAGAAATCTGCTTCTGACCCTGCAGTCCCCCAGGACTTGTTGGGACTGTCTGTACAAATGACATCTTACGGCTTGGGGAAACATGATTGAACTTTTTTCTCTTCCTCCTTTGCAATTGAATTCATGAGAGTTTCAAAATGACTGAAAGATTAGAGCTTGTCCTACTCCTGAACTTCCTGAGCAAGTATGATGTGATACTACTGCTTTTTCGCCATCGTTAGAACAAATTACAGTGACTTCATTTCTTTGTTTGTGTTGCCTGTCAGAGAGGGGAGCTTTGTGAGCTCAGTTATCCATGGATCAGTCAGGCTTCTGGAAGAATGTGCTTGAACTTTCATCTGGAAGGCTGAAGGACAGAACAAGCACTACCATAAGGCCTCTGCTTCCCAGAACCTTTTGATTTCCTTTGTGACACTTAAATCCCAGCTGAGATGAACTCTAGGTGGAAGTGGTGGATCAGGGAAGTGAATTCTTCTCTTAAATATGTTTCCCCCTTCCTCTGCTTCTGAAGTAAATAAGACAAAGAGCAGCTGTTACATGATTTGAGTACTGAGTCTATCAGAGAGCAAGGAACTAATCTTTCCTTGGAGAATTAATGCAAAGAGGGGAAGCCAAAACTACTTACATGAAGGAAAAATCATGATATCAGACTACTGTGTTCTCTTTCCCAACTTGCTTTATTAATGCAATGTTGAGTTGCATCATTGAAAGGGTTCTGGAAATATAACTGTATTGTATGTGAATCCTCTTCCTTGCCCCTGCAGTTTGGAAACTACATAAATGCTGAATTATTATTTTCTAGCTCTGTAAAAGCAGTAGCAAACTCATGACGACTATGCTCTGTGCGTGGATTTTTCACTTCTAACAGTGCTGGCAAACTCCTTCATCCCTGAAATAAAATCCCTAGATAAAACAGTAAACTTCCAAATACTGGTCTGGCCGGGGTAGTTTAAGTCTATCCTGTGAGCTTTCTTTAGGTGTGAATGTCTTACCCTACAGACTGCTAGCGGTAAGTACCAGTTCTGATGTAACAATTCATCTGTCAGGGAAGATGGCCACAGACTAACTTCGCAGTCTCAGCTGTACCAAATTACTCACAGGAAGCCTCGTTCATTTGTCTCAAAGCGACTTGAAAATGGGCCTTGGCTAATTCCAGTCTTGCTGTGCCAGTGCTTAAAACATGAGTTTCCTGATGCCCTCTTGCAAAGCAGAACAAAACAGTTTAAGCTAGTAATGCCTGCTTCTGGTTTCCTTTCAGGTGAATCATGATTCCAGTCACTGAATTGCGCTACTTTGCTGACACTCAGCCAGCATACCGCATCCTGAAGCCATGGTGGGACGTCTTCACGGACTACATTTCCATAGTGATGCTGATGATTGCAGTGTTCGGAGGAACGCTTCAGGTCACCCAGGACAAAATGATTTGTTTGCCCTGTAAATGGGTCACCAAAGACTCTTGCAATGACTCAGTCAGAGGCTGGACAGCCGCAACCCCAGAGCGTACCTACTATAATTCTAGTCTTGTTCCCTCTACTGATACAGGGCCTACAGGGATCCGATATGATTTGGACCGGCACCAGTATAATTATGTGGATGCGGTATGTTACGAGAACCGTCTTCACTGGTTTGCCAAGTATTTTCCCTACCTGGTGCTGCTACATACCCTCATCTTCCTGGCTTGTAGCAACTTCTGGTTCAAATTCCCAAGGACCAGCTCCAAGCTGGAGCATTTTGTGTCTATTTTGCTTAAGTGTTTTGACTCTCCATGGACAACGAGGGCGTTATCTGAGACAGTGGTGGAAGAGAGTGATACCAAGCCAGCATTTGGGAAAATGAATGGCTCCATGGACAAGAAATCCTCCACGGTCAGTGAGGATGTGGAAGCCACTGTTCCGATGCTTCAGAGAACAAAGTCTCGAATTGAGCAAGGGATTGTGGACCGGTCTGAGACTGGTGTTTTGGACAAAAAGGAAGGTGAACAGGCCAAAGCACTCTTTGAGAAAGTGAAAAAGTTCCGCACGCATGTGGAAGAGGGAGATATAGTTTATCGCCTGTACATGAGGCAGACCATCATCAAAGTGATCAAGTTCATTCTGATCATTTGCTATACTGTTTACTATGTCAACAACATAACGTTTGATGTTGACTGTAAAGTGGACATTGAGAGCTTGACTGGCTACAGGATGTACCGCTGTGCTCATCCTTTGGCCACTCTTTTCAAAATCTTGGCGTCTTTCTACATCAGTTTGGTGATATTCTATGGCTTGATCTGCATGTACACGCTCTGGTGGATGCTGAGGCGATCACTCAAGAAATACTCCTTTGAGTCCATCCGGGAGGAGAGCAGTTACAGTGACATTCCTGATGTGAAAAATGACTTCGCTTTTATGCTCCATCTGATCGATCAGTATGACCCCCTGTACTCGAAGCGCTTTGCTGTCTTTCTGTCTGAGGTGAGTGAGAACAAACTGCGGCAGCTGAACCTCAACAATGAGTGGACTTTGGAGAAGCTACGCCAGAGGATCACCAAGAACTCGCAGGAGAAGCTGGAACTGCATCTTTTCATGTTGAGTGGCATTCCTGACACAGTCTTTGACCTCATTGAGTTGGAGGTCTTGAAGCTGGAGCTTATCCCCGATGTCACTATTCCCCCAAGCATTGCTCAGCTCACCAGCCTTAAGGAACTGTGGCTCTACCACACGGCTGCCAAAATTGAGGCTCCAGCCCTTGCCTTCTTAAGGGAGAATTTGAAGTCTCTCCACATCAAGTTCACAGACATCAAGGAGATTCCTCTTTGGATTTATAGCCTGAAGACACTAGAGGAGCTTCACCTAACAGGGAATTTGAGTGCTGAAAACAATCGATACATTGTGATAGATGGATTGAGGGAGCTGAAGAGGCTGAAGGTGTTAAGGTTGAAGAGTAACCTCACCAAGCTGCCACAGGTGGTGACAGATGTTGGTGTGCATCTTCAGAAGCTTTCCATCAACAATGAGGGCACCAAACTCATTGTTCTCAACAGCCTTAAGAAAATGGTTAACTTGACAGAGCTTGAGCTGATCCGGTGTGACTTGGAACGCATTCCTCACTCTATCTTTAGCCTCCACAATCTGCAGGAGATAGACCTGAAGGACAATAATCTGAAGACCATTGAGGAAATCATCAGCTTCCAGCACTTACATCGTCTCACTTGCCTTAAACTGTGGTACAACCACATTGCCTACATCCCCATGCAAATAGGTAACCTAACCAATTTAGAACGCCTTTACCTGAATCGTAACAAGATAGAAAAGATCCCCACCCAGCTCTTCTATTGCCGAAAACTTCGGTACTTGGATCTCAGCCACAACAACCTGACTTCCATACCACCAGACATCGGGCTTCTTCAAAACCTGCAGAACCTGGCTGTGACAGCCAACAGGGTAAGTGAGCAAGGAGCCGAGCTTTCTTGCATGACTAGAAGTAACTCTGGCACTTCTGTTACCTGTGTGATTAAACACACTACAATGGCGTGTGAAATAGTCCTGGTGATGGCATTCATAGAATCATAGAATCATAGAATCATAGAATGGCTAGAGTTGGAAAGGACCTTAAAGATCATCTAGTTCCAACCCCCCTGCCATGGGCAGGGACACCTCTCACTAGAGCAGGTTGCTTAAAGCCCCATCCAGCCTGGCCTTGAACACTTCCAGGGATGGGGCATCCACAACTTCCCTGGGCAACCTGTTCCAGTGCCTCACCACCCTCACTGTAAAGAATTCTATTTAAATTCTCAAGCTTTTGTTTCTCTCTGAGGGGTTTATCTAAAGTGAAACATTGCAAGTGACTCCAGGGGCAGGCCTTTCTTAGAGCAGCCCTTGTTCTGTAGCACTTCCGCTCCTAACAGTGAAACTGCTTGTAAGTGGCAGTTGGAGGCTGTTTAGAAATCCTGCCTGTTGGTTGTTTCTCTGCAGCTGGAAGCTTGTAGTCTCTAGCTTGATACCAGTTTTGGGTTTGAAATGGAGATCTGAGAAACTGTAGTCTTAATCTAGAAGTACGTACTCCAGCCATGTACATACACCACGGTGGCAGCATCTAGGACATGCATGTGTGTGGCTTACAACTTTGCTTATAGTACTTTGCATTTCCAGGGAATACTCTATAGTTTGGTCTTATGAGCATGCACTTTTTCTGAGAAATTGGATATGGACAGACTTACGAAAAATGGTTCTTAAGCTCTCGCTTTTAAAATGCAGTGGTTTGTTCCACAGAGGTGACTTTGGAGAGAGCAAAGCAATCTTCTGCAGTGTCCTTACTCAGGGCAGAGCGACCTAAACCAGGTTTATCCATTCAGTCAGTGAAAGGATGAACTGTGGCAATTCCTTGACTTTCAGAGGGGAAGAAAAGCGATGGCACCTTGCTCTGCCTCGGTATGATGGCTGTGGGTTTGCTTGTGTAATCCCAGATAGGTTAAGCCTAAACCTTAACTAAGTCTAAGTGCAGGGCAGGTTAGAGGGGGTGACTGAGTGTGCTACGCTGCCTGACTACCACAAGTTATTTCTTGGCTTGCATTGGAGGGCATTTATTTATTTTCTTAAAGCAAACTGTACTGGTGTTTTTCCTGAATAGTTGCTCTGGTGTTCGGGATTAAGGAGACTCCGTGTCCCATGTATCACAAAGATCAGTCTGTGCAGTCACGGACGATGTGCTGAGCTGAATGTCTTGTTGAAGCTTTCATTCATTCTATCTGCAAATTCCCGAGAGGCTCTTTTTCTCTCGGAGTTTATTACCACCTGAAGTTGCAAAAGGCTCTAATATAACTACAGACAGATCTAATTAGTGGCTCTGGGTTCTTCTGGGAACATGCAGTAGAATTGTCCTGGCGCAGTCCTAGTTTTCACTGTTGTGTTTCAAGATCCTTACTGCTATTGGCAAGACGTATTCATAACTGAATGCTGTCAAGTTGCCCGTGAGAAGCAGCAGCTCTGGTACGGTTTGGCTTTTCACAGGGGAAATGCTCTCAAATAAAGTATTTAATTGCTAATGCAGTTCAGTGTTACACAGGGATCGTAAAACTCCAGCCAGCATTTTGAAGTTATTGTCTGAAAGTTCGAGGCTGTTCCACTGAAGAGTTTAACGGCAGACAGGCAGCAGCCATTCAAGCTGCCCCAGTTTAACAGCTGCGAGCTGGGTTTTCCCAGCACGAACGGACTGGGTGGCTGTGCATCTGTTTGTATGGGCTGCTTAAGCTCTGGTAAACTTCATGGTATAAACACATCGCTTCCTATTAAGTTAAAAGCCAAAATATTTTCTTGGGGAAAGCGGGCTGATATGGGTGGTTTCTGAGGATAGCGTTAAGCAAAGCTGAGTGAGTTTTAAAGGTTCTTAAGCTACTGTTCAGAACTCAGATAATTCCATACCATTTGTCTTCTGGCAACCTTCCTAGCACAGCTTCCTGAGGGTTAATCTGCAGTGTATCCTCTGCAGTCTTGGGGTGGAGCCTCTCTTTTGGATGAAAAGGAGTTAGAGGCAGCTCCATTTTCTGCAGTGCAGTGTGGCACCACCCATTTCTCCCTGAAAAAATGCTACTGGGAACAGGAAGGCTGGAGCAGCCTTCCCTCCAGTGTGTTCTGAAGCAAAGGGTGGTGAGGACCCAGTGAAACAGCTGAGCTGCTTGTACCCTCTGCAGGTGCTTGGGCAAGGCCACAGTTGCCCTGGGGCTCTGCCAGCCTGGTTACTTACAGTAAATAGTGACAGCAAAAAGCACAAGGACTAGTAGGCTGGCATTTCCCAAGGCCAGGAATTATCTCAAATGTCTGTTCATAGCTCTTAGCAAATAGAGACTTCTGGAATTGGCTGGTACCAGTGTGCCATTCTGGGAAACAGGGTGTATTATAGCATGTTGCTTCCTTTCTAAACCAATACTTGTCCCTTAAATAACACTATTATTTTCAAGAGTCTGTGATCATTTGATTGCATGTTGCTTTTTGCAAAACACTTGACAGTACCAGTAACAATGACTGAATTGAACTGTCTTCTAATTGGTGTGGTCCTGTCTTGGCTTTTCCTTGGACTACATCTCATTCAAAAATGATTACAGTCTAATTTAGCCATGAATGATATAATGCATAATTTAAGTTTTAAAGGACACTGTTACATTTAAAAGCAAAAGACAGCCTCCAAGATGAGACTTTGAATTAAGGGGAGAATTCTGAATTGCTATGTCTAGTTCATAGCCTCGTGTTTGTTAAACCTTAGCCATATTTGTTTCCTAGAAATTCTTTGGGAGGACTGGGCTATTAAAAGGCTTTAATAGAAATAAGACTTAAATTAGTGATTCATGTATACATGAAGATGATGGTGGGAAAGCTAACAGCTGGTGGTTTAATTTTTTTTTTTTTTTTGGTTGCATTTTGGCACTGTCAAACCCTGTGCTTGGGAGCCTAGAAAGTCCCTGCAACATTTTGAAGCCCTACAGAGATGATGGAGGAATAGTCCCAGTTCTCAGGGCCCGGAGACCATACCTACAGAGCCTCTGCTCTTACTACAGCAAAAGTAGGGGTCCGGACTAAACCCAGTCTTTATGTTGTTCAGTATAATACCAGTTGTGCATTAGCTACCTAAAGCAAAGGAGCTATGATCTAGTGATGGTATAAAGGGTTTGGGATGGAAAGAAGCTAATACTGATAGGAACATGTGACAGTATAGGCCACTTGTGAGCAGGTTTCTGATCCTCTAATCCTGTCCTTGGTGATGTCTTCTGCTTTAGCCACCATCATTGGTGATCTCTTGTAAATAATACAGTGCCGGAAAGGGCATTCCATACAATCATGGTTTAATGACCTTCACTTTGGGAACAGTCCTTATGGTGAAAGCAGGAGCTTACTCAAGGGAGAAGTGGATGATCAAAAACAAGTGCTCTGCAAACCTTGAAGCATTGTTTGTGTGGGCTTGTTTGTGTCTTACAAGCAGGTGTCCTGTTTGGTGATGACTTTGCTGATGATTGATTTCTTTTTTTTTTTTTTTCAGATTGAGAGTCTCCCACCAGAGCTGTTCCAGTGCAGGAAGCTGAGAACCTTGAACCTAGGGAACAATGTGCTGCAGTCACTTCCATCCCGGGTTGGAGAGCTGACAAATCTATCACAGATAGAGCTACGAGGGAACCGCCTGGAGTGCCTGCCTGTGGAGCTGGGAGAATGTCCTCTCCTGAAACGCACTGGGCTTGTGGTAGAGGAGGACCTGTTCAACACACTGCCCTTGGAAGTCAAAGAGCGGTTGTGGAGGGTAGACAAAGAGCAAGCCTGAACCCCTGAAAAAAAAGGAAAAGCCTCTGACCAACTAAAAGGAAGCAAAAGGCCATTCCACTCCCCTTTTCCCCAGATCCTCCCCTTTCTCCACTCCAATCACTACCAGACTAGCCAAGGAGTCCCTGAACAAACATGGCTCTGAACGAGGTGGCTTCTTGCCTCAGCTGCAGGATGGGGGAAGCTTGGGATCAGGATAAGGATCAAGACAGATTAGTCGGCCTCTGAGCGAGGGCAGTGAGAGTAAGAGGTATTGCTGTTCTTCTGGGTCGGAGGCAGGGTGAGGTGGATGGTGCTGGTGAGAAGAAATGACCTTTAAATGGAGGAGAAAATGAAATGTGGGGATTGCTGCGTTGCTCCAAATGGGGCTTATACGTGCCAGGGACTAAGAGTGTCCAGTGTCCTGCAGGCAAAGATCAAGAGACTAGGGAGCCTCTTGAACCTCCAGCTGTTTCTGTGACACCTGGTACTGTTCTCCTCTGATGCAGAGATGCAGTCAGTGAGGTCCCACAGTGGGGTGGGACAGGATACAGACAGCTGATTTTATCTAGATGCTGGCATTAGGATTTGGGGCATAAACTTAACTCAAACATCAGCTTGAATGCAGGATCTTTTTTTTACCAATTGTCTTTTCCCCTTTGCACTCCATACCTCCTCCTCTGCCCTGGAGAAGGAACCAAACCCCCCCCAAACTCTATCTGCTCATTTCAGATTGCACTATTTTAATGGCTTCAAGTCACTTGTGCTGATGAGTAGATCACAGCGTCCGTCTGCAGCTGATGTGCTGGAGGAACTTACTGATATAATTCCAGAGCTTTAGCCTGTTCTGAAATGAATGTGAGATAGTGCAATTGGGAGAAAGATCTGGATAAAAAGCAATCTGACTGTCTCTCCCAGAAGCATTAAGTTGCTTCAGGATCTGGCTTTTAAAGTTTTTAAGCTACTTTTAAATTCCTGTATTTTGTCATGTATCAAGTATGAACATACAACTGGCCAGTGTTTCAGGGTGTCTCCTGGGGTTGCTGGTGTTAGTAAAGAGGAACACTCAGGCTTCCTCTGCACCTCTTGCCTCCCCCATTAAGTTGTTAATGCTTTGCCAGTGTTTTTCACGAATGCAGTCTGCAGAGCTGCTTGATTGTTCTTTTCTGTTGTCCTCCTCACTTGAACAGCTGTCAGTTCCTGTTACACCTCTTGACCTAAATAAGAGGCTAAAGATCATTGAACTTGGTGCTGGAAAAGAAACCTGTCCTCCTATTTCTTCCCTGTTACATTCCCTCAATGTTAAGGAGCAGTATGAGAATCCTCCGTGGACTGAGCTCCTCTAGATCCCTGGGACAGAGCAGTCTTTATTGAAACAAGTCTGACCTGTTCAGTATTGTTTGACAAAAAAAACCCCTGAACCTTCTGCACTGGCAGAGGTAGATAACTTGTAATAGCTACTGATAATCATATCCTTAAGGTGGGATGGTTAAGGTGTGCCTACAATACACCCTAAGTCTGCTCTTTTCCATCAGAAGGAAGAAGAGGCTCGAGGACCCGCGGGTCCTGGTTGTAATACTCTGCATCAGACCAACAGGTTGGCTCCAAGGCACAGAGCTGCGAGCTGAGACGTGAGAAGTGTGGAGGCCTCCCATCTGTACAAAACGGGGGAAGCTGCAGCCATCTCCAGCGTGGGGCCTGGCAAGCTGCCAGCGAGTGCCTGGCTTAGCAAATCTCGGTGATCCCTTGGATGTTGGGGCAATAAGGCTCGCTGTGGCTTTCTTCATCAGCTGTAAGATATGAAATATATACACTAAACATGCTGAAATCACGAACAATGTTAACTGGGCTCTGGATTTGTTGATGTTCAGATGCTTAAATAAAGCTACATTAAAATCAGGAGATCTGTTTATAAAACTGCTTTTAAGAAAGATGTAAATTCTGCCTCCCTTAGTCCATTCATTATGAAAAGTTTAAACAGTCCAGGGAATAATATAATTAAATCTCTTTATCTGGCAAGCAGAGTACTGTAAAAGCTCTTCTTGTTTCTAACAGGGATAGTGTTTTGAAATTGTGTTGGAGTTGGGGCCGCTACTGAAAGGATGGGGAAGTATTGATGCTCATGCTTCTTGGATTGTACTTGTTCTGTTTGCACAAGTGTTTTGGATCAACAGAAATGGCAGAAATTGCCAGGTAGGCTTAATGCTTCTTCAGTAAAGCAGGAATGGCTTCAGGCTTAGCTACAGTAATGCTGTTTTCCCATCAGTTCTGTGTGGTGCGTGTGGGGAGGCTGTGTGGATTGTGTTTGGATTGTGAAGGAAACTTTTTTTTTTCCTTACTCTGTGCCGAAAGATACTTTCAGTGCTGGAGAGTAGTGGCTACTGAATAGAGGCTTGAACTCTGCTTTGTATTCAAGGCCACTGGGTGACACCCAAGGTCAGGTTGGACAGGGCTCTGAGCAACCTGGTCTAGTTGAAGATGTCCCTGCTCATTGCAGGAAGGGTTGGACTAGATAGCCTTAAAGGTCCCTTCCAACTCAAACTGTTCTATTATTCTGTGATTCTAACTGGTTTACAACACACATACTTTAGACTAGGCATGCTGAAAGGGCCAAGCACCTCACAGGGTTTTCACCTAGCTGACAGGAGCAGGGAGACTTCTTCTGTATGTCTAGATCATTGTAGATGAGTGATTTGACTCTTGATTCTATTTGTGGTCTTAGATATACAAAGTGAACTTTATGCAGCTACATTGTAAGTTTCTATAAGCAGCTCCTGAAAGTATGCTGCAGTGATTCTAGAAGCTTGTGAGCCTCTTGAACTGCCATGTATCTTAGTGCTGAGTCTGTAGGACAAGTGGCCAATAGGACAATATTCTGCTAGAAGCCAGAGACTGTCTCTAACTTTTGATCAAATAAGAGTTATACTCCTGCTTGCTGAGTAGAGGCTGCCCTGTGCCTGAGGTCTACAAAGCAATTGTAAGCCAGGCCAGTATTGATGGTGCATGAAAACACTAGCTTTCTGCTGCTCTTACAATATTCCAAGCTCAATTTTTCTTGGTCTCGGCCATGGCTGCTAGGGCTTGAGATAGCTTCCTGCGTGGCAAAATTGGGATGAGCAGTCTGACAACTTCTTGTACCAGAAACACAGGCGGCACAAAAATACGCTGCCACTCTGGAAGACAGCAATATGTGTTATTTACTCCTGATATGTGCTTCTTGGTCTTCCCTCAAATAGATACTGATTCCAGAGTATCAGTCTCGTATGATGAGCTGGAAGAAGCTTTAAAACTTCAAGGATAGGGTCTAAACCATGAGGTCCTGGACATGTTTACTGCTTAGAACTCCTGCAAAACTCAGCCAACAGCAGAGTGAGTCATCTGCTTCCTGTACTTGTCTGGATTGTTCAGTCTTTGAGGGATGAGCTTACATCAACAATCCTTCCTCATTTGCAAGTATTCAATCAGTGTGTATTATGGTTTTTTTTTTTTCAAGTATCCATCAAACTGAAGTTTAGGGGTTTTATTTCTGACACTGATCTGTGTGTTAAGAAAAATAAGTTCAACGTAAGCAGACAATCAACAGTCTGGTCAGCGTCTTGTTCTCCTGACAGGCTTTTCAAGGCACTCTAGTAATAACAAACCAGATTATTTATTAGCTGCTACACCATACAACAACTTGAATTAAACCCAACTGTTTCCTTAATAGCACTTCTGAGCTGAATGAGTTCTTGGAGCCCCTGTAGATCACAAGCACGCTCATCTCATGTTAGGACTGAAGGTTAGTAAAATGTAGTTCTACTTTTCCTGCTAAATACCCCCAAAAGTAATAAGTGATAAGTAATTATTTGAACCAACTGAAAGGCAAGGAATACCAAATACTATTAAATCTATTAAGTCTTGCTGTATATCTGAAACTATGCACTGGAACATTAGCTGAAGTTGTTCTTTGTTTAAGATTGTTTTCTGATTTTATTATTTGGTTCCTCACTTAATTCAGCAGCTGGAATTAATTTACTCTGCCAGTCTGAATGGTTAAATAGCTGTTGCAGGTATTTTTCATGATGTGATGTTCTTTGGTATTAATTGTCACTTCCTGATAATAATCCTACCTCATTTCTTATTACCATTTATACGCTCCATTTAGCTCACTTCATTTAATTAAAGTAAGTTCTTGATGTTCATTACCATAAATAGTATTAAGTGGCTTTCTATTCTGAACTACACTGAGATCCTCTTCTGTTTTTTTTTTTATATTGTTGTTTTCCTCTCTAACAAATGTTTCTAGGAATTTTTAGAACAATAACACATCCTTTGCAGAGGATGTGTATGGAAAAAAAGTTTCAAATATAGATTCATCAGCTGTGACATCGTTTCTTTTCCATACTGTTTTTTTTTTTTTCCTGCTTTGAAAAGGGACTCGCATGGTTTGAGTTATTGGGATTTTTAAAATTTTTTTTAGTCCTCCTTCAGGGGAGGATTAATCCATTTTTTCCTCATTAATAGCTGTGCCTTCTCTAGAGATTCGTTAATGTCACTTCTCCATAGAGGCACTTGCTCCTTCAAGCGTATTTGTAACAGTCTCTGCCTGAAGCCAGCTGTTCCCCTTGATTCTTTTTCTTTCAAACATGGAGAGTTTTCTTAACTTTTGCCGTGACTTCTCGCTGACAAACAATATTGTCGTACCATAAACAGTAGAGTCATCTGCTCTGAAATGTTACCCAAGGTAAGGCTGTGTGAACGCTCACTGGTAAAACTATTGCTTAAACTTCATTTTTTTTTTTTTTCTCGTTGCATTTTAAAATGAATTTTTTTGCCCCCACTGATTGGCCACACAGTGGATCCTGTAGTCTTACTAAGCACGTGCCAAAACAGAGCGAGTTTTCTGTCCTACCTGTATCTGCATGAAGCAGAATTGGAACTGGACAAGAACATTGTTTGACTCAAACCTTTCTCCATCCCTCTCCATCCCTCCAGCTGCAGTGGTAGGTTAATATTCAAGTGCTTCGGAGTATGAAATCCTCCAGAAATCTCATCTCTGAAGTCCTTTTTAAAAAGTAGCTGGACTTGAATTACTGGACCCCAATAGCAGAGGTGAACTTCGTGCAAATTCACACAAAGAAAGGCTTAATTTAGTATTTCTGGAATTACCCTTCTCTTCCTTCCTCTCAGTCTCCTTTAAAGGAATTTTATTGAACAATGGGGGAAATTTTTCTAGAGGAGACTTAATGAGAAGGGGGCTAATGAGCCTGAGTCATCTTTTACAGCTGACGTGTCCATTTAAGTAAGACGCTACTCATGGTTTAAATATTGTTCACTCCCAGTTTGTAAATGTCCGAGCAGGGTTGTGGTTTGGCATCCGAGACCTGCGACTGGATGTAACATTTCAGAATCATGACATTGGCTTTGTATGTGGGATTGTTTGGGCAGCTCATCCACAGCACCTCCACCTTAAGCACTGAAGGCTGCTATTGTTTTCTTGGAAAGACTTGTAAGACTGGACACTTTAACAGAATAAAAGTTTTGATTTTTAATTTGCATTTTCCTTTTTTATGTCTGCTTTCCTTTAAGTTTTCTGTATGCAAAGGCAATTGACTTTTCACGATCTTGCTTTTCAGGAGACAGATGTTAATAATTCCAGCTATTGTGTAGGATTATGGGGTTTCTTTTACTCATCTCGTGAATCCTTGTGGATTATGACATTCCTTTATGAATAAGGAAAAAGTAGATGTGCAGCGAAAGAGGTGCTGCTCCGTGACAAGCCTGGATGGCCTTACGTATTTCACTGTGGCTTTAACAAATGGCTGATAGAGTTTATATTGCTAAATAAAAGACTGTTGGAGTATGGTCTACACAGTCCTATAGAAGCTCAGTTGGGTTTTCAAAATGTACGTTGTGTTCCCCTTCTATGGGAAAGGGATAGGGACTGAAGTCAGTGGAGAAAATTGTCTGTTGCCATAGAAATTGTGTCTTCAGTCAACTACTGGTAACAAATTATTTCAGTGTGTTTCCCAGCTGTCTGCCTATTCCATGCACTACTTTTTCAACCGAAAATGCTGGCAGGTAGCGTCTTTCCTAATGGATCATGTTCATGGTGTGTTACAGAGAATCAGCCTGTAACTTTCAAAGACAGTTTGAGTTTCTGTGCAGCTCCTTTATTGCGTACAAAGGTATTTCTCTTGTGTTTTGCCTTCCCTTGCTTCCTTTTTCCCCCAGACTACTTGACCATGGGGACATTGGCACCGCTTCAGTGACAGAGAATGTGAGCAGGCTGTGAAGCAGGTGAAAGGTGCTGCTCATTGGCATTGATGAGTTTTAATGAAACACTTGGCAGGACTGAACCAAGAAAGGAGAGGACAAAACACCCTTTGTCATCTAAGGCTCACTGGAACTGCAGCTCCTTTTGACAAGGATTTACCAGGTCTTTGAATAGCTGAGCAAAAGGAAAGAATGAAAGGTACCATCAAAGAAAACTGGTGCTTGCTGGATTCCTGCAGGACTTCAGTAGCGATGGGGAAAGAGCCTGAGGGTAAAGAACTGATCTTTTTTGGAAAAAGACTTTTAATCCTGATAATGCCAGATTTTCTACATATCTCACTGAAAAGCGTAAAGATGTCATAGAGGTAGCTGGGAACTATATTGGTTTTAATCTGGTAAAATCCTCTAGCCCAACTGCACCAAAAGCTTTTTACCTTGCTCATTTTTGAACAAAGTAACCATCTTTTTTTTACTTGTTGATGACAATGAGAATTCTCTTGATGGAAAATTACTGCATTTCTGATACTTCTGATAACTTGAAAGGGCTGCCAATACAGGGAAAACAAAAGTATTCAAGCATCTATGACACTTTAAATACTAATATACTATTTAATGCAATTTAAACACTTGTTATGGTTATCGTTGTTCCTGTGGTCCTTGTTTCTCATTAAATATCCTCTCGCTTGTTGCCGGTCATATCGAAGGCTTCAGGACAGACGATAAGAGACGTAGCTGAAATTTTACCTAATAACCCTGGCAGCTCCGACAGCAGCAGTTTTGGCGAGAGTGCTGAGCTGCTCAAACCGCCTCGGGAGAGCTGGAAAGCTGGCTTGGCTCCAGACGGTTTCAGTAGGAACTCATATTGAGGAGGAAATTTAGGATAATCGTGCCAGTCGAAAAGGTGTTTGACACACCTGTGCTTTGTCGGCTGCGGGGTTGTCTGTGTTCCAGATGTCCCTTGCGCCCCTACCTTTTGTGCAGATGCGGGATGGGTTTTGGCAGCCCCCGATGGGGTTTGCCAGGAGTCCACTTTTCCTTATGGAGCTGGCAGGAGAAAATGTTGTTTAGTAACTAGTCTGTGGAAGAGCTCTCGGAAGGAGAGGAAGGGAAGGAAAAGAGGGCCATTTCCCAGTTTTGTCTGAGTACTTTCTACTTTCCTTATTTAAACATGCTGGAAGAGAAGGTATTTACAAAGGTGACATCCTTCTCTTTGCCTTTTTTGGGGGATTATGTGGCGTGGGTGGTTTTCCTCTTGCTGAAAAGGTCTTTCTGAGTCTCAAAATAGGAGCGCATCTGGGATGGCAAAGAACTGGAGGACTCCTAAGGACAGACACAGATGAACTCTCCTGTCACCAGGATGGGTTGCCTCTCCTGGTTTATGCAGTCGGTTACCTTCTGGTGCTTGCTGCGTCGCGTGCTGCGATCTGCTGTTTATGTTGCTCAAAACAATCCATCGAACAGGAAAGCTGTGGTTTACGGTCGTGCGTATGAGCTAAAGCAGCTTCTGAAGTCATCGCGTGTGCGTAAGGTGGGGAGTGGAGAAGATGACGTGCTAAATTGCTGAAAAAAACCCCCATGTCTGGGAATGAAATATATGTGACATGATGAATGACGGGGGTAGCGCAGAGAGGGACTGAGGAGTGGCCTTGGGAGTGTGTGTAGAAGGCATATTTCTCCAGGATTGCTGCCTCCTGGTGAGGTGAATCCTCATGGGATCGACTTACAGACAATAGGAACAGCAGGGTTTTTTTCCACTAGTTAAACATCTTCCTTAAAAAAACCATTTCAGGTCCATCAGTTGGTGAGAGTCCTTTAACAGGAAAAAGGAACTACTTGATTATTTTTTTGAGTTTTGCAGCTTTGGAGGCTGATGGTTTCCCCTCCATGTTCATAGCCCAGTGATTAAAGTCTCTGGCAAAATTTAGCTGCTTTTTGAACTTCCTAATTCATATCCTCTTGTGTGCAGAGAAAAGCTTGAAAACAAGCTGTAAATGCTAAGAAAAAGATGGTTTTTTTTCCAGTGAAACACTGAATTTCCAACCCAGACAATTCTATGATTCTATTAAAAAAAAAAAAAAAAAGGGAAAAAGACTTGAACAAGATAGGGAGGGATTTTTATCCAGAGTTGGCTCCCTTACAGAATACAGGACTTTTTTTTTTTTTTTTTTTTTTTTTCAAATAACATCTCTTTAAGATGTTTTTTCTTTGCTAGTAACTATATTTGGAAGTAAACACCTTCCCATCAGCATTTTGCACTCCTTCATTTTGTTGAGTTTTCTTTTGGCGAGGTGTCTGATGCATGAAACCGCTCCCAGGATGTTATTTCTCTGTGGAGTGCTGCTGAAGGGATGTTTTCAGTGTTTCCCGCAAGAGCCAAACACTTTTTTTTTCTTTTTTTTTTTTTTTTTTTTTTTCCCCTCCTCTGGAGAGAAAAACCTTCCCCAGGGATTCCTGTGCGATGGGAAGGATGTGTTGGTGGGGAGCGCCACCGCTGGGCTGGCATCTGTTCTTCACTCTTCTGCTTTTTTTTTTTTTTTTTTTAATCTAGTTTCTGCCTTTTCTCTCTCTGGTTTGAACTGTGGCTTTGGGTTTATCATTGACACGCTCATTTGGAGCTGCAGGAGGGTGAACTGAGCAAGGGGAGGTGTGTATCGCCAAAGAGCAGCTGGGAATGAAAAAACAGAGGTGTTCTCTAGGGCTTTCACAGAACCCTTAGTGACAGCTTTTTAGCTTTAACACCCCTTAGTCCGACTGTCATCTCCTGGGTCTCTGGAGACCCTTCCAGGTGCCGAAGTGCCGGCAGGACTCGCTGGCTGAGCAAAAATGGGCTCTGTAGGAGCCTGAATCGCCACTTTAAATTTGTTTCGAAACTTTTAGATCTTTTCATCCCACTTGAATCTTATTTTACCAGTGTGTTTACCAGTTTAACTGCCCTACTTGTTTTTAATCTGGATTAATAATTAAAACAGCAATCTCGGAGTTAAGAAGTGAATCGAGTTTGTGATTGCACTTGAGCGGAACATTTTTATGCGCTTCAAGTAGCAGCAAGAGCCAGAGCAGAACTATGCAGCCCAGAATGTCCTTGCCAGGAACAAATGGCCAGAGATGGGGACAAAACGCCTCGAGAGGCAGCTCCGCTGGCTGCGCAACAGTCCGGCTGCCCAGCGCTTGCCGCTATCACATGCTGGGGACAGGATCACGTGAAGAGGCGGGGAGTCAGCCCTGCAGAGCCTGGGTGACATCGTGGTGTTGCTGGTGGGATCCTGGGAGCTTCTGCCTCTGATGGCGTTTGTAACCCAGCATCAGATCCAAAAGGTAAGGGACGGCACCCCGGGGAAGGAGCCTGGCTGTTGTGCAGGCGGGTGACGCTACTTGTAAGACACGGTCGCTACTAGTTGACCCATGATCAGCTCTCCAACACTTCATATTCTTCTCAGCTTCTTGTATTGCATTCATTTTGAGCATGTGAGGATCCTGTCGTGGCTACAAACTCTTCCAGAGGGCAACTTGTCCTGCAGAGCTCTTGGAGGAATTTCTGTCATGCCCTTCTGTCTCCACTGCTCAGCTCTCATCTGTGAAGCTGAAATCTGCCTGTCAGGGGATAATCCCCAGGGTATTCTATATAAAGACAGTAATGCCAACAGAGTTCACTTCATTTTGTAAGGGATTGTGTAGTCAACCGTGAGAAATCACCCAGGGATTTTTCCCTTAGAGAAAACAGCTTGTAAAGGAATCTTATTCTTATTTGGACTCCAGATATGACTGCTCTGATTGTGTTAGCAGGCTTTGGTGATCTAATAGTTGCTGGTCACACATCTTAGATAAGATATCCTTAGGCCACAAAAGGTCTAGTGATTATATTCCCTCTGCTTTGGGGACTGAGGTGTTGAGATATGTTGTTCTTAACTGTATGATATGTGAGCCTGTTAATGATCTTTTTTACAATAGAAACCTCTCTTGAAATTAAGAGCAGGTTGTCCAGCTGAAGTTGGGATGCTTTTCACGCTGAGCTGAGGCACAGCGAAGGGCCAGGGCTGTTTTCTCTTGCTTTGTGCTTCTTCCCCCAAGGACTCCAGAGGAGAGCAGTGACCCTGTTTCTTCCAGTTCCGTGATGATGGCTTCCTTGTCCTCGAGCATTTTTTCACCGCAGAGGAGTGTGACAGCATGAGGAATGCGATTCAGAGGATCGTAGCGGAGATGGAAGTGCCGCCACACTGCCGCACCGAGTTCTCCACCAAGGAAGAAGAGCAGCTCCAGGCACAGGTACCGAGAAAGGCAGGGCTGTCCCCCCCTAAGCGCTGGAAGGAGAAAGGGGAAAAGGCAAATAGATGCTCAGGATTCACTCTGGGGGAACACAGCACTTCCTTCTAACTGAACATAACACTGTAAGAGACTTTTTTTTTTTTTTTTTTTTTTTTTCCCTCCAGCTTTCTACAAATGTTTGGTGCTGGTCTTATCAGAGGGTGAAGGAGGAGAGGGTGCATGTGGCCCTGCTGTGCTTTCAGCCCCCACAATTATTGCCCCCGGTAGCCGCAAGCAGCTCTCACAGATCACTTTGTACTTGTTCTGCAGACAGAAAATAGTGCTTTTTTAGGCAGCCAGCAAAAGAAAAGCAAGGGTATCCTCTGTGAGAGTAAAGTCCTAATCAATGTCAAGAGATTTAGTTTTGTGGAAAGCCTTTTTATGGGTGATTTCTATTGACTGTGTTTTGTTTGTGCTGCGGCTTGATGGGAAAAAGATGCAGGTGAGTATGAACGCTTTGATCAAAGGTTCATTTGTGGTTTTGCAAGGATACTATCTTTACTGGGCTCTTATCCCTGGCAGGGTAGCTCGGATTATTTCCTAACCAGTGGAGACAAGATTAGATTCTTCTTTGAGAAAGGTGTTTTGGATGAGAGAGGTAAGCCCTGGCCTGAGCTAGCCACGGGAGGGGGGACAGGAGAAGCCTGAGTGAGGGGTCAGGGGCCAGTTTCCAGCTCTAGGGACAATTCCTGCTTTGAAAACAGTGCTAAATTCTAGTTTTGTTTTTCAGGTAACTTTCTAATTCCAAAGGAGAAATCCATCAGCAAGATTGGCCACGGTATGTTTAAAAGGTGAAGCTTTGAGAGGGATGAACAAAAGGGATGTGGTTTTCAGACATGAGGATTTCTCCAGACCTGCTTATTATAAATAACCTTGGCCACCTGAGTTGAAACCTTTCTGAGCAGAGAAATTACTTCTTCCCTCTTCTGTTGCTTCTCTGTGCCTCCTCAGGACAACCCCATCAAATATCTCAATCCTCACCCCCTCTTGCCGCTGTGGCCACGCAGCTCCTGTCTTTGCAACCCCAGGCTGTTTTACTGTGCGTTTCCGCATCAAATTCTTCAATTTGATTTCTACACGTCAGACTGCTTTTTCCCACATCTCTCTGTCGCTGTCTGCAATTCTCTCTGTGCTGCCCCTCACTCTTTGCTGTCAAAGGACTTAAATATTCTGTTATGATCCTTTTCAAAAAAAAACCAAAAACCCTTCTAGGTGGTTTTTCAGCTGTGCATAGCTCAGAGTCACTGACATGTGAAAGTTTGGACTTCAGCCCTTGTCTCTTTTATGTAAGAAATTGCTCTAACAAATTTACCACCTAAGACTGGTCACATTCAGTACAGATCAAACTGTGTCTTCTGTGTCTTGTGCAGTGGTGGGTTGCCAAGGCCGAAGCTGTCCTCCCTTCTTTGATGTCAGCAGCACCTTTTCTTTACCCTTGCTGGTTTCAGTTTGACCTATTTTCTCTCTCCCAGCTACTGAACTTGCGTTTTGATCTATTTTCCTTTCAAACAATACATGGAAAACAAGAGCAGGTTTCCCTGCATCTCCAAAGACGTGAACTTTGTTCAGATTAAACTTCACTAGGAAATTCAGTACTGAGAGTTCTCAGTTCTTTGGTTTTCTTAGAAAAACACTCTCCTCCTGCTCCATCCCCCCTGCCATTCTGTTGTACTTCAGCTTTTCCCCAGGGGAAGTGAAAACAACTGTAGATGCCTGCTGACTCAGCAACTTAACAATTCAAAAGGCTTTTCTTGACTTATTTTTTTTGTACTTACTCCTTGGTTGAGTCTTGCCTCATCCCTTGCTCAGGAGCTGTTCCTGCTGGACCCAGTCATGGGTCCTCCCGGCGAATTTGTTCATGATGAGATGGGGCCATGATTCCAAATCTTCGCTGTACAGTTTTGCCAGAGCTGGGCTGTAGCAAGTGTGTGTGTGCAAGCAGCTCTGATCTGCAGGCTGTGGCCCTCTGCAAAAGGCACCAAAGATAACCCCTAGCTCACTTTTGCAATAATTACTGTTTCAGTAGGTCTTAAGAACTGTGTTTCTAACGGGTGAATTCACCGATCTACCTCAGGGTCATGTATGGTCGTCGTTGTCTTAGCATTTGCATAATATAATATTTAATAATGTAATACTGAATTTTTGTTCACTGTTATACACTGTTTTTTATACAGCTGCAGTGTGTGGCCAGAGTGTGATTATATTTTGAGTCTCTAAAGAAGATTGTACAAATTTACAAGTGTCGTATCACTCTTGGGAGGGATGAAAGTTTCCGGCTGCAATTTATCTTGCTCGGCTGTCGTCTCTGCAGCTCATCACCCAGAGCTGCCAAGTTCCCTCCTGTTAATGAGATCTTCAGCATGAGCCCTTTTCTTTCCCCTTAGCTTTACATGCTCATGATCCTGTCTTCAAGCAAATCACCCACTCCTCCAAGGTGCAGGTGAGCTGTCACTGATTCCTAGAATGGTCTGGGGGGAAAAAAAAAATAAATTCTGAAGTAGTTAATCTTAGTTTTCTAGACTCCCAATGACAGTCATTTTGTCTGTAAAAGTAAATTTGAATATCTTCAAAGGTAAATTTAAATATCTTGAAAGAATACTGCTTTATAGTGCGCAGAAAACAGCAAACATAAATCTTGGAAAGTTTTCTTGCAGGAATTGGGAAGAAAATTAGGCCTTGAGAGACCGGTAGTTGTGCAAAGCATGTATATCTTCAAGGTACAGTAATTCAAATAGTCTTGTCACTTCAGAAACAAGACCGTGTTAGATGGAAAGCTGTGAAACTCTTCACACATCACCTTTCTTTCCTTGCAGCAACCTGGCATTGGCGGTGAAGGTGAGATTCTTATTATCTCTGTATCACACTGCGAATAATACTCCTTTAGGAAAGGAATATTACCAGGAAAAAGGCTCAGGATCAGACTTAAGCCTGTGAGTTTTGTGGTCAAAACCTTAAAAGCATTAAAAACCATCCACGTTTTCCAGAGATTTTTCTACATCATATGGAACCTGAACAAAGAACTGCTTTTACATTTGCAGTAGGCTGAAAAGTGCTGTTTTTATGTAAGATTTAATGTGTATGACAGATGGGTGGGCAGGGCAGGTCAGGTTGAGAAGTCAGGGAGAACAAACCTGCCGTCCTTCTAGCGGTGTTGAATTCCTCAGGCGTTAGAAGACCCCTAATGACCTTCTCTCCTTCCAGTGACCCCGCACCAGGATGCCACCTTCCTGCACACAGAGCCTCTGGGCAGAGTCCTGGGGTTCTGGATTGCCCTGGAGGACGCCACGCAGGAGAACGGCTGCTTGTGGTTCATTCCTGGCTCTCACACCAGTAAGAGTCGTGAGAGTTTGGTGCGTGCTGTGAAACGCCCTCCCTCATCTTGATTAAGGGCGGAGAGTAACAGGGACTGTGTTTTGTTCTCTGCATCACGCAGTGCCTGCAGAAACACACTGCTATTCTTGTTTATTGGAAGGATTACTTTATTTACTACAAGGATCTCCTCCTGTGCTGTTGTCAAATCTACAACCACATTTTTCAGCAGGTTATTAACTGCCTCACTTTGCTCTTGGCCACCAGTCCATCACACGAGTCTAACATAACAATATTTTTTTATTAAAAAAGAGGTAGTATACATGATTGACAGTGATTAGTGTGCCCTAGAGGCAGTAAAAAACAGAAAACTCTGCTGTTAATCCAATTGTGGTCACACACACAGCAACCACCATCGTTTACAACAGCTGTTACATGAGTCTGTGCTGATCTGGTTTTGTCTGTTTAGTTTAAGTTGATACGTAGCCTAGAAACAAAGAACCACAGAATCACAAAGGGTACAGGGGCAAGGAAGGACAGTCCTGAATTTTTATGTACTCCAGAACCTGTTAAAACTGCTCCTGAATCTTTTCTTTTTACTCCAGTATTATTTCACAAGCTTCCCCCGTGCGATTCAGAGTCTCCCTTGCCAGGCCACTGAGATTTAAGACTTTAATCTAAAGAAGGTCTTAAAGTACTGGGCTCTTCCTGCAGTGAAGCAGGTCATTGCTCTATGTTGATGCACCTTCCACAGTTTTGACTGTAGCCTTGAAAATGTTTATCAAGTCTGATCTGGACTGCAAAGAGTAATAATCCTTTTGCTTTCCAGAGTAGGAATACACTGAGAAATCCCTCTTCTTTTCCCTTTCTTTTATCTTTCATCCACTCACAAAACTGTTTATTTTCCGTGTTGCATCCACTTCACAAAGATCCCTCCTGCTTTTCTTTTTTTTCCCTGGCCAATTTTTAGTCCTGACAAGCTCTATGTAAGGGAAATAAAAATCCTCTTCCACACACACAACTGTCAAATATGGGTCTGAATTCCAGTAAATGAGGAAAGCCTCCAAGTCTACACGAGGATCTTTTGGACACCATCCAAGCTATCGGGGAACAGCCAGTGTCCCAGGGGAGCACAGACAAAACCAAATCAGCACAGGCTCATGTAACGGCTGTTGTGACCGACGGTGGTTGCTGTGTGTGTAACCACAATTGGATTAACAGCAGAGTTTTCTGTTTTTTCACTGCCTCTAGGGCACACTAACCAGTGTTAAACTGTTGCTCACCTAAGCGTTCCCTCAGTGAGTGTAATAATAGTGCTCTTAAAAATCTTTAATGCACTCATCCCTTGTAACTCTGGAGTGGTCTGCACTCTGATTGCAACTTATGCTCATATAGGAAGGAGAAATGGACCAAAGGTTGGCTTTGCCTAAGCGTAAGACTATTTGTGTTCCTACAGAGCTGTGTTGCAATGCACAGAAAGAGCCAGAAAGGCAAACAAAAGGCAGTTGTTTTATCAGTTTCTGCCACAGCTGGAAAATCCTAAATCTTTGCTTAATGAAAAAAAACCCTACACAAATTACTAAGGAAAAAATGGAATATACTGTAATAATAAAATTCTTATTTTTGCCAAGAGAAATCAGATATTCTTCCCCTGCTGTGCAGAATGCAACTGCCTGTTTAATCTTTGTGTGTTTGCTTACTCTGTGGATTTGCAGATGGAATTACCCGGAGGATGGTCCGTGCCGCTCCAGGTACCTCAACGTGTGTAGAGTTTGTAGGGTCAGAGCCAGCCTACGATGACAGCCAGTTCATACCTCTGCCTATAAGTAAAGGTAAAAACAACCCCCAAACAAGCCTGCTTTACAGCTCAAGAAAAACTAGAGAGCTAAAATTGTATTTTAATACTTTCAACTTCCCTTATATTTTAAATCCAGCACTCATACTTTGAAAGAAGTAGTACAGATGTTTCTTTCAAACAGGTGGACTCATTCTCATCCATGGAGAAGTCGTCCACAAGAGTGAACTGAACAGCTCGGACTCTTCTCGCCACGTGTTCACCTTCCATGTGATGGAAGCCAAAGACACCAGCTGGAGCAAAGAGAACTGGTAAGGTCACCATCCTAACAGGCAGCTGAGCAAACGAGACCCTTTCCAATGCAATACCCAGGAGAAACTTTTATTGGTGGCCTTGCATGTCCCAGAGTTTCTGTTGCTAGTACCTCAGTTAGCATTGATTTCTTACCTGTAGAACTGGATTAGCCTCTGAAATGTTGTTTTTCCCTCTTCCTTACTTCCTAGGCTCCAGCCAACTCCCGAACTGCCTTTTCCATCGCTCTACACTTGAAGCTAGTGATTGACTTCTGGAGTCAGTAGCTGATCAATATTCCTTTCTGATCATGTTCTCTTTAAATATAACTTCTGCTAGATCAGCTCTCAAGATTCATTAATCCTGTCCTCAGAACAAGCACTCTTGACACAGCCGAATACACCTGAATTAGGCAGGAGCTTCTACTACAGCATGGGCCCTACTAGTATGAGAACAGTCGCCCAGCCCTTTTGGTAAGGAAACTTATTCAGTCTTGAGAACAGACCATTAAAGACCATTGCACCTTGACTGGGACTAGTTAAGAAGTATTTCTTCTTGCAGACACTCAGTATTTTCTTCTGTTTAAGTCAAGAGCTGTCTCGTGCATTTCTTGGCTGTGTCGATCCCAGCAATGCAGGTGAACACGTCATGGGAAGGTGGCTGACTCTTACCCTTAGGTCTCTGTCCTATTGTTTGAATAATAGTGATTAAAACCAACGCTATTGCGGGCAAAATGAAGCAGGAAGTCTACTTTTATAACCAATCTTTTACGTATTTCTAGCAAACTAGCTGAGTGTTTGATCTCTGGCTGTGTTGATTAAAAATGTTACAGTTCTTTAAGATTCGGATTGAAAATATGAAAGCAAAAAAACTCCAATCAAAATCCTAACTTTTAAATAAAAAGATAGAAATTCTTCTTTTCATCTCTCTCATCTTTTCTTTGAGGAAGACGGTGTGACCTTCTCCCAATAGATGGGGCCAGGGCTGTGTTGTGTGATAACCAGTTTGAACCCTCAGTGTGCACAAGAACAATTATCCCCAAAATCACAACGAAACCAAAGCAACTTATAGCAAGGTGAAACCTAAGGAACGTAAAGAAACCTAAGTTACATCCAAGGCAAGCTCCAGCCTGTATCCTAAGCTGAACAGAAGCCGTGTAGGTGTAATTTCACTGGCGCTGGTGCAGTGGCAAACCCAAGATATGAGCCCAGTGTCATCAATGCACTAATTACATGGTAGAAGCATCAAGGCTGCTTGGAGTCCTGGCAGAGTGAGCCCCGGTTCTTGCTGACTCATCCCTTTTGAAAGAATATTGCCTGCCTCTAGCATTTGTTTGATGTGAAATAGTCAAATTTGGTTTCTTTATGGGAAGAAGTTTCCTTTTGGCCCTTTGGGCTTTGCTGGGCAACGCAGAGCAGGTTCAGCACCGCAAAGAATTCATCACAGCCATGAAGATGATCAGAGGGATGGAGCACCTCCCCTATGAAGAGAGGCTGAGAGAGCTGGGGTTGTTGAGCCTGGAGAAGAGAAGGCTCTGGGGAGACCTCATAGCAGCCTTCCAATATCTGAAGGGAGCCTACAGGAGAGCCGGAGAGGGACTCTTTGTCAGGAGATGTAGTGACAGGACAAGGGGTAATGGTTTTAAATGGGAAGAGGGGAGATTTACATTAGATATTAGGAGGAAATTCTTTACTGTGAGGGTGGTGAAGCACTGGAACAGGTTGCCCAGGGAAGTTGTGGATGCCCCATCCCTGAAAGTGTTTAAGGCCAGGCTGGATGGGGCTTTGAGCAACCTGGTCTGGTGGAGGTGTCCCTGCCCATGGCAGGGAGGTTGGAACTTGATGATCTTTAAGGACCATTCCAACTCTAATCATTCTATGATTCTATGATTGGGTGGCGGTAGCAGGAATGGGGGAGTTGGGTAATGGCAACAGCAGTAACCTTGAGCTCAAAGTTTGTGCAGGAAGAGCTGCCCCCCTCCCCTACCTCTTCTACACTTTGTTTGAAAGCTGTGAGCGGGAGGGAGGGAAAATGACTTCAACTCTGGTACTATCTTATGATGTTAATGGTGAAGGCTGTGGCTCACGATGGAAGCAACTAAAGCGTTTTCCATATCTTTCTGTTAGAAGAGTTAATAATTCAGAACAGCACCTTTCTGCTGAGGAGGGATAGTTTGTCCTCGTTACATGCACCACTACCTGCAATGTATAAAACCATCTAGTTCAAGTGTGTAAATAAAAGCAAGAAGCTGGTTTAGATTTGCAGGATTTCCTGTTGAATGTGAAGGAAACTCAGTCTAGCACAATTACTGAGCTTGGTTTCCTACAAAAAGTATCTGACGATTTATTGCGTAATTAACCAAAACCAACTCTGGACAATTTTGACATCCTCAGGAAAAGCAATATCAAATCTCAGGAGCCTTGCCCAGGCAAGAGGGGTAAATTGGGCAACGCTGCCTCTCGGCCAGTCGAGTCCTGGCTTGTTGTGGGGATAAACATAGTATTAGATTCTGGGGCCAATTTTGCTGGCCCAGAGCACCAGTTTCACTCCACCCCCGGTCTTATTCTCACTCCTAAGACACAGCCTCAGGGCTGGGACTGTGGGACAGTATTGTGTGAGGTACCTTAGATTAGCACAAAACTGTTCCTAAAATGAGTAAAAGAAGTGTCAGAAATTCCCTTCATCCTGCAAACAAGAATCCTGGGATGCAAATGTTCTCGGACCCTTCTCAGGGGAAGGGGAGAGGCGGGGAGGACGTGTGTTAATGTGTCTTGTTCTCATGGACGCTTGGCAAACTGGTGAGACTGTCAATACAGAAGTGTTTAGTACATAAAAATTAGGTGGGGTTTTTGGCTATAAAATGGTAGTTATAATTTTAATTAAATGGACAGAATTGAATGGTTTTACTCAATTGGTTGATGGACGCATTTTAATAAATTATTTGATTAAATATCTACCTGAAAAAATGTGAAAAGGAGAAAAGCGCAACAGTATTAAAGTAGTTTATTGACTTTAACAGATTTTTCTGCTTTCATGATTACTGTGTAATTAGGTTTTTCTGTGACTTTGCTTAGTTTTTTTTTCCTTTATTGAATGTTATTCCAAATGAATTTAGAGATTAAAATCTTGAAAAAGATAAACATTCTTCTTGTTGCATAAACCTTTAGGGCTAAAACTGCAACCCTCTTGCCTAGTACTGTTTGGAATAAACAGTCTCTTACGTTCTCGAACCTCCTGCATCTGCCCCAGATAAATTTAGGTATTACAGCTGCTGAATTTGAAATCGTGTTCGTACATCGCAGTGCATTAGTACGGCTCTTGTTGACGGTGACTGGATACATTGGGACAGTCGTAGTCACTTTGTGTGGATGGTGGTCACTCATTATAAAACATGCTTTAAATGGTGCTTATACAGAAATGAGGAGTTTGCATACGCAGTAATTCAAGGTGGCAGGGCTCAGGACAGTAAAACGAGTTTTGGCTCTGATGCAATACAGAGGTGGCATAATCCCAAGAGGTTTGCTTATTTTTTTTTTTCTCTCATTGACTTACCTCTTCTTCTACCTCCTTTGCCTCTGAGCACCCAGAGGAGACAGAAAAATAGCATTTGTGTTTAATAATCCAATTAACCAGTCACATTTGTGTTCTTGTGAGAACATAAATCAACTCATGCTGTTTTAAACGGGGAAAAAAAACTAAGACCAAACAAACCCTTTATTTTAAATAGGTTTTTTCATTTCTAACAGTTTTAACTGCTGTACCAAAAGCAGTGTTTAGATCAGCTTTGAGCTCTCATTACAGTGCAAATTCTACTACCACTTCTTTCTAGAAAAGGAGAAACCTCTGCTCCTAGAAATGCTTCTAAGCCATAAACATTATCTGGAGGTAGAGAGGCAACAGCAGATTATCAATTTGGGTAGTATAAGCTTCCAAAAGAGAAACTAAACTCACAGATGCCAGAATCCAGGCGTAGCTGGAGTTCAGATTCACGCTGCTGTCAAAGATCAGAATAAGAGCCACAGCAATGATCTGAGCGAAAATAGCTGTCATCGTCCCTTCAAAGGTCTTCTTTGTTCCTGGCCATTTGATTTCCCCCATTGTACTACCGAAAACGGAGGCAATAGTGTCTCCTACCCCTACTGCCAGGACCCCAGAGTAGGGGACCAGTGCTCCTGCCCCAGGCAAGGTACCTTTAGGAGCACAAGATCTGGGGAACAACCATACTGGGAGGGACATGCCAAGGAGGAGATAAATATGGGTCAAGATTAGAGGTCCGCTGTCTCTTTCATCCAAGAAGAGAGACAGCAAATGCCTAAGGGTTTGCCCAAACGGTTTGATCCTGAAGTACCGAATATACTCTAAGAAGATAAACACTGCCAGACACAGTACTGCAGCAACGTAGAGAAGCTGGCGGTCATAGATTAGTCCAGGAACGTAAGTAGCTACAACAATGAAATGGAAATATTTCCTGGTTATAGTTGAGGCCTGGTGTTTTTTAGATTCAGATGATCTCTTAGCATTCTGGTAGAGAACTATGCCGCATGCTGAAGCAGCCAGAAAGGTCCAATATACAAGAAGGTAAAGTCTTGTCTGTGTCTGAAAGAGAAACTGGAGTAGCCAGAACAAAGGGTTCCTCTGGATCAGTCGGTAAAGCCAAGGCATGATGACCCCTAAGCCTAGCACTGCTGTCATCATGTGGAAGAACATGGAGGAGATCCACGTACCCGAATCCATGAAAATGAAGAGCACAGTGAAAAAAAGCCCAAGAAGAATAACTCCAACAACTGCTACCAGAAGGAAAAAGTCTATGGGATCACCTCTGCCCTCGATTACATTCAGTGAGCGTTTAATGAGCTGATTGAGAACAAAACTTATACCTCCGAGAACTAGCAAAGCTTCTCCGGGAGTAAAACATCGTGGCAACAAATACAGCAAGATCATACTGAGGTAGACAAAAATTAGCAGCACTTCTAGGACCTCTATCACTTCAGAAACAGTCAGGGAGTGCTTCATGGTATAGATAATTATACTGCCAGCAATACCAGTAAGGATGCAAGTGTTGGTTGGCACAGGTTTTGTGATGCCAACCGCTATTACAGACAGAAAGAGAGCGACCAGCATGCCCGTGGAAGCTACAACTATGCCAAAACGTTCGAAGTACACGATGCCAGCAGACTTGCACCTCTCCTTCATCACTATCCCCAGCAAGGGGATGACCATGCTAGCCGGCAGAAGGCCACTGTTCGCTGCCGTACGGAACTGGAACACAGCCCCCCCCAGCTGGAGCAGGCGGTCCCATTTGAATTGGGCATAAAAAGCCTGGACGGCGAGAGCGATGGCGCACCAGGAATAGCGGTCCCACACCACTGCGTGCACAAAGAGGACGATGATGAACACGATCAGGGATTCCACCAGCACTGGCTTGTTTAACATGTTTTCACTCCGACGTGGCTCCAGCTTTTGAAATCTTTCTCAGGAGTCCCAATGTGCTCAACAGTTGTCCATTAGGAAGAAGTCCCTTTCATGCTACTGCAATTCCTATTAAAAAAAACCCAACCAAACAACAAACAATTAAAGCAACTACTAGAAAATCTAAAGCTTCGACACAGCTGTTTTTTCCTTAAGCTCAATTTAAACTGATAATTATGTGCCAATTGTTAATATCAACACACAGGTGAATAAAAAAACCCCAAAGCCAGTGAGGTAATGCATCAGCCAAAACTGTGATCCCCCTCAGAGGATCACAGGAGTCAGCCTGCGGTGACAGAAATGAACCACTGAATACTGGGGTGTTCAGATACAGTTTTAAATATTTGCTGTTGCAGCATCTTTGAATTGAAATGGGAAGCAAACAAGCTGTAAATATTCCCAGAAGGCTTCGTTGTGATGGTGTGAATTTGAAATACGGTTAATAGAAAAGTTTAAAGGTAATTTTAGAACCTAATTTCTTCTGTGGTTCTTATGTATTACTTTATAAGTGATTTGTTTAACCTCTGGTATGCACTCGAATTCTTCAAGAGTAAGTAAACATTGCAAGACATTCTTGATCGTGACCTAAAGCTGGCATTGTTTTCTATAACCCCTCACTCCCTTGTCTTACTAACGCTTACTGCACTTACAGCACCTCACCCTCTCTGAATCAAGGCTCGCAGCCAATTACAGCTATATCACGAACTAAACTTTTGGACTATAAGTTAAATAGCTGAGATAAGCAGCAGTGCTCATGAGGACTCCATTAGGTTAAATCACGCCTTCTCTTCTACAAAGTATTGTGGGCATTCACGTTATGAAATTCTCACCAGCATTTATTGCTTTCTGGCAACCTTTACTTCTTCTTATCCCTAATCTGATATTATGTCTCAGCCATACGTAAACCAATGCCCTTGTACCGGCATCTCTTCTGAGCTCTTTGAAGGTATCAGTTTCTGTATTTGCTGGCAATAGAACGGCTGATGCAGTTGTAGGTATCCCTGACGGATATGGTATCTCCAGCTGAAACTTTGCATTGCCTCATCCTTTCTGGCCCACCCTTAGGCTGATTAGCAGTAAACTCTTAATAAATTCTTAACCTCCAGTCTCATTACCGACATCTACATTAGCTCCCTCATGGAAGCGTAGAAGTTTATTTAAAGTTCTGCTTTGGGTTTCTATCCAGTGTTGAACAGCATCACCAGATTATAACGCTGACAGAGATCTCAGTAGTAATATTACTGGATAAATATTAAAGTTTGTACTGTCAGGCTCCCTTGCACTGTGGGTCTGGAGCATTTATTTATTTATGACTTTGTACTGAAAACTCTTAATTATTAATAAATTGCTTTTTGGCATCCTTATTCGTATAGACTGAAATACTTAATTGCCAAACAACTTCATTACATTTACTGTTGCTACACAGCTAGATCAGGCCAAGTGTAATCTTTTTTGCCATCACAATTCATTTTTAAACAGAACAGAAGAATTAATCATAGTCAATAAACCAGAACTGACACGGGCAATATCTACCTAAAACCAATAATGGTTTTGGGGTCCTGCTCCTTGCTGTTTCTGGGTACAGGGGAGGGGGAAGCTTACGGCTTATTTGAGAAGAGGCAGGGTAAATGCCACACGCCAGTCAAGGACTGACAAAGACCTCCCACTCAGTCTGGCAACGTTAAGGTTGCAACCCAGCTCTCGCATCCATAGCGACACATGACACGCTCCCTCCCCCAGCAGGCAGCCTGCCAGCCGGGCTGTAAGACAAGGAGGGAAACGCCGGTCTCCTGCTGTAACGCAGCCGCTTGGAAAGCCGCTGCCCTGCGAATCTGCAACAGGATGTATTTCACTGCTGAATTATTTCACTTTCTCGTGCCTGCTGCAACTCCCTTCTCCCACGCCTTCCTTCGGGTAACGCGAAGCTCCCCAGCGCTCCCACCGAACGGGACCCCACCGCCCCCGGTTCTCTGCTCCTTTCGTGATCGTCATCCCGGCCGCTCCGGATGGGGCCGCTTCCCACCGACGTGATCCCAAAGGCCCGGCAGCTCTCGTCTCGCTGCAGCACCTGCCCCCTCCCTCTCTTCCCGGTGTCCTCCGCAGCGCTGCGGGCTCCCCTCGCCCCGTCCTTCCGCGCCGCCATACACCTCCTTTCCCCCCTCAGCCGCAGGACCCAGGCTCTACCCGGGTGAGCCCCGGGTCCCACCGAGGGGCCGCGGCCCTCCCCGACCGCCCGCCTCGGGAGCCGAGCGCGGACCCACCTCACAGGACGCCGCCATCTTGGCGCTGCCGCCGGTCACATGACCCCAACCCACCGGAGGGAGCGGGCCGGAGGCGGAGCGGCGGCACCCCCACCACGTGACGCCGGCGCCGGGGAGGACTCCGCGCGGCGGGTCACGTGAGAGGGGAGCGAAGATGGCGGCGGGCGGGCTGTGCGCGAGGTGCGGGGACGCGGCGGCGGCGGCGGCTCCGGTGGGGGCTGAGGGGGGGGAGGCGGGGGAGGCCCCGTCTCTCGCTGCCTGCGGGCCCCCCTCCGCGGGGCGGGGGGGCGAAGGCGGGCCCGGTGGGGGGGGGGGGCAGCGCCGGCGGAGGGAGGGTTAACGGCAGCGGGGCCCGCGCCGGCCTGGCCCCGCCCCCCGCGCGCGCGGCGAGGCTCCGCCCCCTCGCTCTCTGAGGCGCCTGGCGGGGACCTCCCCGGGCGGCCGAATGCCGGTGTTAGTGGCTTTTCGGTGGGTTTTTTTTGTTTTGGTTTGGGTTTTTTTGCATTTATTATGCCGTATTGTAAAGGCTGAGATGCTAGAACTATCGAAAAGCTTGTGCTTTTGCGAGGCTGAACTGGCGACTTGGCGCCCGACATGTCGGCGGCGTCTGCCAGAGCGCCGGCCGAGGCCCGCGGCTGCTCTCCTGAGGAGCAGAGCGTTCGCGGGGTGGTTTTTTCACCTTTTGGGCAACTCTTTGCAAATGTGAAAATCAGAATAGAGGTGTGGGAGATGTGTAAAGGAAGCTGCTCAGTGAATCCCCCGTTCTGTGATCGCTTCAGATCAGTGCCTTCATTTGTGCTGAGCACGTTTTTTGACTTTTTAGGCTCTGGAATGTTGCTAGATGTCTAATTTTTATTACCTTAATATCTTTATGCTTTAATGGGGACAAGAACACCACTGTTACATAGGATCACATGAAGAGAGCTTTCCTCCCTTAACTGTCTTGGAGTCTGTTTAATGAACTGGCAACACACTGCCGTCTGGTTTATTCCCAGAGGAGGTTGGGAGGGAATGAAAAGGAGCAGGGTTGTTTCTGTGAGGCTGGTGCTCAGTTCTACAAAATGATTATTTTCTTGGTAAAATTCTGTGCCGTTTCGGTGCTCTGTGTGGGCCAGAGAGGTGGCACCCACAGCTGGCTGCCAACCCAGCTGTGGGGAGGTTCGTTAGCGTATACACAGGGAAGTGCACCTAACTATCGAGGAATTAGCAGGTATAAATTATGTTGGTAGGTGTACTGGAAATAATAGGTCTTACCTTTTAAGTGGCACCATGTGTCAGAAGTTACAGATGACTTTCACTGCTATAGTGAGTTATTTTGATGGTGCTATTCTAAAAATAAGTCAATGAGTGTTCTCGCTTTTGTAGACAGTCTTTGCGTGGGGAGCTGCGGTGTTTAACTCCTGATTTGTATTACGCTGCTGTCAAATCAGCATTTGTTTAAGTTCCTGAAATACTCTTTTTGGCAAACGTGCTTTTTCAGAGCTGTTGTAGGGAGACTCGTTTTTCTGGATGCGTATGCCAGGGTCAGGGTTTGATCTGTAATACCTTATAGTGCAAATTGGTATTTCTGCAGAGTTCTCAGGTAGAAACAGGAAGCCAAGGGTAAATATTCTGAAGATCTGTGGCAAATCATTCTACCTGATGTGAAGGTGTTGGAATTTTTCACTTCATCCAGTTTTATGTTCTACTTAGAGTGAAGGATGAAATTATTATGGAAGAATTTGGTGGAGAGCATTGAATGTAACTAAATAAAATATTGCTCTATATTTCCATTAGGTTTCTTTTTTTACTAACCTCAAACGTCCAATTAGCAAAACAAAATTGAGCTAATAAACCGATATAAATGTGATATTTCTTTGATATGAGTTTGCAAGTCTTGCTGTATTGGTTGTCACCCTTTTTGGGTCTTTCCTTGATTTTCCAGGACATCTGAAACTGGTCAGCTAAAAACTAATGTTCCTTAAATCAGTTTTCTTATGCTGCAGTGTGATCTGCTCAGAGTTAACTACAGGTTTGAAATGGTGTAAGCTAAATGGAAGCCTGAAATGGTGTTCAGCATTAAAATACTCTCCACCTTTTTCTTTCGTATACAGGAGCAGCAGAGAATTGTGGACAATTCTTCTGGGCAGATCAGCTTTAAGAGAACCAGTAAGTCCATGTCTCGCTAAGGAGGTTTGCCCATCACTGAATGGACTCCATGGCCAGATATATCATTTGTACATCTGTTTGAGTATTAGTGAAAATATGTTTTGCTGCTTTTCCCTCTTCCTCGGTGCGATTTTTGTTCCTTTGTCTCCGCTACTTGTTCATTCTTCCACTCCTTGTTTGTAGCTGCTTCATGAACTACCTGGAAGGGTGTGTGTGAAAAGGTGGTTCCCTTTCTGGAGCGGACACAAGTGCTACTTTCTAGACTGGCTGGCCTGGGGTATTCATGAGTGGTACAGCCCGCTTCCTTATTTTCTGGGACGGAGCCCGTGCTTTCAAGAATTTGCCCAGAGGTTGGAAATCCAAATGTTTCTGAACCTAGTCCGTTGCCTCCTTTTTCCTCTCCCTTCCTGTGATTAGGCGAGGCAGCGAGCTTTCTCATACAATATGCACCTTGAATCAGTCTGAATCACAGATGCTTGTCTTGTGTCTCTTTGTGGTGGTGGAATTTCTTTGCTTCACTTAAATTTAGCAAATCTGATACTCAGCAGTGTATGCTGAGGAATCTGTTCAGTAGCATTTGGTTCTTTTTTTAGGCGCAGATCGCGGCAGAATTGAACAAGCACTGGCAGAGATTGTTAGAGGGACTTTCATACTATAAACCGCCCAGGTATAGTAATTGCCTGATTTTAGAAATTAACCACTAAAATGGGGTCTCCTAGTAAGCAGAGGAGCATGTTGAATATTTCTCTCCGATTACATAAATATAGATTTTTACTCTCTTGCATGACTGGAGATTTCAAAAGAGGAATAGTAAGAGAAAGTACTTAATCCACATAACATTTTGGGGCGTGAGATACAGACTAGAAAGAAGTAACAGCAGTTTCTGCTGTCATTACTTACATTAGGTAGCTCTTAACCTTTGCCTCTGCTGAGCTCAGCGATCGTGTGCAGGTGTGCAGCCTGTGGAGAAGTGATTCCTCTTGACACTCAGGTCATCTCAGAAAGATAATGCAGATTCCCTCATTGGAGAAGGTGGAATGAATTTATTATAGTAATATTTATTATAGTAGTAATTGCATTTATTATAGTAATAATTGTGAACAACGTTAAATTTTGTCTGGTGGGAAGACTACACAATATTGTATGAAATATCGGAAGGCCATTGCAGAAAATGCAAATGTTCTGCTTAAACTGAAAACTTTGAAATTAAGCCTCTTTAGTTCATTCCTTTGGATTGCTGCATTTTTCATGACTAAAATTTCTTTTTCCTTTAGTACGACTTCCGCAGAAAAAATAAAAGCTGATAAAGATGTAGCCGCTCCTCTAAAAGAGTTGGGTCTGAGGGTGAGCAAGTTTTTGGTGAGTAAAGGTGCTATTCTGGTTATTTTTTATCCCTGCAATTAGAAAGCATTGTTATTGGGATTCTGTTATTTAAGAAAAATTCTTGATGTTGAATGCAAACTTAAATTCTTTTCAGTTCAAAATAGTCTAAAGGATGTTAGAAATCTATGTTGGGGCTCTAGGTGTAAATTTTTAAAAGTGATCAGTGATCTTGAGGTATTGTGGTTTCCCTGGTTAACACCCCCTCTTGCTACAACGGGCCCTGCTTTTCCAAAAGTCACCCGGTTTTGCTCTTTCTTGGGTTCTTTCAAGACATCTGAAACTGTTCAGCTAAAAAACGATGTCCCTTAGATCAGTTGCCACGTTTGAAAATCCTGTCAGTTTACCTGCAGGGTTATCTTCCTTAAAGCCAGAAGCTGGAATTCAGTGACCGGTGGCAGTAGCCTCTTTTAAAATCACTGTTATATTTCATTTGCTGAAGTTAAACTGGCTACATCTAAGTGACATCAAAGCTCACGTATTTTGCTCTAAGCAGAAGTACTGACTAAACCAAGCATCTGCCTGATGAAAAAAAAAATTCTTCTGGCATATTATGAAAGTTACTTGTTTTGAGGAGAAGAGCTGCCTGAATATTTGGAGAGAATCTTCATCTTTAATGAATTCAGTTGCCTTTTATTCATTTCAGAGCACCTCTCTTTTTTTTCAGGGTCTGGATGAAGAACAGAGTGTGCAGTTGTTACAGTGTTATCTTCAAGAGGATTACAGAGGAACAAGGGACTCCCTGAAGGTCCATAGCTCCCATTTATGTTCTTTTTACTCCAGATCTTTCCTTAACACCGGTAGTTTGTTGATGCATATGGTAACATACGAGTCTGAGTTCTAATTTGGAAGTGGCTTTGTAGCTTTTCTTTTCTGAACCTACAATGCTCAGGTGCCACTTTAAGGGAATGTAATAGCAGATATTCAGGCCTAACTTCCTAGTACCTCTTCCTGCTTGAATCTCTCTCCAGGGACTCAGCTCCTCTCTCTGTCGCAGCAGTACAGGAAAGCTAGAGATTTGTGAGGGAGACTGAGTGGGGATGAAGAACAAATACATAGTTACAAATGAGTACCGGCTTTGTACTTTTGGAATCTGTCTTTCCAAAAGAAATGGGAAGAAAAATTGTCTTTTGTTTATTTTGGTCTTTTTTTGTATGTTTTTCTTTTCAACAGGTATTTCTGCAGTAGATAATTCTTTATTTTGTTGTGTTTTGCTTACAGACAGTTCTTCAGGATGAAAGGCAGAGTCAGGCTCTGATGCTGAAGGTTAGTAATTTCCATTTGTACTTTCTGTTGAAAAGATCTGTTGACAGACAATTAACTTTTATTTCTATGGATCCAAAAAATCTTGGAATAATTGAAGTATTCCTTCATATAAAGAACAGATTTTAGAAGATGCTTCTGAAACAGAGGGATGTGCCTAAAGTTTTGAACAGTGTTAGTAGTTGCTACAGAAAGGGAATTTTAGGCTTAATATCAGGGAATTTAGCTGGGCAGATGCACACTTCCGTGTTTTCCGTGGTTTATATGTTATTGTCTGAAGTGACAACTCTGAAATAGAGACTGATGATCATACCTGACAGAGGATAGTAGGGATGAGGAAGGAGAGATCACCTGTATTTGTCTTTTTGCCTTCCAAGTTTTCTCACTTAGCAGTGTAATTATAGACATGTCCCTATGGGCATGTTTTATTGAGTTCTCTAAAGTTAATTAAGTTGGGTGGGTTGTTTTTTTTTCCCATATAACTTAAAAACTGCTTAGTTGAAACTCCATCTGTAGTAATGTTTGAGCACTGTATGTTCTTGTGCTGAAGACCTTGGCAGTGTATGGGAGAGGAAAGCATATAGGGGTTGGACGCTATAGCAGGTTGATCTCAATGACACTATATATTCACAGCTTGCTGACTATTACTATGAAGAGAGGATCTGCATTCTGCGCTGCGTCCTCCATCTACTCACTTATTTTCAGGATGAGAGACACCCTTACACAGTGAGTACAGGAACCTTTTCCTGGCCGCGATGTCATTGAAATAGGCTAAATATATAAGTTGTGTAGTAGTTGTCCTCTTGTGATTGTACATGGCACATGAGTGTGCATGTGAGATGTTCAATATTGGTCTATTTCAGGCACAATACTTCCAGTGTGTTGAAAAGTTGGACAAGGAACTAGTTCCCAATTACCGGAAACAGTTTGAAGCACTGTACAAAGCAGAAGCTCCTACGTGGGAAACACATGGAAATCTCATGGTATTTTGTTTCTTGCTACTATTTATCAAACTAATAAAGTCTTTCCTAATATGTAGTGTATTGGAAAATGAGTCTGTGCAGATGCAGTTAAAAAGGATGTTTCTCCTGGTCAAAGAAACCCAAAATTCCTTTTCTCTCTAACAGAATACACTTTTGCTCAGAAACAAAGAGATTTGCATGGAACATACTGTTCCTTGTAATGACTCCATTGGCAGCCCTAGGCTAACAGATCCATTTGAGTGTAGTTATTCATAATGTCTCTGCACCAGCACTCTCTGTATTTGCAGTGGCTTTCCTTGCTATTGATATAAACCGCTGGCTACACAGGCTGTTGAATGCTTCAACACTTCTCAGTTTCTAAGTGCTTTGACCCGTGGGCTTCGCCATGTGATGGTAGAACTTTTCCTTGTGCAGACAGAACGTCAGGTTTCCCGTTGGTTTGTGCAATGTCTCCGTGAACAGTCCATGCTCCTGGAAGTCATCTTCCTCTACTATGCGTACTTTGAGATGGCACCTGATGAGCTTCTGGCGTTTGCAAAGATGTTCAAAGAACAGGGATTTGGCACTAGACAAACCAACAGACATTTGGTAGACGAGAGCATGGATCACCTGGTGGATCGTATTGGGTAAGTGTCATGTGTATTTGTGAAGTGAGTACAGAGCAAAACTATTGTTTTCCTCAAGAAAAAAGCATGTTTAATTCTTGCTGCTGCCTATTAAAATCACCAAGATTTCAAGCTAAGCTTATTGTGATGATGGCAAAATAGCTTTTCTGGTCACATTGGAGGTTTGTGGCAAAATGAAGGTATGATTGCAAAGTTGAGAGGTATCCATATACTAGCTTTAATCTACTATATAATCTTGCCTCTGGTAAGAATGGCAGTGAAGACACTGTGTCACTCCTCCTTAGATGGTCTGGTGGTGAAGTGAAATTGCATCTTCCCAGCCCTGTGCAGGTGGCGTGGCTGGTACCTGCATGGAGGCTAGCGGTCCCTCTCTGACCCGTGTCGTTAACTGTCTTGCCTCCACTTGAGCTATTGTGGGGCTGCTTAGAAATAACAGTAATGTCTTCATTTTGCTGCATGGGACATCACTCGAGCTGCAGCCAGGGCGAATGAAAATCCTGCCTGTGGCAGAGAGTTACAAAGGTAGAAAAGTTACCTTCAAATTTCAGTGACCTTTGTTTGTCTGTTCAACCAGAAATGGGAGTTACGAAGACTGTAATCTGTCATATACTAGCATTTAAAGACAAAATTTGGATTACTTGCTGTTAATTTCATGTAATTTCTTATTGCTTCAAAGAACAGCTGAACAAAAGCAAACTAAATGTTGTTTTTTGACCACTTATAATTAAAAAAAAAAACAACCTGAATTCTTAAATAAAGTTTCCGACCTACTTGTTTTCATTCTTTTCCTACTTGCAGCTACTTTAGTGCTCTTATTCTGGTGGAAGGCATGGAAATCGACTCCCTCCATGAGCGTGCTTTGGATGACAGGACGGAGGAGCACAAGTTAGCCAATAATGAGCGCATCCACCAGGTAGAGCACTGGCAGAATAACCCCTTGTCAGGTCTAACAACACAGAAGTTACTGTGATTACCCAAGCAGTGTTGTTTAAAGGTTATGTCTGCAATTTTCTGATCCTTGGCTTTGTCGACCAAGTGTAGGAGCTAGCATCCACGTAACATTCTGAGGCAAATAAGAATGAAATTAATTCTTCTCTCCCTTATATTTCCTTGGTTATCCTGGGCCTTTCTCTAAAGAAAGATGTGTACAAAGAAATAGGCATTGTGAAGTTTCCAGAAGGGAATGAATGAAAAGATTTCTGGTGTCAGTGCTTTTAGGACAGAGAACATCTGGGGTTAGACCAACTATAGTCAGTAAACCATGCAGAAAACCAGACCAAAGGTATATGATTTATTCA